>NC_090923.1:1417872254-1418175330 GCF_040938575.1 Ambystoma mexicanum | reverse complement strand
AATGGAACAGGTATGCCCAGATGCTGGTCCCAAACCTGCTCGGCCTAGAAACCCAAGCAACATCACACTGATGATGGCCAATGAGCCACAAACATGTCTGGGGTGCTTGCGTTCTCAATCAAAAGGTAAATAAGCTGCAGTTTGGCTGAACTGGTCATTTTAGGGTTGGACCAACCATGATTTACAAATGGCCATTCCCTTTCTGTATGGCTGGTCATGCTGAAAAGCAAACATCTTGAGGTTTGCCCAAAGCAACGCCTGTGGCTATGATTGATTCAAAACCTTGCTGCTATCAATCACCCTTCAGGTGTGTGCATAGCCCTTTTTGCTTCAGTATTGCCAACTCAGGGCTCTAAGACTAAAGACATTGGGAGTCCTTGAAGCTACAAGTCAACAATATAAGCGACGGTGAGTCGAACAATCCACACTGGAAGGCCCCCAGCAATAAATGATGAGTTCTTTATTAGGTGGGATAAATAGGTGATCTTCTAGATAATTTCATGTTAGGGTGGACTTCAGTATGTAGGTTCCCTGCTGAGGAAACAGCCCTGAAGCTTCATCCTGAGTGGCCGTTGGCTCCTGCCAGCAAACCTATGAGGACTCCTGTGATGTTGTGGAGACAGTGCCTCTTAGGAGGTTGTGGCTACTCTGGGAATAATCTGCATATTGTAAGGAAGGATAGCTCCAGGGCAATGCGTTTGTCTGGGAAGCAAGATAACACAGCGCAACAAAGGTCGAATCACGGTCCTGTGCTCAGAAACCACTCGCTGGTATTGAGCACGTGTTAAAAGAATAATTATAATCTACCACCCTTTTCGGACAACTTCTGCACTTGCCTACATCTTTAACAGGTGGCATTAGGGTGAACTCAGATAACTTGGAGAAAGCAGCTCTGTTTACTGGGTAACCCGCTCTTTGTGCAGCACTGAACCAGACCCACAAAATTACAGGAGTGTGGGAGGGATAAAGGGAAGGCTATAAGTGAGCTATCATCTATGGGGAGGAGGGGTCACACATGATGTGGGTATCTCTGTATGGCGAATGGTACAGTATTCGCGCGGTTCTATGTGATATGGCTGAAAAGATTGTATCAAAGTAGATCTTGTCTAATTTTCTGTTTTTACTGGTTGATCTTGCCGCAAATATATGCGTGGGGCGACCTTAACACACCAACATTAATTATTCGCCTAAACCCACCCCCACATATATTTGCGGCAAAATTCAGTGAAACAAATGTGCTGAAATCTACTTTCGATGGAATCCCCTGTGGCCAAACCTCCCATATCTCTACCTCTGGAGATGCACTGCTATGCTGTGCTCATTGTGTGCCACTCACCGCCCTAGCGAGGTAAGAGCTCTCTCTGTAGGCCTGTCATGTGGTGCGGTTCAGGTGATTAAAAAAGCATATTTGCGTCATGTGTGAAGTTTGCAGAAATAAGGGAACAGAAACGTTGGATCCGACAGGTGGGCTGATTTGGCAGAGAGGGAGTTTGCTGAGGGAGTAGCAGAGGCACATGTGAGCAAGCCACTGTTTCTCAAAGAGATGCCCCTTATACGCTGCTGTGTTTCTGTCGACTGGTCAGGTGGATGAGAGACCTCAAAACATTCAGGGGTCTTTGCGATACCTGCCAGTATTTTGTAGCTCCACACTGAAAATATAATTTTACATTTTCAACCCAGGCAAAGGGGTGCTCATGTATAAACTATAATTTCAGCGGCATGCCATTTGAAGCCAGTGACACCCATTGTGTTCCCTGCACCTACACAGAAGAGTGCTGCCTGTGGCTATCATGTTTGTGCAGCACTGTATGATATGATATGATATTTTAGTTGTATCGAGCTCATACATAAGTATTTCAGAGCGCGACAAGGCAAGGACAAAACAACGATCTTACTAGGACAAGTGACATTGTGAAATGCGCATGTGCTGGGGAGGGAAGGCAGAAAGTGCAAGGAAAAAGGGGAGACGTGGAAAGTGCTGAACAAGGAATAAAACAACAACTGGTAGTGCAGCCAGCAAGGTGGCAAGTGCAAGGTTTAAAGCGCAGACGAGTGGTGTCTGATAAGTGCAGGTAGGGGGACTGTTGGGTTACAGATACAGACCTAAGTGCAAGGATTGCCAGGAGGCAGAGCGGGTGTGTGGGCAGGGACCTGGGTCCGAAGTCAGAGGGTAACCAGGTGCATGGTGCCGAAGCATACAGATCAGCAGGGGAGAGGAAGAGCGAAGGCAGAAGCAAAGAGGAAGGTCTTGAGGAGCTTCTGGAACCGGAGATGGTTCTCCTCGAGATTCAGAGTGGCAGGGAGGATGTTTGAGAGGGAGGCCCCAGCTGAGGAAAGAGATCTACCCCCAACTTGTTGCTTGGAGAAGTGACAGACCCTGGGGGAGTTGGAGTTGGGGGAGCGAAGAGCTCGAGTGGGAAGGTTTTTACCGGGGGAGAATTGAAGGTATTTTGGACCCAGGCCCCAGAAAGCCTTGTGGACAATGCAGAGGGTCTTGAATTTAATCCTTGCAGCCACTGGGAGCCAATGAAGAGATTTCAGGGATGGAGAGATGCGATCCCTGGGCTTGAGGCCAAGGACAAGTCTCATAGTCCTGCTCTGGATGAGTTGCAGAGGGCGGAGAGTAGAAGGCAGATTTAGAAAGAGGCTGTTGCAATAGTACAGCCTAGAGAGAACCAGAGCTTGGAAGACCATGAGCTTCTGGGGGAAGGAGAGGAAAGGCAGCGTACCTCTGAGGAGGTGCAGTTGGTAGTTTGACTTCTTAGAGACGTCAGAGATGTGAGGAGAAAAGGAGAGTGTGGAGTCGAAGATGACCCTGAGGTTCTTAGCCTCGCAAGTGGGAGCAGGAAGAGGGCCAAGGGAGGCCGGCTAGAGAGTGACAGGAAAGGAGGGTGCAGGTGTGCCGAAGAGCAGAATCTCTGTTTTACTGGTATTAAGGCAGAGATCATTGGTGGCACACCACTCCTGGATAGCAGACAGACAGTCAGAGATGAGAGAAGGAGAAGAGGTGGCGGTCGGAAGCCTGAAAAGGAGCTGAGTGTCATCCGCATAGCACTGAAAGTTGGAGCAGAGAGCGGCAATGTGGTGGGCAATGGGTGCCAGGTATTGGTTGAACAGCCAGGAAGAGAGGTTAGACCCCTGGGGAACACCACAGGTAGAGAGTGAGATAGAGGAAAGGAAGGACTCAAGCAAGTTTGACCTCGGAGGGACGGTCAGAGTGGAAATAGCTCAGCCAGTTCAGGGTCTGATCAGTGATACTCAGGTCATCACGGAGATGGTTGAGCAGGGTGGCACGGTTGACCGTATCAATGGCAGAAGAGAGATTGAGTAGGATCAGGACAGACGATTGTATAACAGAGAGTGGCATTAGGGCATTGTCGGTGTTGTTTACCCATAGTTCGACCGGTATCTGTCACAAGAAATAGGCTAGTGGTAACGTTTTAGGAGAGTCAAACATATGCAGTGTATCAATGTAAGAGGACATTTATTAGGATTGTGATCTGTGGTAATCACATATAGGTAGACCATCATCTCAAGGACAAAGGATTGTGTAGGATTGCAAGTCTGTGAGACGCACATCACAGTGTGTGTCTCTGTAGCAAGAAACAATGTAACAGTGCAGCCTGTGGGGGTAACTCATAGAGTAGCCTCTGTTTCTATAATGGGGAATCACCAAAGAGTGATGGCTGCAAGAGTTCGTCGTAGTAGAGTAGTTAATGTAGTGCTGTGAGAAGGAGGATAAGTGGGTGCGGTGCGTGTGCCCATTTCTCAACTGAAGTTCCAAAAGGAGGACCGTTTTGAGATCGGAGAACAGCATCGAAATCCACAACAGGGTTTACAGTGTGTCGTACACGTAGACGCAGAGGTATGAGTACAAGTTTTTTGTTTACTTTTAAGAGGTGCCACCTACCAGACACCACCATATCATGCGCCCCACTACTTCCATATGGACCAATCTCCGCACACGAAGGTGTCATTTTACCAGAGGTTGCGTTGCTGCCTGGCAGTATCCTGGACGAGGGAGGGCCGCTGGTTACTTCATGTGGTGGTGGCGTCAGGCACCGTTCTGGTTCCTCATCCCGACCGTCTGCACAGTCGCGCACTCCATCACACACCTGCTCTCTGCTAATGCAATGGCCATCAGTGCAGGACACCTGTCCTGGGGTGCAAGTCATAGAGCCTGGACCAGAGAAAAATCAGATGAGACGTGGGCAGTGGAATATCAGTTATCTAGCATGATTTTAAGCTGGTTCAATCTTTACCTTTTAGGTTAAATAATCTGATGAGATAGTAATGAAATTTGCATCCAATCAAGACCTTTCCTCTCTCCCCCCTCCTCTCGTGGACTGCTCCACCTTTTCTTGCATCTCATGATCTCATTATCACAGCTCAGATCCAGAGCAAGTCTACTCTCGAGCACACAGACATAGTGCACCAGTTGGGACGGCAAACCTCAGTTGGCCCGTCCGCCAATCATATGTGTCCTCTCTTACTGATATCACTTCCACCACCCCTAGAACGATCGAGAAGAGCCCTGAACTTAAAATAGGGCCTACAGAAGACCACCCTTCCTCAAGACATATTTAAAATGGATCTCAAATTTTTTATAAAGTTGAAAGTCTTTCTTGGTTGTGCTCTGATGTTAAAATGAGGAGTCACTATTGACTTTCATGATGGGTTGCATGGTCCACCAGGGAGAGATATGATTTTAGGGAAGATGCGTAATAACTGGGAAAGCGGATGGGCTGTACAAACAGCAGAAAAGGGAAGGCTTAGTGAGAGGGCTCTGGAAAAGGAAGCCTCACGGAAAAAACAACAAACGAAGACGTCAGCAAAGAGGTAACGTTTTAGGAATATGTCAGACAAGACAGTCAGTACAGTTACAAAGAGACATTTTATATACCAAGCATTGTTTTTTAGAATGAAAAAGCATTGCTCCCTAAAAGAATAGATCATGACAGGTTACGGTAAATGGAAAGCTAGTGTTTGCCTTTCCACGTAATGTGTCGGCAACGCTCTGTCTTGTCCCTCGCTTAGTTCAGACATGCCTGGGTTCCAGGTGTCCATGCTCTTCTCTGGGTCTCCAGCGAAGAGCACAGAGTCTCCGGGATTTCTGGCAGTCCCAGCAACTATGCCCACACCTCCATGTAATTGGCTACAAACAGCCTGAAAGTGGCCAATCACATGGAGGTGTGGGCGGAGACACAGAATAGCAACTAAATCCCACCAATATCTGGCGTTACACTGTCGTGTTTGCCATTCTGTTAAAAAAAGTGGATGGTGCGGGTGGGAAAAAGTAGGCTGACAGTGGGTGGTGGGTTGAATGGATGTAGGCACGACATCGGGTGATGCAAATCTCTGTTTTTTGGGTTTTTTTAAATGTAGGCAGGCCTGCTTTAGTTGGTAAAGGAGCTGGAGGGGTTGGGACAAAATAATTTCTACTTAAATCTTGAAAACAGCTATGGCTCTCTAGCGCTCAAATTTACAGTTTTAACGCCTGTCATGTTTTAGTAATGTCTAGTAAAACAAGATGATTCAAAGATATATTTTTTTTAATACATCACAAGCTCTTTTTACTGTCATGAACAAGCGTAATCACCCCCTCAGATGACGCAGCCATTATCCCTCACTCCATTGAACTCTGAAAAGTCCTTGCTTTCTTAATCAAATACAAAAAGGCCACCAAAAAGGCATGGATGTTGGGGATTGATATAACCGGACCCCTGCTCAAAGCTCTCAACCTTGAGTTCTGCCCACCCATGATTTCCTCCAAGGACATTCTTACAACCTACCACGGTTGATTTTCCTCTCTAAAACTCGCCGAAATCGGAGGCTTATAGACCCATTTACTTTTCTAAGATTAGACTCCTTTTCTTGGATCTTCTGATTAATCCGGATTAGCCACTGGGTTATGTGCGCTTAACTAATGTCAAATAAATAAATAAATCTGATGCTTACTTATCTGTGACCCAGACTCCCCGCTTTAATGTTTGTGCGTTCTGTCTCCTGTGATTCGTGTGCACTGAGGCCTCTGGGCGTCCTGCGCTCTATAAAAACTGCTTAATAATAATAATAGTAATAATAATACGCCATCTCCTTCTGTACTGGATATTATGAACACCCCCTTATTGGGTGACAGGTAGGCCATGTGACCTGGCAGTTAATACAAACTTTGCTATACCAGAGCGTGTTGAAGGGATGTCTTTTCACCAAGGGGTACTGGATGTGAAATCAAATGATCCTTGACCTCTGATAACATCACAGAAAGTGATGTCATCTGACCCCACCCCGAAATGACATCATGGGAAGTGATAGAACATGACCTTTCACCCCTTTAATGAGTCTAGCAATTATTGTATAGAATTCCAGAAAGACAAATTATTTGTTATTCCTGTTCGTTCTTGTTTAGGGTCACTAGCACTTGTGGAACCCCTTGTTTTTTTAAGAGGCCTGAACATAAATTCCAGCCACTGCAGAACCAAAGAGCCACATGGCACTGGCCACAGCCCAGGAGCTTCAATGTAAAAATAAATAACTTGTAACATTTGTTTTGTTTTTTAGTGTTAGCAAGGGAGACCACAGGGGTACCAAGAGAAACCTCAGGGGTCGCAGTTGCAACCCACGGTGACCCCCAAGTGACATAGCTGGCACGTTGTATTTACACAGCTGTATCTATTGTGCCTGCCTGCAAAACCGTTGCATACACGTTGAATGCTCTGGAATTCGACCCATTCAAACAATGCGAGTCTTGCTTGGTGCGTGAGACGATGGCCTTCTCACAGACACCTCCCGCGAGACAACAGCTTTCTCACAGTAACCTTCCGTGAGACAACAGCCTTCTCACAGAAACCTCCCGCGAGACAACAGCTAGCTCACAGAAACCTCCCGCGAGACAACAGCTTTCTCACAGTAACCTCCCGCGAGACAACGGCTTTCTTACAGTAACCTCCCGCGAGACAACGGCTTTCTTACAGTAACCTTCCGCAAGACAACGGCTTTCTTACAGTAACCTTCCGCAAGACAACGGCTTTCTCACAGTATCCTCCCGCAGTCTTTGCTACTAGGCCTGCCTCCCATCTATGACACGTTGCTGCAGGGACTGCAGGCACATGCCAAAGATTCCACGGGCCTCATGCGGTGGTCTTCATCCTTCCTAAAATGTAGACACCATGAAGCTACTCAAGATCGGGGAGCAAGTCTTCATGTAGGACGGGGTGAAGATTTTCAAGAAACCTCTGCGGCTCCCACAAATCTACAATTCTGATTTCCATAGGTTCAGGGATACCCGCAGATTCTTCTTTGGCCTGAGAATCCTTCAATAGCTACACAGGGTCATTCGGAGAAAGGTCAAGTTGGTTCAGGCAGATTCTTAGGGGCAAAAATACCAAAAGAACTTCACAGGCTGAAGGGAAAGCAGAAAATGGTTGGGGAAGCGAAGGGTGGGGGTGGCCAGAGGAAATCAAATCCTGAGCATCAGTGAATCCTATCGTAGGTTAATGCACCTGCTGCTGTGATCTGTCTATAAACTGCAAGTCACATATTTGAAAAAAAGGTGGGAATAAGTCCCCCTTTCATGCTTCTGTCTAGATAGATCATTCTGAGTCCTCGTGTATCCCCGAAGCACACTGGGAAAGCTAATAAGCATCAAGAAGCACTTCAAAACACCAAATGAATGAATGAATAAATGCATGTGTGTGATTGTCAAACAGGGTGCAATTCAACCAATGGACATTCTCCTGTTATATCAATAAAAACCCCGCCCTAAACAGAGTTTGGCCTTTACCTGGACAGACTAGCTCATCGGTGCCAAGAGTGCAGTCGGGCAGTCCATCGCACACCTGCTCCTTCCTGAGGCACGCACCATCCGGACACTGGAAGTGCCCGGCACCGCAGGTGCAATCCCTCTCATCGCTGAAGTCGCCGCAGTCATCGTGTCCGTCGCAGCGGTGGATATAGGGCACGCATCTCCCAATGGCGCAGCGGAACTGGGCAGCCCCGCAGGCCGACCCGCAAGCTGCAAGAGGATAAGCAGAAGAGAGAGGTTTACACACCAGTAGGCCGGCCAGCTCATTTTCAGGAGAAATTTAAGTAGGTAGATTGGGCTGCCAATCAAACTTCTACTGACTTAAAATATTTACGGGAACTGCACCATTTCAAATGGTATGAAAAGCAGATTATGCAAGGAAGCCCATGATCTGTAGGTCAGGATCAGCAAGGCACAGGAAGAAAGTCAACCTCATGAATTACATACAGCGTTAACCCTTGTTAGGGGAGCTGGCCAATCGGGAAGCAAGGACCGCGGGCTGAAACAGGTGATCTCACCCACGTTCCAAGCCACCTGATGGCCAGTTCACCCAACTGCCATCTTTACCCCGCCCTCCATTCCCTTTTTCTTTTAATTCCCCTGATTCCCCAATTACCTCATTGCCGTGGCGGCTTTGGCCGCCACCGCAGCTGCTGTCTCTACAAATGAAATTCTAAAAGCATTACCCCATGGTTGTATGCCTTCATTCACCACTTCAAAATAAGGCTGTAAATGGCCTTAGTCTAGTAGATCGGTGGCTTATCGTTGGTGACCTTCTGATAAACTAATCACTCAGAAACAGGCTAATTACGAGTTGGGCGGTATTCCAGCATTAAATCCACCGGAATATCACCCAACAAAATTACCAATACTGCCACTTGGTCTGACGAAATTACTGCAAGATTACAAGTGGCAGTGGTGGAGTTAATCCCCATTTTTGAGAGTCCATTGGACTGTGTGGGGCATTTCTGGTGGAATTACCGCTTAAGGAATTAGCGCTGCAGTAATTCTGCCAATTTTGCTGATTTTCAGCAGAAAGTGGGCGGATTAATCCCCCACTCCAGGGCCATACTTGTAGTATGGCGGAGCAGGAAAAGTGACAGTAATTCTATTACTGGCAATTTTTTCCCACACTGTCATACTCGTAAGGAGCTCAATGAATTTTCACTTATCGTGAGTCTTCAATAGCCTAAGCATTCCATCCAAAAGCTGGCTGTCACTCAATAGTTATTCACGAGTACTTGTTTGATACTTGCCTGCCTCATCGGATTCGTCAGCAAAGCCACAATCCAGGTCCCCGTCGCAGACATGATCCAATGGGATGCAGCGCCCGTTGGCACACTTGAACTCTTCGCCAGTGCATGCCGATGCTGGGCAGGCCCACTCATCCGAATAGTCCACACAGTCGGCTGTGCCATCGCAGCGGTAGCCATGGGGAATGCATTGCCCATTGGAACAGCGGTACTCATGGGGGGCGCAGCTGAGGTAACAGACCTCATCCGATCCATCGCCGCAGTCGTCCTCGTTGTCACAGACCCAGGCGCCTGGGATGCATCGGCCAGTAGTAGGGCAGGAGAACTCCGTATCATGGCATTGGGACGGCGGCCGGCACAACTCCGATCCACACTGCCAGTGCCCTGACTCACAGGTGCTGTGGGAAAGGGAGAAAAGCATATCCACTCAGGTATCTGCGATGCTCCCATGCATCATCTGGACATCCAACTGGTAAGTACGAAGGTAACTAAGAAATAGTTTCTAACTATCACAAGACCCATCCAGTATGACAATGGGTGGACTTTCCGTAAGGTTGACTGGGAGTTTTTACAACAGGTTGGAGTCTCTCAAAGATTGTAATTAGTACCCGTGAGATGGTCCAAGGATTGATCAATACACTTTTCAAAATATGACATATCCCAAACCTGCCTTTCTAAAATATTCTTGATGATTGAGTATGAACATGTATTTAGTGCATACTGCATACTGCAGGTGATAGAAAAAGCTTGCTTACCATGATGGAAAATCATAATACCCTGTAACTCAAAGTCCCTGCTTTGTACCAGTGGCTCTTTGGCCATGGTCCATTGTCCGTGTGGTGCGATGACACTGCTTTAGATCCACTGACCCCCCGCTGTGTGCAGCTCTTTGACGCAGTGGTCTGGCTGCACGCAATTAGTCCTGCGACTTTGGTCCTAATGTGCGACGATCATCCTGTTACTATCCTTGCTGTGTGCTGAGGTTCCTGCGGTAGTCTGGTAATGCTATAAGCCAACTGCCCTGTCACTCACTGATAATTACATGTCACTCGGAGTGCTTATAAACAGAGGACTGTGAGAAGTAGGCTCAATTGTTCAGTGGTAGTACATGTCTCCCGCCAAGGCTCAGTAGCAGGGATATCTGAAAATTGTCTTTTGTCAAAGGAGGAAGGATAGCTCAGGGGCAAAGAGTTTATTTTCGAAGCAAGAAAACGCAGCACAATACCGGTTCGAAATCCCGATCCCACGCTTAGAAACCACTCGCTAGTATTAAGCGTGTTATAAAAGAAGAATTATAACTATAACAGTGTTGCATTGTAGGAAGTGGCTGATTGTCATCGATCGATTGCTTGGATCAGAGGATCAATGGTTATGAGGTTTTAGGCTGGGCCGGATACTAAATGTAAGGATGTACACAGCAATTCCCCATGTCCAATGTAAGGTGTTGTGTACTTAAACCTTTGGTGATGGTTGTCTGCTGTTCCCCAAAGCCTGATGCTATGCTATATCATGATATGTTGTACTAGTATGATTTGTTAGATGGTATGTTCATAAATCACACAAACGTCACTTCTACTTCAGCTGATAAGCCGACTGACTAGACCAACTCAACCTTTCTAGTAAGCCAGGAGCCATTGAAAACCACGCTCCATTTTAGATGGAGTGTGGATTTTGAGGAAGGACGTTTCGAGGTCTGCTGATCAGGAGTTGAAGGGGACAGGTTTGTAAGGTCCTCCGCCACGCATATACATAGTTATGTACCGCCTTCATCAGAAAGACTGGACCTCTCTTGCGGAACACTTGGTCTGTAATTCAAAGGACCATAAAGGACATATGTTCAGCTACTCAGGGTCAATTGAGAAATTGAAGAGATGGGGGTAACAGGGTCCCAGCATCTAAATGTCAAGAGTATGGGCGTTGCCGCATTTTGTAGTTGCTGCAGTAACTTACGCAAATACGTTTAGGAGGCCGAGAAAGACCGCATGAGCAACATGGAAAGTCGAATGCCTGTTCAAACAGGACAGTTTTTGGGGACTTCTGGAATTGGAAAAGGATCTTCTGCAATTGTAGATGGTATGATAAGTAGTTCCATAAAACGGAGCCAATCTTTCACAGGCATTGGCCTACCACTCGTCATCTCCTGAGTTGGACTAATTGGAGTAGGCATGTTGATGCAAACTGGAGGCTTATCGTGGTGCTGTAGAGGTTCAATTAATTTCTGACCTCATTCTGGCCTTTGTTCTATGGATAATCCATTTAACTGCAAACACAATCCTTTGTTGGCTGGGGGCCAGTGCAGTGTTTTGAATGCTCCTGTATAGTATCTTGTTGTGGTTCCAGGTTCCAGGGTACAACCTGGAATGTGTGTCAGTTGATGCGCACAGTTGTTGGAGGATGGCTGGTTACGGCCGCAGGGTCTCTTAAAAGAATAAAGACTCACCTGCATAAGTTGGCGTGCCTTCGCCACTTGCTTCAAATTGTTGACAAGGATAGATGCATGTGGGACATGGGGATTTGCCCGCTGTCGATGCCAGGTTGGTGTTAAAGAACGTCAGAGAAGAGTAGAGTGAGCAGGCAGGCTCCTGATTCGAGACCCTGTGATCCGGTGTTGGCCCTGGAAGCACCACCGCAGGGCTGAGAGACGGTGCAGCATGAGGGGATGACTCCAGAGAAGAAATGAATGGTGTTATTACATGCCCTTAGTCTGGAGGGACAAAAGAAGTATCGAGAGATTCCACCAGTACCTGAAGATCAGGTGGTGGGGATAAGGACATTCATGAGAAGGCCCTCAGGCAATTGGAAAACTATTATGCTCCCAAGACAAACATAGAGATGAACTGGTATAATTTGTACACCCGCAAGCAGGAACACAATGAGAGTGTGGAAGTTTATCATCCACACCAACAACCCAGTCATGCAGGAGTGGTTGTGGATGTGTGGCAACCCTGCATTGGAGGAAGCAATAGCTATTGCCAAGAAGGTGGAGCATACTCCATTGTGCTCCAAGACTATCAAGGAGCAGAAGAAGACTGAAGGTACTGACAGGGGAGCAGATGTACGCCAGGTTAATGCTGTGATTAAGAGGAACAAAAAGCTGAATACAAAAACCGAAGGAGAACCGAAAGAAGAGAGAAAGAAGGCTGTGACTTCAGTGGAGTACGATAGGGTAGATGTTATAGGTCTGGCAAGCTAAGGCACTTTGCGGATTCAAAGTTGTATCCTGCGATTCACCACAAGTGCTTGAATTGTGAGACGATGGGTCATTTTCCTGCTAAATGTCAAAGGAAGAACAAAGTGTCATCTGTGCATGAGGAGGAGGGAGACAGCTCGGATGAAGAGGACATAGTGGTGGTAGTATGGAAGGCTGAAGAGGATTATTCTACGATGAAGTGCCCTAGATGCAAGATAAGAATCGATGGGCTCCAAGTCACGGTGACGGCAGATAACTGTTCGCCCTACTCCATTTTGATGAAGAGTAGGTGGAGGAAACTGTGGGAGGTTGGTCTGGAAGGGGAGCTCAGGAAATCTAGCATTAAGAGCCCAGGATGGTTTGAAGTTTTGAGGATCAACATAATGGGAATGTTTCAAGCAGTGGTGGAATTTAAGGGCAGAATGGCGATGGTGAGCGTGCGTGTGGTCCTGTTTTCTCAGATTAAGGCTCAGTCTTGCTGCTCTGCTTGGGATTAATTGTCAGTCACAGGTGATTTTTTTGGGAATACCTGCATATAAATGATTACTCTATCCAGGGTTTGACAACATTAAGTAAGGCCGGCATCACTTTGATTTCAGGGGATAAAACGAGGCGTGATAAAGCTTTCTTGAGCATGTGGAGTTAAAATGGCAGTCTTAAGTGAGGTAGATGACCTGTTGACTTAATGTCAGGTTTGCATGAAAGATTATTCCCATTTTTCATCTATTTCCAACCATGTGGATGTGGAAGCCAGTGAGGAGGGCCATGGGAGGATGCCTGGCTTGTCACCCTTCGAGCCGAGGGTACTTTCTTGCCTCTTGTGCTAGAGTTTGGCTAGATAAGTTAGTAAGATGGTTGCTGTTGGGTATCGCCTTCCTCATTCTGATCATGTTTTGGGTGTTGTTGGCGTGGAGTTAGAATGAAAGATCAAAGGATTAAATAAGGGAGGCTATGGGCTCTAAGTAGACATTACACATAGAGTAATTAAATAAAGACTGCAGCAACAGGTGGATAATCCTGCTTTCACTAACGGGATGATCCCTGAAGGAAATCTGCTCTACAGATGTTACCTTTACAGTTTTTGGGGCGCATCCAGTTATCAATAGTTTGCAAAGAACAGTGAAGTTGAAGAGTGCCAAATTTGAGAAGAAAGAGGCTTTACAATTAATCTAGTTATCAACAGGGTAGTTATACCTAGAAATTCCAAAAGGTTCAATAAGAGAAGGCAGACTGAGTACATAAGCATTGAAAGTGAGAATGGGCTGATCCCGTCAGATTGCCAGATAATGACAAAGAAGGGGATTTATTTGAAAGGAGCGCTTACATAAGTTCCAGTATGAGTGATTGCTGGGAGAGACGGTCGACCAGAATGCAGTGGTCAACCCTGTTAAAGGCCTTGGAGTGTCCTAGAACCGGAAGTGCTCCTGCAGTGCTCTAATCATCTTCCATCTGGAGCTCATCAATGAGCAACTCCATAGCCCAGAATACTTGAACACCAGTTTTAACCAGATGGAAAAGATGCTTGCCCTCCAAAAAGCAGTTAGCATAGGTCCAGGACCACCCTTTGAACCATTTTTCCAGGATAAATCGGGTTGGGAATAGGTCTTTGATGAATAGGTTTGTTAGGATCCAGGCGTATCTTTAAGTACGGGCGAGATCAAGGCAATCTTAACCACTTAACCATGGCAGAGATTCCTGGGGCACTCCTGGGCACCCAAGTGGTTAAACGGAGAAAGCAATGGATCCGTGACCAAAGATGTACTCATAATGTACCGTGTGAAAAGTGAAGAGGGCTGCACACACAGCATTACGTTAGTGTCCTTTTAGTGGCGATAAGCTTGAAGACTGGCTTGGGTGAGAGTAGCTCATCGCAATAACAACCAAATGGCGTGTTGGTTGCAAACACCAATCGAAGGAATTGATAGTGAGGGTAAAGTCACTCCAGGAACCAGGAGCTGGCATGCAACAAAACCAATTGGCAAATGATGACTTTATAGAGCCAAAGTACATGGCGAAAACCTTGCATATTTTAAACCTCAGCATTGTTCTCTGTCTTGAAGGCCTCACTGTGGGACTATGTGGGTCACATTGCTCAATTGCAGGTCTGCGTCCTAACGTCCATGTACGTCAATGGTAGTGCAGTTCACTGCTTAACCCAGGGTTTGATAGTAGTTATGTGCATCACAAAATAATATTACAAATAAACTAAACTTCAAACTTCAAACAAGTCTCAGAGAATTGCTTAAGTGCTGTGTTGGAATCTTCATGACTTTAGGACCGCGTGTTATGTGCAACTCGCACCATATTTTGATGCCAACATCTCATTGGTTTTTGTAGTGCAGTGGGCACGTGTCCCCAATGTTCTGTTGCAGTGCTTTGTACCAGAGGCCCTGTGTGTCACTGGAAGTACTATGTGCTACCACGCAGGCACCGAATACTAAATTATGGACAGTGCTTTAAGTGGGGTAAAAAATTGAGGGGGGGCCCTCGTTTGGGGGCGTGGCTTCCATTGCGGGCGTGGCCTAAAAGTGCACAAATCATAGTAATGTGCCCAAACAAATATATAAATGTATTTGAGCATTTATATATTTGTTTGCGTACTACTATGGTTTGTGATTTTTGAAGCCTTCTTTTATATACATAGCAATGTTACATATTTCTATGTTTATACAAGGTGGCTTGTAAGTGCACAAACCATAGTAAGTTACGCACACTTGTGTGCTTACCTTACTATGGTTTGTGTACTTTTCAAGCTGCCTTTTATAAACATAGACATTTGTAACATATGTCTATGTTTATAAAAGACGGCTTGAAACGTAGGCATCTTTTATAAAGCGTTGAGGACGGACAAAACCCAAGGTGGCTTTGTCCGTCGACAAAGCTATATAAAAGATGCCTTGAATTGTGTACGATTCAAGCCGTCTGTTATAAACATAGAAATATGTCTACGTTTATAAAAGATGGCTTAAACGTACACAGTTGAAGGCATCTTTTATAAAGCATTGCCAAAGCAGAAAGGCGCCTCGGGCTCGGTGATCTCTGCTCAGAGCAGATAGATCCCCGAGCCCGAGGCGTCTTTCACTCTCTGCGAACCCGCGGGCTCAGTGATCTAATCTGCATAGTAGATCATGGAGCCCGCGGGTTCGCTTAGGGTCAGTGACCTGGCGAGGGAAAACTAAGGGACTCTAGCTTCCTCTGATGGCCCCTCAGATGAGGGGTAATCAGAGAAAGTTACAGTGACTGACGGAAGTACCAGCCAGTCACAGCAAGGCTGTGCCTGGCAGGCACTTCTGTCAGCTTGCCTGGCGTTAAAGTGGCGGGTGCATCTCCCGTCGCGGCTGCGGCCGCGGCGGGATAATGCATCCTGCCATGGGGTGGTGAGGCCGGGGGGCCCCCGCAGGGCCCCGGCTCAGCCCCACTTTTTGGAGACTGCCGGGGCTCGGCCCCGGCAGGCCCCGGCCCACTTAAAGCACTGATTATGGATCCCTCACTCAGGGTGTCTCGAGTTAAGGGGTTTTGGCCAAGAGCCTGCCTCGCTTTCCGATCAAGTCTAGCACATGTCTAGAACTCTATGGCCCTCATTACGAGTGGGGCGGTGCAGTAAAAATCATCAGTAATTCAGCAGTAATTACATTACCACCACATTACTGCACTGCCCAACTATGGTTTTGGCGGTGGGGTGAAGGAAAATGTGGACATTTCGGTGAAATTAGTGCCGAAATCCCCATGGGGCTAACACCACCATACTGCCACTTGTAATCCGGTGGTAATTCCACCAGACAAGTGGCGGCAATGGTAAGACAGTTTGGCAGTATTCCGCCGGAATGCTGACACACTCATTGAGGCCCTGTGTCTCCTCCAATCTGTTTTCAATTCTCTGACTTCTAACGCACACATTGGGGCAGGAAATTCTGCCTTTTAAATAAAAAAATTTAAAAACTCACCAGTTTTTGCAGTCCTGCTGCACTACGGCCCCCAGTGGGAAGGACGTGCCACCCCAGTAACACGGACACTCAGCAGGATCAATGCAGCTGCCGCCTAAAGAAGGACAACAAGCAAGCGGCGGGAAAGAGGCAGAGAGTAAAGGGGAAACTGTGAGACCTGAGAGAATACCTGTGCTCCCATCCACCCCTAAAGACAAACGGACAGAGAAACCAAACACCAGCAAAAGGGCATCATAGGATATTTAACACAGGTAGAAAACAGCAAATAACATTTCTCAATATATTTGCCAACAATTGCATGAAATAGTGTTACAGACAAATTCCATAGATTTCTGTTGCATTCTGTGGAGCAAACATATTCAAACCTACGGCCTCCTTCATAAAAGCTCTAAGTGGTCCTATTCCCGCTCACACCTACAATTATGAAAGGTGTAAACTTGCCCCATTAAGGCATCAGGGTGGTGTCTGATTTTGAACTGATAATTGGGGCTGCAAGGAATGTTCTGCGCGAGAATAGAAACAGGTGGTATCCCTACAGATTGGAATTCTGTAAGCCGTGTTGGCCAAGAGGGGCTAGGATTGGCGTATGTGTTTGTATTGTAGGCTGATCAGAGTGGTGAGGATGTCTAGACTAACCATTCAGACCAATCAGGATGAACAGACCATTTCGGTATTGTAATTGGCTGTAGCATTCCATGTCTCCTGACTGGCTTGAGCATTCCAACTTCTCTTACGGGATTGTACAGCCACCCTTCCACCCAATCAATGTCCTGGGTCAACCAACCCTGCTTCTGCACCACTGGGTGGAATTAGAGAGAGTGTCAGAATGCTGAATAGCACATGGGGCGAGGGGCGCAGCCAGTCAGGTTCGCAGATCGTGGGCTGAAACCAGTGATCTCAGCCTGCCTTCCACAGAACGCGCCGGCTGTCTCCCCGGTCTGCAGTGCCTTCTTTGCCGACCCTTCCCTTTCTTTTTTTTAAAATCTATTTTCTAAGCCCCCGCCCCTGACCTACTTACCTGTTGGTTGCTTCGGTGGTGCCCACCGCCGTAAGAGCAGCTTCAGTTCCTCTTGCTTGTCTGGCTGCCATAGTAACGGAAGAGGGGCTCCAAACTGAGCATTGCCTTCTAAAATCATGGCGGCCATTTTAGAGAAGTATTTTCATTGATTGATCAGGATGTGCTTGGCGTACCGTTCATTGAATGAAAATACTTTTTTTATTATCACCGCGGGTAACCGCTTAGGTAACCTGTGGTGCTAATAGTGTTAGCACCCGTTCCAAGGGCTGGAACAAGCGGTAATGGCCGGTGCCCTCGTTATAGGACCGAGTGAATAACTCGGGCTGCCGGCCCGTTATCCCCTGGTCCAGCCTTTGGAACAGGGTGCTAAAGCATTATTTTTCGGCTATTTCACTTTGTGTGTAGTGCTGTGTGTCATTGCCCAGCTCTAATGCACTATTTGGATGGTTTAATTATAGCCGATAGCATTACTACAGCATCACTGATTACATATTGGACTTTTTTTAAGTGATGTTTAAGTCGATTACATTCAAGGGTATTTTTGCACCTTTTGAAGGCGTGGCGATGTCAGAGTAATTTTATATTTACAATGAAATTGACGACAAAGACCTTCATCGTACAGTATTTCGGGCTGGCGATTAGCTTTTAACTGATAACATAAACTTTTACAAGTTTATATGGACATATTGTACATACTTTTCAGACTTTTCTACTTTTCTAAAATAACAGGATTGTAGCAGTATTTGAGAAAAAAGTTATTTTCTTGATACGTCATCCTACGTTTTATGTAAAATCCAGACATGTCTGGTGAGCGTGTGGAGTGCACATGAATTCACTTTGGGGTTATACTGTAACACAAGCAAACTGCATGCAGATGACCACCAACATTTGCATGCACGAGAGGGGTCCCCTGCATGCAATTGTAAACATTTGCAAGGAGTATGCTGAAAGGAAAGAGTGAAACCAGGCAAACTCAACTTTACTCATTACTTTTCTCCTCCATCTTGCTAAGAAATAAATACTGCCTGAACATTGCACCTTGCTGGCAGCATTTATTAATAGATGGCTTTATTTATTTATGTATTTATTTATTTATTTATTTATTTATTTATACATTTATATAGCACACCTAAGCCTGAGGCATCTGGGCTATGCAATCTGCCTGCTCTTCTGTAGGTGCTTGATACATTGGGCCTCATTACGAGGTGGGCGGTAAGGGATTGCCGGCACCGGTAAGGGCACCAGTGCCGGTAATCCCTTACCGCCCTACTACGAGTTCCCTTTGCGTGTCCTTCCTTAACGCCTGGTTTTATCAGGCGTTAAGGACGGGACCCGCAAAGGGATAACATGGTCAATAACGGTACCGCAATTTGCGGTACCATTATTGCCGCCTTCCCCCTTCCAATTGAGCCCTATGGGGGCTCAAATGGGAATGGGGAATGGCTCTGGTGAATGGGGAATTACCGGTCCCTCCGACCTCGGAATGGACTGGTAATTGCTCCATCCACCAGAAGCGGAGTCGGTACGATTTTGGAGGCAGCCATGGTGCTAATGGCGCCATGGCTACCTCCAACCTTGTAATGGGGCCAATTGAGGTGGATTCCACAGGAATCCATTTGGTTTATGCCTTCATGAAAATGTTATGCAGTCGTACAATGAAGTGCTCACTTAAGTGGCGGGAGGAAAGCACTGTGGACGGGTTAACTCCCCTCCGTGTCTTTCCTCGGCCTTGTATCGGTACGAAAATGGAAGTGATGAATAGGGGCGTAAAGGGAATGTACCTTGCTTGCACGCCTCCACTTCCCATTCCACCCATTAAGAAATTCGCCCCTTTGTCTGCCTCACCTTCATAATCGCGACCTTATGTGACATGGAACGGCCCAGGTAGGGGTTGGAGCAATAAGGCATTCCTTACCGTGCAGGACCATCTCCGGGGGGCAGAAACATCCCTCCACACAGGAAATGGAGTCGCAGTGCTTTCCGGACTCCATGCCTAGGTTCTGGCATGTCCGTGGACAGGCGGGACCGCATGCTTCGTACTCCAGCCCGTTGTCACACTGCATTGCTAAAGCGGGAGGGAAACACAATGCATGTTACTCAGAAGTGTTTAGCTGGGGGCCAATAGTTTCTAAGCCTAACCCCGATAACACTATTGACACGGCATCACTAGCAGGGCTGGCGCAAGTATTATGGTGTATTATGGCGCAATATGCATCTGCTGTTTCAGGGCCCTCTTCAATTACAATGGAGTCAGACTTTTTGAAATTGTAATTTTAATGGGTTATTTATAACGTGCTCAATACCCAGAGGTTTCTAAGCACTGACCCAGGATCGAACCTCTGAGTCATCTTGCTTCCAAGACGAACGCATTGCCCCTGAGCTATCCTCCCAAGACTAAGGGCCACATTACGACCATGGAGGTAGCCATGCCGCAATTTGCGGCATGGCTACCCCCATACCGGGTACTGGGTCCGGGTTCCCTGAATGGGGAAATACTGGGCCATTCCGACCTTGGAGGGCCCGGTATTTCCCCATTCAGGGAACCTGTACCCGGTACATCCCCATTCCCATTTAGGCCACCATAGGGCTCAATGGGAATGGGGAGGATGCAAACAACGGGCACGTTAATGATGGGTCCGTTGTTTGCATCCTGGTCTGCTCGCGGGATCCGCTAAGGAAACCTGGTTTTACCAGGAGTCCTTAGCGGGTCCCGGGAGGAGACCGCATAATGAGGCGGTAGGGGGTTAACGGGGCCGGCAGCTCTACCAGCCCCGTTAACCCCCTACCGCCTAACGTGTAAAGAGGCCCTAAAAATTGATGTTTCTAGAGCAATGACACCTCGATTAGCATCTTTGCTGTCTGAAACCTAGAATTGCCTAACGATGGTAACAGCCCTGTCCACCATCAACTTTTAAGTCGTCGTGGCAGAACTATAGACTTGGCGATTTGATAATTGTGTATAGATTGTAAACCTCCTCCTCTTTCATTGCTGTAGAATCCATATTCTGACAGACCACCAGGGTTTATTTCCTACAATCTCTCAAACTATGCCATCATTTGACTGGACATTAGGGCCCTCATTTTTCTGCTGGTAGGTGAAGGAAATAAAAACAGAAAAAGCACTGACAAACCCAATAGTATTGTCTATTAGATAGGCATTGTTAGCATGCCTCCATAAACGCCCACCATTCATCAGCTATTGCCATCATATGCTCTTGAAGTACCGTCAGCTGTCAGGTATAGCATGATATGCTCTAATTCCCATGTGCCATGTAGGGCTATGATATAACAGGTAAGACCATCAAAGACACAGGAAATCACACCATTTCAATGTTTTGGCATGAAAATCCCAAGGACTCACATCACTGCCAATTACCCAAGCCTTTGCACCATTGACATCCAATTCCCAGGTAACAAAACCTTTTTCAAGTATATGTGTACTTAGCAGAACAGGGCCATGGACCGCTATGCCCGGTTAGCATATCAGTGCCTGATTTATTTATGTCCAGTTAGCTTAGAACTACAGGGATCTGCTATGCCTAGTTAGCATAGCACAGCCAGATTCCATTATGCCCAATCCGGACATCAATGGAATATTTGCTTTTGCCGGCTTAGCTCCCTAAGGCCAGATATAGATAATACTATGCCAAGCTCGTACAGTCAAGTTCCAATTCCAATATTCACAGTTTTCACAATAAAGCCAGTTATCACTGTTTCCAGAAAGCAAATTAGTACCGGGTGCGAGTAACTATAAATGAGACAAACGCACTAATTGGTGCGTTTGTGAGCCTTACCAGATGGTATGCCCACTCACGTCTTCAGGCCACCATGGAAAGGTAGAAGGGACTACATGTAGTGCCTTCTCCCGTTTCAATGCGGGCATTTTCTTTGTTTACTATGGCCACCACAGAAAGAGAAAACAGACTCTGTTTTCCAGTCCACTGCAGCCATTTGTTTACTTATTTTTTCCAGCTGCGAAACAAAACTCGTCTCACAGCCAAATGAAACCCACCACTAGTACCCCGGTCTAATGGGCCGGGGTACTAATGGCAATAAGCCCCTCGCCGGCGGGACATTACCGCATAAGGGGCACATTGCCTGAGTAATACCAGATGGCAGTTTGGCCATTTAGACCATTAAGGAAAGATTCCATTGTGACTGTCTGTGCTTGTGGAGGTCGGACAGTGTGTTGGTTGTGCCGGGGGCAATATGCGTGCAGTGCTAAGGGCAGTGTAAGCAGTGCTAGGGATGATTATATATGTTCAGTGCTGAAAGTGGTGCCTGTGTGTTTGTGTGGGTGTGTTTGTGCGTGCTTGGGTCTACCTTGCTGGGGTGGTATGTTTGTATAGTGTGGCGCTCAGGTCTGTGTGTGTGTGTGTGTGTCTGTCTGTCTGTGGTGCTTATGGAAGTGTATGGATACAGTGCTGTTTTTTGTCTGCAGTCTGTGTGTATTATTGTGTGTGGAGTTAAGTGCAAGAATCAATATGTGAGAATGTGTGTATGTGTGTGCATGTGTTATTGTATGTGTATGTGAAGATGCTGTAATTTGACTTCATGTTACAAGTAACATAATTATAAAAATCAGAACAAAAATCAGCACGGCCTACACTATACTCTCATACTCTAGTCAGGAGGGGACGTAAAGTACTAACAAAGTGTAAACACACACACACCTAGGATGTTTTATTAAGTATTTAAAGTTTTAGAGGTAACTGGATTTAAGGAGGGACGATTAAAGGAGAGGAAAGGAATGGAGATGAAACACCTACTGGCATGTATGACTATGAGGCCGTGCAGAGTCACTTAATATTAGGGCCTTCTAAGAACTGGAACATGTTACACTCACGACAGAGGTCCTGCGTCCTCCAGCGCACGTAGACTCCATGCTGGTTGCACTCTTCGGCGTACGTAGCGATGGCCGTGCACAGGCACTCACAGTCCCCGCCAGAGTCGCACCTGTGATCACATCAGAAAAAGAAGATGCTTTAATTACCTTCACCTACTAACTACTAACAGCAATCCTCATGCATTCACTTAACACTGCCTGGTGCCATACCTGTGCACACAGTACCATATGGCCTTGGCTTTACACTCATGCCCACTGGACCAGTCATTTGACTCTGATGATGAGAGAGCAGCCTTCACCAATAGGACAACAGCACTGATGTGTGCCTACATAATACTGGCAGCAGGTCTAGAGAACAGGTGTAAACACACACACCAGGGATGTTTTATTAAGGATAAACATTTTGCGGATTGGCACAAGTAAAATAATTGTCAATGTTGGAAAGGTGTGTGGAAACATTAGGGAATATGTAGAAAGGTTAGCAAAAAATAATGCAAAGAAAACATAATGGAATGTTGAAGGACTTAGTAAAGAAATCAGTGAGTAGAATGTCAGGTACCAGTAGGAGAACTTTGGCGACCATGGAATGGAAATTTAATAATAGTATTAGAAAATGTGAACGTTGGATGAAGAGCAACAGGGATTGTAAATTAAGTAATACAAGGTACTGGAAACCCTGTGTGGGTGAAAAATAGGGGTGATCAGAAGAGCATTACTTACATCTTCTGGAAAGTGACAAGTGGATAAAGACAGTGGTGACTGAAGAAAATGGAAACTAGAAAACACTCTTCTCAACATTTGAATATTGTCGAACATAAAGGGGGCAGTAAGAGGTCACTGCAATATGTTGAGGGGAGTAACAAGAAGAAATGGAGGATGTGGATGGCTGCAAAGACATTAGAGGGGTGGATTGTGGGGTTAATGATAGCCCTAGATTGATATGAACAGAAAGGCCAGCTTAGGCCTCTAAGGTGAAATACATTGTTCTTATGGAAAAGGCACATTGTGAGCTGACAGACGAAAAGGCAACCGTCAATATAAGCTGCCACATTAAGCAAAAGCAACGGAAAGACACTGATTCAAAAGGGCCTTGCATGGACATTTTGCAGTCGGAAATAGAAATATTGAGAACAATGTTCCTTTGCCAAAAATAAACAGATCATGATGATAAACTAAACAGTGATGGTGATATGCAAACATGTTAAAAAAAAAATGTAAAAAATAGGAAGGCCGAACATTTGGATTCCAAGATGGCGCCCGAGCCAGGCCGACGTGCGTGAGCGGAGCTCTGTCCCCCAGCTCGGGCCGCAGCAATAGAGAAATATAAAAAAGCGACATTTGGTCCTCCAGAGCATGGCTCCATTGGAGAAATACTGAAGGAGGTGAAAACCGAGGCGGAAGATCTAACGCAACGACAACAAAGAAAAAGGAGGCCCACGAGACTCCGGAGCAGAAGAGCAGCCTCGAGGCTCACTTTACACAGGGTCCACCGGCGGTTCGAGCAGCGAAGGCGTCACAGAGCAGGAGCAGAGAACCACCCGGTGGCTGAGACAGCATAGAAGACCCACAGTGGAAGCGGAGACACAGAGGCCAACACCTGGGATCCAGGCGGGCACCACTGCAGATGCAGATCGGGAAGAGGAGTTGCACCCGAAGCGGAAGAGCGAGTGGAAGGACCTCCAGAGCCCCAGACGGATCACCTAGCAGACCAGTGTGGGACTGCAACAAGAAGAGAACGCAGTCTACAAACCTCCGGACCGTGGATCAGCTGGGTGGAGGCGGACCCCCCCGACCATCGACGGGAGAGGACCAGAGCAACGGTCTGGGCAGAGAGGGAGCGGACACCGTGGCGCGGATACCAGGCGCTGGAGGGGAGACCAGCAACGCGACCCAAGGCAGGCACTTCAGGGGGAAAGAACCCGAACAAAGCAACGGAACGGACGGTAAGCCACAGGGACGGTGGGGAAATTAATACCACGGCAACAGACAAACACCCCCTCTCCCCACCTCGCCAGCAACAAGAAGGGGCCCAGGGCCAAGGGATTAGGCTAAAGAAGACCCACACACAAAGGGGACTCAATCAATGCCACAGGGCACCACAGAGAAAGGTATAAAGCAGGCTCCAGGGGCAAAAGGGGGAAATAAATAAATAAATAAATAAATAACACCACACCTAATAAGTACATCAGAGAAGGCAGCCCAAAGGCAAGGTGCAACACACCAGAGAAACAACAACGGAAACAGGGCGACGGACAAGTCCCAAGCCCATCAAAGCAAAGAATAAGACAGACTCCGGCCAAGAAACCCCAATCAAGCAGACACCTGGTGGTGAACTCAGACACACCTCAAAGGCCACCACGGTGGAACAGAAAAGGAGGAAGAGAAAAGGGAGATAGATGCATGTCAAAACCCAGGAACCGTCAAGCGCAACAGGCTACACAATCCCTCAACAGTAAGGCCAAACAAGACCAGGACCTGATCCAACTCTGGGGAACAGACAAAGGTGCGACTCCAAAAGCAAATACGCAAAAAGACAAGGGGAAGACCATAAAGAATTTCAGGACCAATTCATATCCTCAATGCACACACAGTTTGAGAACATGAAAGGAGAAATGAAACAAGCGGTCCAGGAACTAAAAACGGACATTGGGAACCTGTAAGAGCGAAAGGACAATTTAGAGAGAACGGTCCAAAACATAGATGAGGAAACATTACAATATGCAGAAGCACAAGAACGACTGTTGTCAAGACTGGCCCAAGAACTAGATACCCAATGTGAAGACAGGGCTGCCCACTATCCCCCCTCCTATACGCAATATTCCTCGAGCCACTGTTGGCAAAGATCAGAGTGGCATCCAACATTAAGGGCATTGAAATGAGGGGATGACACACAAAATGGCGGCATATGCGGATGACATGATGATGACCCTGACCGAACCGATAAAAACTCTACCACTCCTCATACAAGAAATAGAAAAATACGGATCCATATCAGGCCTGAAGATAAATAGGCAAAAGTCATCGGTAATGGTCCTGGCCAGAGACAAACAAGAAATACATAAAAAAAATGGAAGAACTACAACTATAAACTGCGGAAGAAGGGGTAAAATATCTAGGAGTCACGCTAACCAACACGATAAAAGACCTCTATGTAGAGAACTACACGTAACTTATACAGCAGGTGAAAAGAGACCTGGACAGATGGAACCCACTCTCAATAACATGGTGGGGCAGAATAACGGTCATAAAAAGGAAAATACTGCCCAAATTGCTGTACTACTTCCAAGCACTCCCCATTCGTATATCTGCTTCATTCTTCAAGACACTCACCAAAATAGTAACCAAATACATTTGGCAGAACAAAACCCTGAGACTCTCTAACCTAGCACTTACAGCACAAAAGTCAGAAAGAGGCATGGCACTCCCTCATTTTCGGAAGTATTATGAGAAAGCCCAGATGTGGGTCTTGAAGGAATGGATCCCGAACATATCAGAAAAAATATGGGAGGCACAGGACAGAGCGGTGGCAAGAACAAGTATGCGCCACCTACTCTGGATCAAACCCGAGTACAGGCATCAGAATGTCTGAATAAGCGAGATCATGAGCACAACCTTGGAAATATGGGATAGAGCAACCAAGAAAGAAATGCTGACAAAAGATCCAGCCCCCTTCATGCCAATACTCGAGAACCCGGAATTCCAACCGGGCACGGAAAAAGGAGCTTTTCAGAAATGGCGGGAAGCAGACTGTACAAAAGTGGGAGACATGTATGATGCCAACAGATCAGAACCTACATAGAATGCCGAGATCTACTGGGCCTCACGGAAAAAGGACAGATTCCAATATGAACAACTCCATCACGGCGGCGTAAACAGCGCCGACCCTTACCGCCTGATTCCGAGGTCCCTTAGCGCCATGGAGGTTTTAACACCTGCTTTTAGCAGGTGTTAAAATCCATGGCGCTAAGGGACCTTGATGTTAATTACGACACCGTAATTTACGGTGACGTAATTAACGCCTTCCCTACTCCCATTATGCCCTATGGGGCAAAAATGGGAATGGGGAAGGGTAAATGGGGATTGGGGACTTACCGCCCCGCCAACCTCGGAATGGGGCGGTAAGTCCGCCAACCACCATGGCGTAAACGTAGTTTACGCCATGGTGGTAAAGGTACGACCCAGGCGGTAATTTACCGCCTGGGTCGTAATGAGGCCCATTGTGACATGCAAAGTACAGCATTTTGGTCATTGGGGCTGACTTCGACCCTGAGATTCAAAGCTACCTTCCCCCATGACATGCTATGCTCTGCTGTCCCTCTGAAAGACCATTGTTTTGAAGCTCAAAGGGAGCGCTGTGTTCATGCATGACAGAACCATTTACTAGTGCTGGAAAAACAGAGGATCCTATTGAGTGCGTTAAACTTTGTAAAATCCCTCAAATTGAAGAAATTATGTGGACTATCGCTGGACGGGTGAGGGGGTGGCCTGTTATCAAGATTGTTATAGGTGGCCGGAGACCCATCTGGTCAGAGAGATAAAGGGGGTAATTCATGGATTATTTGCGCCGAAAAAACGGGATTTGTGCGCTATTCTGCCCGAAAATCCCTGTTTAACAAATGGGGATTTGCGGGCAGAAAGGCGCACAAATCCCATTTTTTTCAGCGCAAATAATCCATGAATTACCCCCAAAATCTCTTCAGCATCCATTAGCCCTAAGAGAACAAAGGCTAATACATGAACCCTAGGCTTAAGTGAGCATTGAGTGGCAGAGACTCGAGCAGATGCACAGAGCTTGTGGTCTGAAGGGAAATAAAAACTGAAAACTAGTATGCTGTTGATGGTCAGAATAAAATCTATGTATACATATGTGGCCTTAGGCTTACATTAGAAATGATGTTTTATCCAGTAACCTTTGAACTATGAAACTCACAAAAATAGGACACATGTCATTTTAAAGCTTGTCCCAAGCCTGTCATGTTGATGTCATTTGTATCTACATTCAGTTTTTGGGACTGAAGTTATGATCAAAAATGTGTGTGCAGCTTCCCCAAAAATGTTCTGAATCTGAAGGTTGGGGAGCTGGTGGCTTATTAAATTATATACCCGGGTAGACATTTTCACATTCATAACTGTTATAATTTTTGTGTAAGTTTCCTGCCAAAATAGGAGTCATCTTAAAGGGACTGGCATGAATCGACCAAGTCAAATATATAAATGTTGTACTCTTAATTGTAAATTGCCAAATGTTGCCATGTTGTGACTTTTTAGGTGAAAAGTTGAAAAATTTAAAATGACCACTCCAGTAGGTGTGTTCCCATCAATTCAACTTCATAATTCCAAGGGGCCTATCGGTAGAGGGCATGGCACCTTGGAGGAGGAGGGTACCATGAAGATCCAATGGAAATTCAGTGCTAATAAGTTAATACCTCCTGATCTCAATATTTTGGGTGGGGGTGTGGCTTATAGGGTAAAAACCCCTTGCTATATAGAGAAGGGGAGAGCTGCTTACAAATCTTGAAGGGGACTTGCCTATAATCCATCTGGGTGAATCCTGACACAGCTGCCTGACATTACCTGGTTAGGAAAGGACTGAAGATTGCTGCAGCATTATTTTAACTGGGAGACAGAAACGGGTAAAGCCTAAAAGCTGACTTGACCCAATGATTAAAGAGATCCAAATGAGGGATGGATGCTGGTGACTATCTTTGATTGAAGTGCCTGACCAGACTCCTATGCTTCCCCAAAAGAGAAGCCCTGCTGACTTTCCTGGGCACCAAAAACAGAGAAATCCAATGTAACTAGATTAAGCCACACGGAACCAAGTGTGTGGGGGATCTGCCTGCCTTGATATTTGACCTTAATAGTGGGTGGGGGCAAACTGTTTAGACCCTTATTATATATTAATAAATAATAATGTCATTAACTCCCACATCGATTGACACAGGGGGGAGCTCGGCAGAGTTATAAACCTCTGCCCTCTTTCCTAGTGGTAAGTTTTAATAATTTAAAGTTATTGGGTGCATCTTTTTTTCCTGTCAACCCCAGACTTCTTTAAAGAAAAGGAGTGTCCTTGTCCAAAAACGAAATTCCTACGTGGCTGTACATGAGTCATAGATAGGGCCAGCTGAACACAAATAATCAATGTGTTGTGGGTCATTTTGATTGGGGGAAGGAACTCCCATGTTAAGTGTGTTCTCCCAATATATTGTTAGAGGATGAAACAGCACTTGGGAATAAGGGGACAAAAACATTGTGAAATGTGTAGTGATTGATAAAAAACCATGCTAGGAAAATAGGATTGGTGACATGTTAAAGTAAGGAGGGTGGCTTTCGCATGCCAGACCTCGCGGCATACAAGGCGCCCTTCATGCTCTTCTCTCATCATTGGTTTGGCGGTGACACGGTGGTGAAGCAGATGTGACTTACCCCCAAACATGCAGCAGCTGGTCCCTATCCCCTCAGCCACACAAGAAAAGATTTGGCTTCCACCCAGTCCACGAGTCATGGGATACAAGGGGAGAATTTAGTGACTCTGTCTAGCCCTCCCTCATTTATTTTCTTAACCCACATGTATTTGTTCGCAATTTGTATTATTATATAGATGTTTTCACACCTAGGAGCAAAATGCCAAAAGTCAAGTGTCTACCTTTTGCTGAGTATGTGCCATGCCCATACAATCTCTTTGT
This sequence comes from Ambystoma mexicanum, assembly GCF_040938575.1. Lineage (NCBI taxonomy): Eukaryota > Metazoa > Chordata > Amphibia > Caudata > Ambystomatidae > Ambystoma > Ambystoma mexicanum. The sequence goes on along the minus strand of NC_090923.1, from coordinate 1,418,146,589 downwards.
GGGTTTCCACTGCTTATTTTACAGCATTCGGTAACTTTTGACCTTTTCTTCCTCCCTAGGTCCGTCCCTTATATTTGAGGGGTAATGAGGGTGACAGCTAATCAATCTACCACAAAACCCTCTGTAAAGCTAAGGGGAAAAGAGCTGTCTAATATTAACATTCCCAGGGACATACATGCAGGTTTGCCCAGAGGAAGCATTTCCTCTATAATTTACATTTTTCCAATAGTTTTTCACTTTATACGTCTCATATTAATCACTCATTAACGGCTTCCCTCAGAGATGTTCCCATACTTACAGTGGCGTCACTAAAAAGCAGTATTAGGGGTCGAGGGAACAAACCAGGGGACACAAATACAACAAGGTGGTGCGGGATGGTGGCACATCAAATAAGGGTCAACAGGTCAAACAGTTTTAAGTATACCTATATTCTACCCATCAGGTTAAAAAAAAGTGTAATTCGACATCTAGAGAGTAGCGTTAATGCAATAAAGGTTTTAGATCAAGTTACGATACATCCTAAATAGTTTATTTACTTTTTATATTTTTAAAGCGCTCGCACAGCCCACAGGCATAGTGGCGATGTTAAGGAAATTGTTTGTTGTTTTAGTTGCGTAATAGCTTTTTTTGTGTCTTAGTTGCATATTTATAACACACTTAAACACCCAGAGGTTGCTAAGCGCAGACCCAGGGATTGAACCTGTATTGCTTCGTGTCGTCTTGTTTTGAAGGCGGGCACGTTGCCGCTGAGCTATACTCCCTGTTAATACATGTTCAACCGTTGCAAAAACGCTCTTGCGCTCAGCAAGAGACTGCATTCTTTTTCCTCAAGCCGACATCACAGCTTCGAATAATGTGTGGTTAGAGGTGGTATTTAGCAAAAAAAAAGGCATCACTTCCAGCTCAGCTTTAAATAACAGTCAGTCAAAAATAGTCAGTTGACCAGAAGAGATATCCCTCATTCCTCAGTTTGAAATGATAGTCAAGGAGTGTCTATTTAGCAGATTAAATATCACTTACAGGGGCCAAGTGCAGGGGGAAAGGAGGCAACCTCTCTCTTTGTTCTTTAGCAATGGTCGCAGGAATCTCACTTTTTCCCCCCATAGAATTGTTTACAGTTTTCAGTTTATGGCCTTAGATCCTAGTGGCGGCTGGTGAATGTTTTAATTGTAGAGCCATAAATATTTCCCCCAAATATGCCAGTGTGGCAGAGCGTAACCAGGGATCCCAAACCAATCAAGAGGTGTTTGCACCCGGCCCAAGAGATTTTTTTAAATAATGGCTTAAAATGGTGCATTTTACAGCACACTTTTTTGAAAATTGGGTAAAATGTCAAACAGTTTGCAATTGATTTTGTAGGGTAACTCATGAAAAAATCCAAAAGATACAAGTAACTCATGATGCCTTTGCCCGCAATGTATATGTTATGTAATGTTATGTTATGTTAAAGGTACTTATACAGCGCACCGTCACCAACGGAATTGGTCCCCAGGCGCTCTGGCGGATCTGTAAACAAGAAGGAGGGCGGGTAGGATTAGTCGGTGGAGCGGGAGTAGGAGAGTGGGAGAGGTTGTGTGCTGTTGGCAGCTTCAGCTCGGTATACACTGAGTTCTGGGCTTTGGTGCAAGTATCGGATCGGGAAAGACCTTGTGTGCTGTAGGTGCTGTTAATGGGTTGTAGATGCGGTGTGGTAAAGTGTATGCAGATTGCTGGGAGAGAAATGGTTGTGTGAGTTTTATGTGGGTTCAGTATGAAGAGATTTGAAGGTTGGGTTAGTGGGGTCTGTATCATGATTCTGATACTTCTGGTTCTGCTTCAGCTGTATCCCTGTGGGTGGGATTGTTGCTGATTCCTTATGAGCCGTCTCGCTGTGGTGTGTGATGGTGCGGCGCAGATCCAGCTGTATCCTAGTGAGTATTTGTATGGAGTTATAGGTATGTCAGAACCTTTCCTTTGGGTGTGGAACTGATATACCGGATATACCAGTATAAACACATTTTCATACTAGCTGCACCCATATATTTCCATGCTGGCTGCACCAATACATGCCAGTATTCCCATGTAAGCACATATTAATGTTTGCTTTATGCATAATTTCAGTAATAAAACATATCCACGCTTGTTCTCCCAAAATATGGCAGTATCCCCACATAAGAGCATACTCCAGTTGGCTTTACCATTAAAAATACCCTGCCACAGTATGGAAATATGTCCAAACTGGCTGAATCAGAATGCCAGTCTAGCCATGTAATAACACTTAGCATGCTTGCTTTCTCAAGCATGCCCAATACAAAATAAGCCACAGTACGAATTGGCTAGACTGGCTGCATCAAAATGCCAGTTTAGCCACGTAATGCAACTTATCATGCTTACTTTATTAAAGATGCCCAATACAAAATATGCCACAGTAAGAAATGGCTAAACTGGCTGTTCCTAATTGCCAGTCTAGCCCTACAATAGCACTTATCATGCTTGCTTTATCAAAGATACCCAACAGAAAATGGCATACCACAATAAGAAATGGCTAGACTGGCTGCATTAAAATGCCAGTTTAGCTACATAATACAATTTATCATGCTTGCTTAATCAAAGATGCCCAATACAAAATAACATGCTACAGTAAGAACTAGCTGCATTAAAATCCCAGTCTAGCTACATAATAACACTTCTCATGCTTGCTTTATCAGAGATGTCCAGTAGAAAATGCCATGCTTGCACGCTGGGCCCCCAAGCCCCATCGCACACACCCACAATGTGATTATGTGTGCATGTGAGGTGCTGTGGGGCCTAAGGAACAGGCATGGTATTTATTACTAGGCATCTGTCATAGATGGCCAGTAAAACAAATAGCATGGCTGCTCTCATGGCCTCTCCAGCACCTCGCATGCAAAGCTGTTTTTAGCTGATGACTAACCATCCTAATGCCAAAATCAGCTCCAAATGCCAGTACAAATACACACACACGCACACATTCACACACCCATCACACGCAACATGCACTCGCTCATTCACATGCACACCCATCATCATACACACACTCAATACACACAGCACAAGAGGTTTAATGTAATTTTACCAACCGAAAAATAGAGAATGACATTTGAACAAAACATAAACAATGAAAACATATCCCAGCGAAACCCACTGTTTCCTCATGTTTAAAACTCCACTCCAAACCTTTCCCCATCTGATTTACCTTTCAAACAGAAACTGCATTTTCCTTTAACATCTCAAGCCAGCTAAGGAGTTCTCCCTCAGGTGCAAAAAGCAGGGAGTGCTCAGTGCTTACACTGGGCTGGCTCCTTGGCTCCTCCATAAAGGGCGAGTGTGCCCATTGGTCAGCACCCCCTCACCCATTGTAGAGAAGCTGCCACTGGTACACCATCAATGAATATATGCACAGGGTCAGTGTGGCTGGAGATGGAATACAATTGACTTTGAAGATGTGTACATGAACTGCACTGTTGTTAATGCAGTGATTTTTAACACATTAAGGGATACATTAACATGCACACAGTAGAAGGTTGCCAAGGTAGCTCAGCAGGTTGAGTGACTGTTGCTAAGATGGTATAGACTTAAAACTGGTTGTAAACCATATGACTTTTTCCAATTCCTTATAATAAAAAAAAAAGTGCTGGCAGGGCATGAATTGGGCCGGTAGCTTGTTTATATTCAGAGCCGGGGTGGGGAAGTGTCTTTTGTGTTTTTTGTAGACAATTGTAAGCGGCACATTTGGAAAATGTTAGTGTGCCCAGCAAGTGGGTAGCCTGCTTTTAACAGTGATGGCCCCCACCCCAGTGATATTCATGACCATTGATTCCTGTGGTGTCCGTTTTAGGACCGAAGAAAGAACACAGGCTGAAGAAACAGAGAACATGCAAACGTGCAAATAATGCCTGGCCGAAGGAGAATCTTTAAGACTCCTGGAAGGACTTCTTTGACTGAGGGGGGTAGGTCGCCAATTAGGGGTGGCAAAGCAGCAAATAGGGCGGTATTGACCCCCTTTGCTCCCCGCTACGGATACCTATGCATGCTTACAAGGGAACAAAAACACGTTGATATCAGAATGCACTATGTTCATTGACAGACTGAACAACAGAAGGAGAATTTGAGGTTCATTAAAGAAAATGGTCATTTATATTATTATGTTTTAAACATAGGTTTTTAAAATATATTTTGTATGCGTCCTTTGACTCAGCATATTGGTTTTTGATTGTACTGTTGTTCTATCTACAAACTAATTGTGTGAGAACATTGAATTATCAATTTTGCTCTGTAAAGTGATTGGTGGTTTACCAACGTGAAACCACTTTCAATTGAAAATTCCCACTGAGAAATTATTATAAAAGCCTTCAGAAACAATCACATTGGAATGAGCACACGTGTTATTTCTCATTTTTGTATAACCAAATACTGGGCAAGCTGTATACGGAGTGGTTCTGGCTGTATGTGGCTTTTCTGCTAACCGTCCTAGAGTGCCCGCCCCTTGGTCGATTAGAAGGCTCCCACCCACAGGTTGTAGGACTTCCATATACACTGTGGATTACCACAGGGCCAAATAGGTGGATTTTCACAAATGATAGAAAACCCATTGGAACATTTGGATGTTGGCAAGCCATTGGAGACGATGGGCCGGCAGAGGGCCTTCACCACTGTTACAAAGTGCAGAGATATCGCGAGACCCCGTCTCGCGGGATCTCGGCCGCGAGAAGCGGAAGCGGATCCCCGAAGCTTCCCGCGCGGCATACGATGGGAGCAGAGGCATGGAGCAAGACCAGCTCCCGTGTGCTCCTCCCCTGGACTGGCGATTGGGCCCTCACAAGGACTAAATGGACATTTCTCCACCTGAACACCATCAGGGCCTGTTGCCCCTTGTTGCCACAGAGTTACTTATGAATATTTACCAATGATGTATTAACCCAATAAAGAAACCTTCACTGCAGCCACGCGGCCTCCGGATCATTCATTTCAGTGATTATACAACACAAAGCTTGACGTTTCTCTCCCAGCATTCCACCTCAATGCATCCTTCGCCGATAGTCCACCAATACAATACTCACTACACGCTTCGCAGCACCTTCTATACGTGTTTCCTTTAGTTGCTAACCTGTTGTAACCCGTTTTTGTGATTTAACCATGTTATGATGGAATTAGAGCCCAGGTGGGAAGACCTTGAACAGCTGTTCTCCTCCCACACCCTCAACTTCATTTCTGGCCCATAACTCAGGTGTGGGTGACACATGTCACATCCACCCTCCCCTGGGCTGTAATGTCACACTGATAAAGAAAGCTGAAGTTACAACACTTGTCAGGAGAACACCTACATTGGAGGAGGGCATTTTTCATTGAATGGCCATGGAACAGCCATCCCAGTTCATGCTTAAGAAGGAGTAGGTAAGGGCTATTTGCACTGACAAGGGAACGGTGACAACCACATACAATAGAGGTCACGTGAGTCTGAGTTGTTTACAAAGAGTGAAGCGTAGAGGATGAAAGGGCACTCCAGTCCCTTTCAATATTCTGTCTATGTCGTTTTAATTGATACTGTACTTATAATGCGGGACACCACAATCTAAATTGCACCTGGGCACACAAGGCGGAGAATGGGCAGTGCTATAAATGAATACATGAGTTTAAACTGTGTTCCAGAGAGCACGGAAGCAGCAATCTGACAGATTGCACGCAGAAGGGAATTCCCAAGTCTTGGGCCCTGGCCAGTGAATCTTCGCTCACCTCTTGCATTAGATTTCACAGATGGCACCATCAACGAATGGGAAACGTACCAAAATGTCACCCTCATTTGTGCGCCCCCACAGTCACTGCGACTTTGGCGCCGCACAAATGAGAGTGACACCCATTGCTGTGCCCAAGCAGAGCGGGGGTCGCGCAGGTGTCCCCTGCGCACCTTGGGCGCAGTAACGGGAGTCGATGGTTGCAGGGATGTCCCTCGCTTATCATTTTGGTAAGCGGGGGACAAGAAAGTAAAAAAAGACATTAGTGAGAGGAACTGACGCCACAGGGATAGCAGAGTGTAGACGGCACACAGAAGTGTGCTGCTGTAACGATAAGTGGGGTGGGGTGGGTAGTAGTGGGGGGACGGGGATGCGGGCCATGGATGCAGGCAACCTTATCTATTTGATCACTGCACTGCGCCGTAACTGGCATCGACATTTTCATCAGCACGGTTACAGGCTGGCGCAGTGACCACATAGATTCAACAAATGTCGTGCTGCTGTCCTGACCATGCTGGCATTCTTTACCAATGGCAAAGTCTTCCAATATGGACTAAAGCCAATTGAATGGGCAAAGGCAAATGGCCATCCCTTGGGAAGGGAGAGTCTTTGTGACCAGATGTGTCTAGTGCAGGTTCCCCAGAGAGCCAATGCTACACTGATCTGCAAAAGGAAGCTACAGGTGCAGCCCTGCATTCTCCCACAAAGAAAGAGCTGAACACAGAAGCTCCACTCAGCTACTACCAGAGGGCAGAAGGTTGCACAGGAGCTGACCCTGAAAAGCAGCTAACACCAAACTACTCAACATAAAGAAACGGCAGCCATTCTGAACAAGACTGTCCAAGTGTGTTCATAAGGATTAAATTGCAAAATATAAAAAAAGATTACATTATAACAGGCAACTGCCGGGCCTGTACTTGTGGCAGTACTGTTAATGTGCAGTAAACTCAAAACGCACATTAAAATAAAGAGGAACACATGCAAGCAGTTAAGGCATTCATTTATATCAAATTCCATATCGAAAGGAAATCAAACCCATATCAAAAGGAGGCAGTGATAAGGACAACCAGGGGGTGTTCCCACCTGTCAAAATGTTGCATTGGAAAAAAGCCCCCCCCCCCTTAACTACTGATGTAATTGTGAATAAGAAGAGCCTCCCATAGGGTTATACACAATATGCCATAACTGTGAAGACAATACTATAAATACAAAGGACGCAGGTGTGGCACTTCTGAATAACAAGAATGTAAGGTTTCAAGAGTCCACACCCCTCAGAGTCCAAAGCTCAAAGGGTCCGGGGATCAGTAAGTCCAGATGTCAACATGCCCATAGTTCAAAGGGGCCAGAGATCAAGGTGTCCTCAGTTCAATGGGTCCAGAGGTCAAAGGGTAACCCCACAAAGGTTCCGGATCAATACGTCTCACTGAAGAATCCAAGCCAGGTTGGAAAAACACAGAACTATGGAACTTCAGTACCCCAGAGAGCCAGACCTGCATAGTCTTGCAGGGCCAGAGGTAGTCAACTCTGGTGACGAATCAAAGCCTGTTTTGACCAGGGAGAACTATAGGACGGTATCCGTTCGCTTTACTGCGCAAAACCCACAGCAGGTGATTTTCCTGCACATTTTTCAACAATTTCTGCTGCAAAGAAAGGCTGTGGGTTTGAGTGAGGCAATATGATTTTGGGAGAGGTAGGGGTAGGTCTGGGATTAATTCATAGGGATTCCACCCACATTTTGCAGGAAATTAATTGCTAGACTAAGTGCAGTACAAAAGCCCACCGTAAAGAATTGTGTGATAAAAACACTTGGAACCCTCGAGGACATCACTATTCCAGTACCTAGGTGCACGTGGCCTTGCAGGGTCAAATGCAGACAACTGACCATCTGACATCACTGGCCTAGGGATCTAAGTCTGTGTGGCTTAGCCGGTGTCCAGTGACGGGGTTGTCCACGGATGATCGCAGTCTTCCTCCAGGTCAGGCGAGGCTCCAACCATGTGCAAGATGTTGTTCCAGTGTCCAGGCAAAAGAAAGAGACAAGGAGACGAGTCTTGGTTGAACCCCGATGCAAAGTGCTCAAGCCGGGGGCAAGTATTGTTTCTTATAAACAGCTTGGTGGCGAACAGGTGGCAGTGGTTTCCAAACCCTTATGCAAATGAGGACTTGTCATATCTCTGACATGGATCCTCTTTTTGGACCATTGTATATGTGCAGCTTGACACAGCTTGAGAACACTGAGGGGGCTAGCAAAGGGCTTAGCCTTCTGACTGTCTGAGACTTGGTGGTTTCCTGGTCAGAGGCCACCTCGGGGGGCAAAGGACCCCTAATCGCCAAGGAGGGGGAGCTTCAACACGTGACCCTGACATGTCCCCATCAATGTAATAAACTAGGTAAAGCCTTGGCTAGTAAAACTATCAATCTCATATTTTGCAAATCTAAAAACCAAACATGAGAATTGGGAACCCAGAACAAGACACAGAGCAACCTGTAATGTAGAACCTATACCCAAATACAATTAGCAAAAATGCAGTATAAAAAAGGATAAGCCATGTTGAAGTCAACAAGTAGGAAAATGAACCCGCCTAGCTGCGGAAGGCACAGCCCGGGGAAAGAGCCATATGAGTTACAGTCGCCACCATGTGAGCTTGCAAGCCAATATGTAGAAGACCCTAATCCCTAAAAGAAGAGGGAACACTGAGAAGGACAGAAATAGTGAATACTATTTGAAATCACTGCATTGCAACCTAAACTATGCAGGGCCCTGTTCCCCTTCTCAAGCCTAACCGAAAAAAAGATGCAATACGAAGACCGATCCATCATCACCCACAAAACACAAAGCAGACTTGAGTCCTTTCTGCAAGAACGATCTCCCTGAAAGCCACAAGGTCCAGAATGCTAGCAAAATATAACTAAGTAAGGCTGCGTGAAAAGACAGGATTACTCCACAAGGGTGAGCCAAGTAGAAGGCAGAATTTCAAGAACTGAAGACCAAACACAAGGGACTGGTCATTGCACTGATATCTCTTAGGCTTGACTGCAGAGAAAATGGATTTCGAGGAGAGGGATTTGAGAGAAAATAATGTTCGAATATTTGTCATACCATAAAAGTATGTATCAGGACTAACCTCTGAAGGTGCGGATTTATTCTGTTAGTGACCATCGGGATGGGCCTTTGTACTTGTAGATGTCTTTGGGGAGAGAGGAGATAGGGTATATTTCTGTAGAGGGACAGCCTATCCAAGGACGACATTTCACCAAAATGCCAGGGGTAGCGGAAGTGACACCATATGGCCCTTGACCTCTGATGACATCACATGAGGTGATGTAGTTTGACCCCTGCAGCCAAGTGACATCACAGGAAGTGATGGCACATGGCCTTTCACTCCTTGACAAAACATGCTGTGTCATCACATAGCATTGTTTCTCAGTACACTAAGAAAAATATGGTTATGATATGACAGTAATATGATATACGTGTCATCACCATATGTAGCGTTAATATCAGTGTGTACATCCCATATAACCAAGATCTTTTAGTTGTGGGACCACAAAATGGGCTGGTACCATGTTCCCCTGCCCAATGGCCCTTGACAAATACCCACTGGCTACTGCTTGCAGCCAGTTAAACAAAAGAAAAAAAACATGTTTTTGTTTGCCCAGGGGTAGCAAGGGAGACAGCAAGGATAGCAGGGGAGACTGCAGGGGTCGCACCTGCGACCCCTCGTCACCCCCAAATGACATCCCTGAGCCTATCCCCTGGGATGTAACAGGTAACTGGAAGTCCACCACGCATAAGATGTGCCCAAGGGGGAAATCCCTCTGGGGAAGAAAACCCCCTCTACAGTAGATGACAGGACACAGTGTAAATATGAACTAGGCTGGAAGAGTAGGGGAACTGAAGATAGTTTCAAGAGGACTGCAAAGCCTTGCCATAGGCTAGAAAGCAGGGGAATGGCAGGAGAGGAGCCAGAGAAGAACGAGGGGGGATTTTAGGAGTAGGCAGGCAGGAAACAAAGAGAAGGAGGGCTACGGATACGAGGATAAACTTACTTCAGGGCAGCATCAATCAACAAAGGGAGAAATGTTGCGAACCACGGTACTGTCCTGATTGGAGCCTAAGGTGTGTGTGCCGTAGCAGTCGTGCGGTGGCCATCTTGAAAATAGACTAGACTGTTAACAGCATCTTTGTAAAAATGCGTAATGGGCTGCCAACGTCCCTAGATTTTGGGAATTCATGACAGTCTGAACAACAAACTAAGTCTCCTTCCTGAAGGTCTAGATACCAAATACGTCGGAATATGGATTTTTGACAAACATTACAACTTTGATTGCTCATTGGATTAGAATGAAAACCACAGACTATGAGAAATTCATTATCTGATTCTTGAGACATGAACACACCAGATGATTCCTGCAAGAGGCAAAGTAACAATCCAGTTGTTACAGAACAGTCAAAAAACATGAATCTCAGTAGACATCGCCAAGGACAGAATTGCAAAAAGCAAACCTTTGTTGCTCTGCCTGCTGGATCTAGGATGCATGATAGTCAACAAAACAAGAGAATCTGATGGTCAGTGTGACAAAGCACTTTTTTTCAGCAAGCAGATGACACCAGCCCTTGAAAGCTCCACTGCCAATGTGAACTTTCCTAAATAAAGATGGCACTGAGGGAGATGGCTTCTGCAATGTATTTCATCATACCCAGTACAAATTCCGAAGGAAATGACGAAAGAAAGAGGACATAAAAGACGAAGTGGTAAGGGATGGGAGAAACGGAAACGAGTGCAGACCAGAGATCACCAGCAGTGCTCTATATAGGCAAGGCACATGGAGGAGAATACTAACCACTGAACTGACAGCTCAAGACATGCTTAAAACACAAATGACCATGAGGTGCTATTCACAGACTTACGGGATTGATCCTTCCTCCTAAAAACCTGAGAAAGAGAGAGAGGGTTCCTGGACCAGACATAGATGTGGCTTAAGTGACACAGCCACACAGTATGTGTAATGGAAACAGTGTATCGAGCACACACCGCGCGGCCCCTTATTGTTAGATGTTAAGTGTTTGCTTGTTTTTGGTTTTGAATATTAGATTGTGCATCTGCTCTTTTTGAACTACTAATATGAAGCCTTTGGCAATGTAAGGGCCATAGCCTGCACTTCATGAATTCAAATAAAACCAAACACAACGTGTGCCATTGGGTAAAACTGTGTAGAATCCACATAGCTGTATGTGTCCCAGTCAAGAGCATGATTGCTTGTTATTTGCGAAGAGTGGGACTTCTCTGTTTTTCAAAAATCTATAAAAAAGATTATTTAATAAAATGAATAGTTATACTTGCACTTGTATTTATTGAAAGCTGGGGTGCCTAGAACTGAAAATAAATGACTTGCATAGGATAACTTACAGAAGTTGGAGGTGGTCCCTAGGTAGAGGGCCTTTACCAGTGTCAATATTTGTGTGGGTGAAGGAGATCAAATGGTGAAGAGGTAGTGTAAAAGAACATGAAGAAGGGACATATACTAGTGGACAAGACACTAATACAATAACATTTAGGGCCTAGTGCCATTATTAAAAACAGCACACATTACATTTGCATTTCCAGTAGAGGCAGCTGGGCAGTTAGTTGAGAAGGGGTAGCATGAGAGTTTTGGATGCTCCTGGCCTCTCTAGCAGGCGGAGCTTGGACCTGGTCTTGAAGAATTCCACTGATGGGATGAATTTCATGGTCAGGCGCGCCTTCCGGCAAAGTTGGGCAAGAAGGGAGCTGGTGTGAATGGGAGAGGAGGCATGGGTGGTCAGGTGTGCCTTCCGGCAACGCTTGGCAAGAAGGGAGATGGTGTGAATGGGAGAGGAGGCATGGGTGATCAAGGTACAAAACGATAGTTGAAGGTCAGCAAGGTAATGGAGCAAGGGCAAGGGTAGATTTGATTATTATGAGTAGGAACTTGAAGAGGAAGCAATTTGGCACGGAGAGCCATTTGGTTTTTTCATGGTAGGTTGAGTTCAGGTGGGATATGGATAGGCTAAAGCAGGTTCAAACTGTGCGATGCAGTGGTAGATGGCAGCAGGGCAGTGGTTATGTGTTCAGGGATATCTGGACTGAAGGAGGGTTAATAGAAAAAGATCTGGTTATCAACAAGGAGGTGATAATGAAAGCTAAAGGAAGAGATGATTTTCTCTGAAGACTAGATGGAAAGGGTGAAGCAGAATGGGCCCAGGGGTGATACTCATATGGCAGTCACAGCAGCGGTGTGAGGGCAGGTGTTGGAGTTTCATGAGATAACAAGCTGTGATCAGAAGGATAGACCATTTAGTTGAGTGCAGTGTCCTTGAAGACAAGGGAGGGACGAGTTTGAAGAAGGGAGGAGTAGTCCACATTGTCGAAGGATAAGGGCAGAGCAAATAGCAACGAGAGATTGTGAATGAGTAGAGCTGGGGGTTGGGAGAGATGTGCAGGGATATGAATCTTAGGGACCTCAAGAGGAGGTGTTTAAATCATCAGATAGGTGGGGTGCAGTTGGAGTAGAGCTTAATGCACTTGGTCCCATTGGGGGCAACACAGGAGTTGCCCTAAATCCTATTCTTGTATACTGGGATTCAGCAGTCAGTAGCGGTTGGTAATAAACCAGTAGTGACCAAGAGTTCCAAACTGTAGAGAGTAGGCCAGCAACGAGCAACCCTTATTTGAAGTAGCCTGTGGCAACTAACAGTTAAATGTCCTTTCTCTGCCCAGCTCGCTCAGGCGCCCCACTTTTATTTGAGGCTGGTTTATTTATTTATTTATTTATTTGGACATTGGTATAGTGTACCTAACCCAGAGGCATCTGGGTGCTGACGTGTCTATTGTACGCTGGTGCTTTTGTCCTGGTATCTCATTGCAGAAGCTTTGCACTGGTGCATGTGGAAATTTGCATGGTAATAACACTTGGGCAAAAACTCCCGCTTGCCCAAGTGTGAATACCACGCCTTATTAACAGTAGGGCAAACATTGCCATGGTGCAAGAAAGTCATTGAAAGAATACCTTGAGAGGTAACTGAACACAACACGTGACTGCTGCCTGAAGACTCATAGGAAAATGCAGATACAACCGAAATCAAGCGGGTGAGCAGGACAATGGTGAGAGAGACATTATTCTAAATAAATGACACCCAGTTGACATCCAATGTGACTCATATGCTGCCTGCTGGAGCCCACTGTAACATGAGGAGAGGCTTTGCCAGTCTGTGTAACCACACTTATTTGGCTACATGCAAACATAAATAAACAGAAAGTAAAAGATGACAGGAATTTGTAGACTGTTTTCTTCAGTATTCCTGCTTGGTCCCATGCACTTCATCTTTAAGAAATAAGGGCAACTGTGTTAAGTAGTTGGGTATTATTTTTTTTTTCTGAATTATGTGATTGTTAATTTGAAACCGAGAACAATAAAGGTAAACTGGTACCTACCCACAGGCATCGAAGACACACCAGTCATAAAACTGCTGGCAAGGCACCTCCTGATGGCACGGCGCGAAGAGAGATTGCATGATGACGCTGCATCGCTTGCGGGCCCACGTCACACGGTGGGAGTTCTCCTACACATAACAACAAGCCATAGATAAAGAGTGACAATGCAGACATGGAAGACAGGACTAACCATGCCGAAGCTTCATGCAAATCATATCTCATTGTCCAACAATGTCCCTCGGCAACTGCCTGGCCACAACATTCTAGAACCGATTTAATCTGTTTGCAGTTAGCCTATTTCATCCACTAAACAAAATGTTTTCAGCTTCCAAAGCAGCCTAGTTTGGCCACAAAATGGCTCCAGTGAAATGTTGCCCACGATCATGGCTACCAAGTGGCCCCATGCAATGGCCGACGCTTGAGCCAGGCCTGGCTTTTCACTGTGATTGTTGGGACTTGCCCTTTCGTTTACCCCAGTAGGGCGATGTGCCTACACCTACCAGCACGCAAAATAAAAAGCTCGGTCTGGCTCTAAGTGTCACACTTGCCGGATATGTCCACAAAGGACGTAAGTCATCATGAGTTTGCCAGTATCCTGGTGGTAACATCGCCAGGATACCGGCAAACTGTAATACCGTTACCGGCACATGGTCCCGTGGTATTACCGCTGGTTTGCGCGTGCCGGTGACAGTAGTAAATCAGCATTCCATGGAGTCCCATTGGTGGGATTTGCCGCCACCGGTAATACCAGTGCCGCAAATACCAGCAATTTCTGCTGGTGAGGCACCTGACTTACCGCCAGCTCTTACCTGGTGGTAACTCTGGTGCCCCACCAGCAAACTTGTACTTTGCTGGTGCAGTAACGTGCCGGTAAACAGAATTACCAGCACATTATTATCGTGGAACAACATATCTCACGGCCAAACAAGTCCATCACTATAAAGCTGCGCAGGCGGCGCCGTTTTAGGTTTGGCCTAAAATTCCCCCAGCAACCTCTGGGGGAGGCACACACTTCTTCACACTTCCCATATGCCTTAACTGACAGCATAACTTTACAATTTCTGTACACTAAAAGCCCGCGCAAAAACAGCTCCATATTAAAGTTCATCCTATCAGCCACTAGATGGCAGTGTCTGATGCTGTTGTTGACAGAGGACCAACCGGCAACCTCAACTTACCATTTCTACCACGAGATATCCTGGTAATTCCAGGATATCATGGACAGCGGCGGAACGGTAAGTTCCAATTCCCATGGAGTTGCGTAGGACTACATTGGGAATGGAAACACTAAAGCACCGGCCCTACGGTCAGACTCGGAGTGAGCCGGTCCGGAAAAGATGCCGGTAACGTTGTTAATGGCACCTTATTTCCAGAACAGCTCACTTGTAATGAAGCCGTAGCTCATTAACTACCTATTTTTTTTCTGTAAGTGTAACAGCTTGCGTGACTAATGCAAAACTAAAGAGAGACGTAAGGAAGGTTTTGCAGGACTCATCCCCACTGGCAATGCAATGGACAATCTTCTAAACCTCTGGAATTTTAGTCTGCCAGGCTATTCTAGTAGCCAAAGACCATTTACAAAGCAGGCTTGGCCACATCCCAAAAGGGGGCGTCCGACTCGGACTAGTGGAACACCAGTCCACATTACTTCTCGACAAGACCACAACCACGTCTACATGTTTTGCCCTCATTAGGCAGCATCAGTGAGATGGATCTTGACCCAAGACTCCGGGCAGTGATCGAAGTGAGTAGGAACGGTTGGGGATGGTTTTCCACTACTTTTATTTTCTTCTGTTTAGCATTCCTCTGCTTTTAACGACCATATTCACCATTCTATACAGAGGATGTGTCCATTTGTGTCCCTGTGCAAGTGTGAAGTTGTAATAGGAGCCTTAGTTGCTAGTCATTTAGACTATTGCAAAGCCCGGGCCGCAACACCTTGTCACATGTTGCACTATGCTTCCACCTACCCTCTCCTGCCGAGACCACAGTGCCACTACTTTTTTCGATACACTTCCACCACTGGTTCTGGGGCGTGCCAGTGTCGAGGTATCATGGCCAAGCAGTTCAGCCTAATCTGCTCCCATTGGTGATAGGACCAGGACTCATTTGCATCTGACTGTTCTTGTTCCCGTCTGTAATCACGCAGACTGATTCAGAAATGATGGCATGGAAGCTGCGCGCAGCAATATCAATGGTTAAGATTGGTTCAGAACTTTCCATTCACCACTTGTTGGTATCAGGCGGCGGCTTGAGCAGTGACCATCTGTGTACTTAGCAAAGCACTTTGCACAGCCGCTATGTTTGTGCTTAGCAAAGCATATATTTGCTCTTGCTGCGTGTGTCAAAGTTAAGATTCAAGGCTTTGATTGCATGCATTTGAGGATATAGTAAGATCTTGGTAAGACCTTGGTTCTTTCTGCACTTTTCAGGAATTGAGTGAACCATTTGCTGGTGTTAATGTAAATCTGTGTGAGTGTCTTTGTCTAGCGTGCAATTTATTTTTGATTTGTTGAGGTTGAGCTGCCTTCTTCAACATCTGATTTTTAGGTGTTTTGCGTGTTGTATTTCACCGCAACAACAAACAAATAACACATAACTCGCACCTGCAGAACATGAGGACTCACATTGATCCGATATTCACACCAAGATCATTGCACGGTGAAAACCGAACTGAAGCTGCCAAAAGGACACCACATTTCTCACTCTCCTACTCCCTCTTCACCTTACTAAACCCCACCGCTCCTTCTTGTTTGCAGATCCGCCTGAACGCTCGGGGACCAATTCTGTTGGTGACGGTTCGCGGTACAAATACCTTTAACATTAACATTTGAAAAGGGCAGCAACCATATCTATACATTGCATTGTGTCTTTTGTACTTTCCAATTGTCTTAGCAAAACTGGAAAGCGGCTTTATAGGTAGCAATCAGGGCATTTGATATTGGGAGGATAGCTCAGGGGCAACGTGCTCGCCTTGGAAGCAAGACGACATGGAGCAACACAGGTTTGATCTACGGGTCCGTGCCTAGATAACCGATCATATCATATCTCTTTTCATGAGTGAATGTTCATTTTCGAGAGTAAAATGAACTTTCCTGATTGTAATAACTCCCATCCATGGGCACGGTACCAGGTCAATATCAAGGTGTATTGTATCTTTATTGAGAATTAGCTGCCTTTTTATTGCAACTACCTGTATTTTCATTTTGGTTTGGAATGTTTCATGCCCAGAAGGGCACTGGCATCACTTACGCTTACTAAGCAACCCACATGAATGGATTGGGCCCCATCCCATCTACAGAACACCCAAAATAGAATTAAGGAGGGAAGAAGGGAGTTGATTGGTTGGCTCCTTCAATTGAAGAGTTTGCTACTAGATTAAATGGCCCTATATGTCATAAAATGATCTTCCCCAACCATGTCTTGCAAAAATTGAGCAAGCATGCGCAAGATGAGAGAATCTCTCGGAGTACAAGGTCCAAAGTTCTGCAAATCTCTCTGAGAGTTCCGGTCTACTCTTGAAAACTGAGCTGTTAGAACACACCTTCCACTACTGAACGGCACCACGAGATGTGTCACACCGGTAAAACCAGATAGATGGCCGGGCTTGCATCCTGGCTTAACTTTAAAAGCCATCAATCCAGGCCAGCTTGGCCCACCTCCAATAATTAAGATGGCGTCCTTCCAATTCCAATATATTACAAGGACCCTGACTCGTGCTCACTACAATTCAATTTTCAGGTTTTAGGTGGTGGACCCTGACACAAAGCAATAGCAACAGATCACCCGGTCGCCAACGTGACCTGCATCTTGAGTGATCATTTGCGCCTGTTTCTACTATTCTAATGCTGAGATGTATGATATGATAGGTTATTTATAACGCGCTTAATACCCAGAGGTTTCTAAGCACGGAACCCCAGGATCGAACCTGTGCTGCTTTGTATCGTCTTGCTTCCAAGGCGAGCATGTTGCCCCTGAGCTATCCTCGCGAGACATGTAAGTGTAACAATGAAGTAAATGGGGCATTTGGGGAGCATGCTGGGACTATAAGACAGCTACATGATGTCCATTAATTCACTGAATTTAGTTTGCACCAAGAATGCACATTTTGTTGAACTTCTTGGAATATGCCTTCAGATCCTGGCAGCATTAACTTGTACTTTAAATCTTAAAAGTGATACAAATGCCAGCTCAAAAGGAATGAATGCCTGTATCAAGCAAAGGTTAAAACTCTAATGGGATTTTTCTTAGCTTCTGAGGTTCTGTGAGGCTGGCACTACAACCTACAGTGCAGGGGTGCTCAAAGTCGTCGCTGTGCACTTCGGGGCACATCAGGCTGCTGCGCCAGGAGTTGCCAAAGAGGTCCGAGGTGGGCTCGACGATGCCCTGTCTGCTGGTGAAGTCGTTCTCGGTGTCCCCGTCAAAGTTCCCGCACAGCCCGCTCACGCGCCCTTGGAAGGCGGGATCCAGCTTCACGTAGATTCGCGTGCCTAGGGGGAATGAAGAGGTGTATAAATGCACGCCCTTCAAAGTAAAAGGAAGGGGATGGGCAACTTCAGCAACAACCAGACATTCAAAGTACACAACTGCAGTGGAGTGCGTGCCAAGAGCGTGCCACGTCACATGTGCCTCAGATTCCAACATAAGCGTACATATCATAGACCATACAGTGCTCATTATTACATGATTGGTGATTTGTTGCTAAGTTATGTTCATGTTTAGGTGACCAAGAAAATTGCTTGTATGGAAAAAGAAATTCTTTGTAAGATATTTCATTGTGTATATGTTTGGAATCATATTCTCTGTAGATTGGTCATTTGGCAAAAAGAAAAGGGGAAGAGGATGTATCATTGATGGGCGATAACTATGCACTGTTTCAGAGTGCGTCATATCCTGTGCAGAAACTAAATACTGAAGAACTGCATTGGGGGGTCAAAGTGCAGGCATGTTTAAGGGGAAAGATATTCCTGAAAAGGAATCCATGCTGAACTTTGGTACCTTCTAACACAAGTTTGGGAAAGGGAGAAGAGGGCGATCCATCTTGCTTTCTTGAAGGTAGACACCCTTTGCTCTGTGCTGTCTTTTACTTTCCCAGACTCTCCCAGCCTATATAAGCTCTCCCTGGCATGCCCTGTCTCACAGCATCCACTGTGTAGAACCCTTTCTCCCATCAGACTCTAGGACCCCTGGCTGGAGTCTGCACTGTTGGTAGGTGGAGATCGGCATCCTTATCTCGCACGAGCAATGGTTAAAGGTTTGCTCCAATCAGATGCGCTGCCCCTTAAGGTATGTTTACCAGTGCGCTAAAGGGTTCAACACATAATCCTTCGCCTGTGCTGGTCTCTGCTTCGCATGATCATTTCTAAATGATCAATGAGGAACAGCTGTTGGAAATTGATCAATGAGGAACAGCTGCTGGAAATCTAATTAGGGCATGGGGACCTGCTCAAACATTTTTGAAAAAAAACAGATGTTGCAGCCAATGTCGGCTTGAGTTCCTATCTCGAGCGAAGCCTTTGTGCCTCTCTGGTTCCTTTCTCAGATGGCCAAGGGTCTGCACCAGGGGTGCCTGTATTGTGGCTGCAGCAATATATGTACAATTCCGAGAAATAAAGTTGGTACCCTTTAGTGCGCTCCTTGGGAAGAATTACTCAATCACTTGGTTATGTTAATTCCAATTTGTTTATTCAGTATAGGTTCTGGATACTCCATACACTTAAAATTTCAATAAACAAACTTTGTCTCCCAAATTGTCTCCCAACACGTGTTTCCCCATGACTTTAGCCACGGTTCCTCAGGGGAGATTCTAAAGTGAAAAAAGAACCCAAGTTCATACATTCTATGTATATAAACAGAGACTTAAGTGCATTAAACCTCTAGTTTCATAACCACTTCTATCTGAGAAGAGGATATACACTCACCCTTGTCATGTTTCTCATAATTCTGATTCAGTATTGATTGGTATTCAATTTTCTCTCTCATCGGCTCTCTATTTGTCTTCCTTTTGTTCTTTTTCCCTTTTTTCTTTTTTTCTTTTTTTCTTTTTTCCTATAAGAAAAATGCACAAAGCTCATATGCTTTGGTTCACATTCTAATACTGGCTATTAATGTGTTATATTTCTGAACAGCAAAGCAGTCTTTGCTGTCCTATACAGTGTGCTGTGTCCTTCCTAGCCTATATAGAATGGCATTTTAGTATTGGTCCATTATTACTAGTATAAATTCTGCATTTGCATTGGTATTCAGTTTGATTGAATTTATGCACCCTCTATGAGGTAGCCCTTTACATTTCTAGAGAAAATTATTTTAAATTGCTATGGAGTTTACCTTGTGTGTAGATTCTTGTGGATTCAAAGATGTTCCTTTCTCTCGGTACGATTGCCTCTGTGCATCCGTGGTTCCCGGATGCATCTTACCTCAATTCTACTTCTGTTTATATATCGCGGAGCACGTCGCGTGATGACGTCATCGCGTAATGTGCCGCGATGACGTCATACGCGTCAAAAAACGTGCGGCGGCCATCTTGGATTTGTTTTTTGTGAAAAAAAAAAAAAAATTGTTTCTATGTTGTAGCCTTCATTTTTGTACAAATAATTTTCAGGTTGCATTGCTATTTTGAAAAAAATGGATTTATTTTCAAAGAAACCCTAAGCTAACACTAATGTCTTCTTTAATTTAATTGTGTCTCTAAATGTTGTTGTATCTATGCGTATGTGATGGCATCAACACGTTGGATCCAGCTTTCCATTTACTATATTTCAGTGTATGTGGTATAGAGTATATAGGCTCTATATATAAATGAACAACAAGTTGCTTATACATGCTTTCAGTGGTAGACAGAGAGGTACTTAGGATGATGCACATATACAATCAATAGTGTTTTTATAACCAGTTTGCCATCTCTGGATCTGTGTTTAGACCAGTTTGGCATGTATCCATTATACAAATCCATTTTGACTCCATTCTCCTTAATATAAGTTCTCTGTCTCCTCCTCTTTCAGGTTGCTCGATTTTTTCCAGTCCAATGATTTTGATGTCCTTGATGTCTGATTGTTGGTGTTCTTTTGCAAAGTGTATGGCCATTGGGTACCTTGCATCCCCGTTCTTGATTGCTCTAAGATGTTCCAATATCCGTATTCTAATTTCTCTTATCGTGCTCCCGATGTATTTCTTGTTGCAAATGCATTGTATAGCATAGATTACATATTGACTTCTGCAGTTTATAAATTGTTTGATGTCAATCATTTTTCCAGTGGGTAATTTAATTTGTTTGATTCCATTTATCATGTGTGAACAAATTGAACATTTGCTGCATTTGTAGGATCCTGTTGGTGCCGGCACTTTGAAAAACTACTCAAGGAGTCCTTTACTGGGTTCCTTAGATGACTCGGACTTAATTTCTTTTTCAGAGTTGGAGCTTTTCTAAATACCATTGATGGTTTTTCTTCAATAATGGTGCTGAGTGTATCATCTGTGAATAGAATGTTCCAATGTTTATTCAAAGTTTTCTTTATGTTGTATATTTCACTACTGAATGTTGTAATGAAATGGGTTTTCATTTCTTTATTCTTTACTTTTCGTTTTTCAATTAATAGGCTGGTTCTTGTTACTTTTTCTGCTTTCTGAATTGCATGGTTAAGAGAGTCTTCTTTATATCCTCTCTGTATAAAGTTTTCTTTTAGATCTGTTAGATGTTTTTGGTACCTGGTATCCAAGCTGCAATTGCGTTTTATTCTAAGTATTTCTCCATATGGGATGTTCTTTATGGTGTGTTTTGGATGGTTGCTTTGTGCATGTAGCTTGTTGTTGACTGCTGTGGGTTTGATATACAAGTCTGTTAGTATCTTGTCACCATCTGTGTACAGTTGTAGATCTAAAAATTCTATTTCTTCTGAGCTGATTTTTTCTGTGAATTTGATATTATGATTATTGTCATTAAGATAGGCAATATATTTCAGGAGGCTTGTTTTGTTTCCATGCCATATCATAAGGATATCGTCTATGTAACAACACCAGTAGACAATTTTATTTTCTATGAATGCCTCATGTTGCCAGGCATGGATTAGTTCAAAATGGCCCATAAATAAATTTGCATATGTTGGGGCAAATTTCGCCCCCATGGCAGTTCCTTGTTCCTGCTTATATAGGACTTGATTAAACAAAAAAATGTTGTTTGACAGAACGAAGTTTAGCATCTCTAGAATCATATTATTCGGATTAAGAAATGAAATAGACCTTGTTTTCAAGAAGAATTCCGTTGTTTCCATTCCCTTTGTGTGTTGGATGCTGGTGTAAAGTGACACCACATCCAACGTCACAAATAAATATTCTGCTTCCCACGGTATACACTCCATTTGTTGTATCACGTGTTTCGTGTCTCGTAAATAAGAAGCTAGCCCTGTTGTTAGGGGCTGTAGATATAAGTCTATATATTCTGAGATTCTTTCTGTTAAAGAACCTATCCCATTAATGATGGGTCTACATGGTGGAAACGTCTTGTACTTTTTATGTATTTTTGGAAGGAAATATATTGTTGGCATGACAGGTTTGTCTAATACCAAATACTTTGTTTCTTCTTACGTCAGTAGGCCCATTTCTTCCCAATGTTTTGCCATTTGATTCCATTGAGCTTGTAGGTCTCTAATTGGTTTTTTTTGTAGTATTGAGTAACATTTAGTGTCCTTTAGTTGTCTGGTTCCTTCTGTTATGTAATCTTGTTTCTTCATAAGCACAATGTTCCCTCCTTTATCAGCTGACTTCACAACTATTTCCTCATTTTTGGAGAGTGTATCTATTGCCTTTTTCTCAGCTTTCGTTAAATTGTATTTGATGTTGGTTTGCTTGTTTTCAAGGTATTTTTTTCATAAATCATTGCTTACAGCTTTTTGAAAAAGATCTATGGCATTATTTTCCATTAAATTGGGTATGAATTTCGATTTAGATCTTAAATGTGTTTCCTCGGTCTGGAACGGATCTATATTTTGTTCCGCCATGAAGGTATCCAATGAGAAATCCGTTTCTGTTAAATTCATTATGTTTACTGATCCTTCTGCTAGTTCCACAGTGAGGGGTGAAATGTCTTGGATATTGCGTTCTTTGAGTTTCATAGGTGATTCTGCGAAATATTTTCTAAGTTTTAGTTTCCGACAAAATTTAAAAAGGTCTACTTGTGTTTGGAAGTAATCCGTCCTATTGGCTGGACAGAAATTCAGTCCTCTATTAAGTGCTGTCTTGAGAGATTCATCAATATTTAGATTGGAAAGGTTTAGGACTAGATTTCCTGGTTCCCTCTGGTTTCTCTGTTCCTGGATCTCGTTAGCATTCCTCTTTGTCCTATACCTGTGTTTATTCGATCCTCCTCTCTTTCCCCTCTTGGTTTTGTGGAACCTATTGTAGTATTTCCGCCTACGTTTAGATTTAGAGATGGTTTCGGGAACATTGTTCGTTGGGTATATGGTCGATTTGTTGATTTGTGTCTCCGAAATTCTTCCAAAAAAGACAAGGGGCCTAGCAAGTCTTTTGATGTACTTGGTTTGGAAATACTTTCTTTTTCTGATTCGCTGTTCGTTTCAGTTTCTGACGATTCTGTTGGTGTGGTAATATTATCTGTGCTTGTTTTTGTTTTAAATTTAGTGTTTCCTTTAGTGTCATATTTCCTCTGATAGGTGTAAATTCTGCCAATTTTGTAGTCTATTTCATCCCTTATGAAGGTTTTCTGTTGTTTGTTCTTGATCTCTTCAGTAAATTTGTTAAGATATTCATCTAGTATTTGGTAGTTTTTAAATGTCAGCTCTGGTAAATTCAATTTTTCTATTGTTTCTTTAAGTTCCTCGATTTCCTTTAATGTTTTTTCATGGATCAGGGCAGAATGATTAATAATCCTTATCATCAAACCTTTTGAGATTTCTGTTAAATAGTCCTCCCAGTTCTTTAGTGCTTCTGTGTCCTCTTCTTCAAATGATGGGAAGATGCAAACTCTTAATCCACGAGGTATCCTCCCTACCTCCATGTACATCTTCATTGTTTTAATCTCCCACCATTTGGACAGTTCTTTCTTTGATGCTGCTTCCAATCTTTCGAAAAGATTTCTTAATGAAGTTGATGTTTGGGATGCCATTACTACTCCTGTTTGTCTATGCCTTAGGCTAGGCCCCTCGTCTTTTTTGGAAGAATTTCGGAGACACAAATCAACAAATCGACCATATACCCAACGAACAATGTTCCCGAAACCATCTCTAAATCTAAACGTAGGCGGAAATACTACAATAGGTTCCACAAAACCAAGAGGGGAAAGAGAGGAGGATCGAATAAACACAGGTATAGGACAAAGAGGAATGCTAACGAGATCCAGGAACAGAGAAACCAGAGGGAACCAGGAAATCTAGTCCTAAACCTTTCCAATCTAAATATTGATGAATCTCTCAAGACAGCACTTAATAGAGGACTGAATTTCTGTCCAGCCAATAGGACGGATTACTTCCAAACACAAGTAGACCTTTTTAAATTTTGTCGGAAACTAAAACTTAGAAAATATTTCGCAGAATCACCTATGAAACTCAAAGAACGCAATATCCAAGACATTTCACCCCTCACTGTGGAACTAGCAGAAGGATCAGTAAACATAATGAATTTAACAGAAACGGATTTCTTATTGGATACCTTCATGGCGGAACAAAATATAGATCCGTTCCAGACTGAGGAAACACATTTAAGATCTAAATCGAAATTCATACCCAATTTAATGGAAAATAATGCCATAGATCTTTTTCAAAAAGCTTTAAGCAATGATTTACGAAAAAAATACCTTGAAAACAAGCAAACCAACATCAAATACAATTTAACGAAAGCTGAGAAAAAGGCAATAGATACACTCTCCAAAAATGAGGAAATAGTTGTGAAGTCAGCTGATAAAGGAGGGAACATTGTGCTTATGAAGAAACAAGATTACATAACAGAAGGAACCAGACAACTAAAGGACACTAAATGTTACTCAATACTACAAAAAAACCCAATTAGAGACCTACAAGCTCAATGGAATCAAATGGCAAAACATTGGGAAGAAATGGGCCTACTGACGGAAGAAGAAACAAAGTATTTGGTAATAGACAAACCTGTCATGCCAACAATATATTTCCTTCCAAAAATACATAAAAAGTACAAGAAGTTTCCACCATGTAGACCCATCATTAATGGGATAGGTTCTTTAACAGAAATAATCTCAGAATATATAGACTTATATCTACAGCCCCTAACAACAGGGCTAGCTTCTTATTTACGAGACACGAAACACGTGATACAACAAATGGAGTGTATACCGTGGGAAGCAGAATATTTATTTGTGACGTTGGATGTGGTGTCACTTTACACCAGCATCCAACACACAAAAGGAATGGAAACAACGGAATTCTTCTTGAAAACAAGGTCTATTTCATTTCTTAATCCGAATAATATGATTCTAGAGATGCTAAACTTCGTTCTGTCAAACAACATTTTTTTGTTTAATCAAGTCCTATATAAGCAGGAACAAGGAACTGCCATGGGGGCGAAATTTGCCCCAACATATGCAAATTTATTTATGGGCCATTTTGAACTAATCCATGCCTGGCAACATGAGGCATTCATAGAAAATAAAATTGTCTACTGGGGTCGTTATATAGACGATATCCTTATGATATGGCATGGAAACAAAACAAGCCTCCTGAAATATATTGCCTATCTTAATGACAATAATCATAATATCAAATTCACAGAAAAAATCAGCTCAGAAGAAATAGAATTTTTAGATCTACAACTGTACACAGATGGTGACAAGATACTAACAGACTTGTATATCAAACCCACAGCAGTCAACAACAAGCTACATGCACAAAGCAACCATCCAAAACACACCATAAAGAACATCCCATATGGAGAAATACTTAGAATAAAACGCAATTGCAGCTTGGATACCAGGTACCAAAAACATCTAACAGAT
Organism: Ambystoma mexicanum; assembly: GCF_040938575.1. Taxonomy (NCBI): domain Eukaryota; kingdom Metazoa; phylum Chordata; class Amphibia; order Caudata; family Ambystomatidae; genus Ambystoma; species Ambystoma mexicanum. The sequence continues at coordinate 1,418,121,429 of NC_090923.1, read as the reverse complement.
CTAAAAGAAAACTTTATACAGAGAGGATATAAAGAAGACTCTCTTAACCATGCAATTCAGAAAGCAGAAAAAGTAACAAGAACCAGCCTATTAATTGAAAAACGAAAAGTAAAGAATAAAGAAATGAAAACCCATTTCATTACAACATTCAGTAGTGAAATATACAACATAAAGAAAACTTTGAATAAACATTGGAACATTCTATTCACAGATGATACACTCAGCACCATTATTGAAGAAAAGCCATCAATGGTATTTAGAAAAGCTCCAACTCTGAAAAAGAAATTAAGTCCGAGTCATCTAAGGAACCCAGTAAAGGACTCCTTGAGTAGTTTTTTGAAAGTGCCGGCACCAACAGGATCCTACAAATGCAGCAAATGTTCAATTTGTTCACACATGATAAATGGAATCAAACAAATTAAATTACCCACTGGAAAAATGATTGACATCAAACAATTTATAAACTGCAGAAGTCAATATGTAATCTATGCTATACAATGCATTTGCAACAAGAAATACATCGGGAGCACGATAAGAGAAATTAGAATACGGATATTGGAACATCTTAGAGCAATCAAGAACGGGGATGCAAGGTACCCAATGGCCATACACTTTGCAAAAGAACACCAACAATCAGACATCAAGGACATCAAAATCATTGGACTGGAAAAAATCGAGCAACCTGAAAGAGGAGGAGACAGAGAACTTATATTAAGGAGAATGGAGTCAAAATGGATTTGTATAATGGATACATGCCAAACTGGTCTAAACACAGATCCAGAGATGGCAAACTGGTTATAAAAACACTATTGATTGTATATGTGCATCATCCTAAGTACCTCTCTGTCTACCACTGAAAGCATGTATAAGCAACTTGTTGTTCATTTATATATAGAGCCTATATACTCTATACCACATACACTGAAATATAGTAAATGGAAAGCTGGATCCAACGTGTTGATGCCATCACATACGCATAGATACAACAACATTTAGAGACACAATTAAATTAAAGAAGACATTAGTGTTAGCTTAGGGTTTCTTTGAAAATAAATCCATTCTTTTGCAAAATAGCAATGCAACCTGAAAATTATTTGTACAAAAATGAAGGCTACAACATAGAAACAAATTTTTTTTTTTTTCACAAAAAACAAATCCAAGATGGCCGCCGCACGTTTTTTGCCGCGTATGACGTCATCGCGGCACATTACGCGATGACGTCATCACGCGACGTGCTCCGCGATATATAAACAGAAGTAGAATTGAGGTAAGATGCATCCGGGAACCACGGATGCACAGAGGCAATCGTACCGAGAGAAAGGAACATCTTTGAATCCACAAGAATCTACACACAAGGTAAACTCTATAGCAATTTAAAATAATTTTCTCTAGAAATGTAAAGGGCTACCTCATAGAGGGTGCATAAATTCAATCAAACTGAATACCAATGCAAATGCAGAATTTATACTAGTAATAATGGACCAATACTAAAATGCCATTCTATATAGGCTAGGAAGGACACAGCACACTGTATAGGACAGCAAAGACTGCTTTGCTGTTCAGAAATATAACACATTAATAGCCAGTATTAGAATGTGAACCAAAGCATATGAGCTTTGTGCATTTTTCTTATAGGAAAAAAGAAAAAAAGAAAAAAAGAAAAAAGGGAAAAAGAACAAAAGGAAGACAAATAGAGAGCCGATGAGAGAGAAAATTGAATACCAATCAATACTGAATCAGAATTATGAGAAACATGACAAGGGTGAGTGTATGTCCTCTTCTCAGATAGAAGTGGTTATGAAACTAGAGGTTTAATGCACTTAAGTCTCTGTTTATATACATAGAATGTATGAACTTGGGTTCTTTTTTCACTTTAGAATCTCCCCTGAGGAACCGTGGCTAAAGTCATGGGGAAACACGTGTTGGGAGACAATTTGGGAGACAAAGTTTGTTTATTGAAATTTTAAGTGTATGGAGTATCCAGAACCTATACTGAATAAACAAATTGGAATTAACATAACCAAGTGATTGAGTAATTCTTCCCAAGGAGCGCACTAAAGGGTACCAACTTTATTTCTCGGACCTGCTCAAACATGTTTTCGTTGTACCGTATGCAGACCCTTTGGGGTATGTACATCAGCAGGTGGAGCTGGTTTGGGGTTCCTGCTCACCCAGAGGACCCGTGCCGTTGGTTTTGACTTATCTTGCTCACGCTGAGGCGTCGCTAGGGTGGAATTGGGGGGGGGAGCTATAGCCCCAGGTCTTTTGGTTGTAGCCCTGGATAAAAGCTCAGGGGCTACAAACTAGGCTGGCTAGCCCCGAGTCCCGACAGTCCTGGCATTAGCGTAGCCCCAGATATTTTCCAGACCTGGTAACATCCCTGTTTCTCTTTCCACACAGGGTTCAGAATTTACCAATGGCGTACTGTGACGAAAAAGTTAATACTAAGGAATTGGAAAATATCAACGTGCCCACATTGTGAGGAATATCTCTAAGACTGTTGTCAACTAGAGGAAAAGTCTTGTATAACAGAATAGATTTGCAGGATAAACATAAAGAGATGTTAAATCATTTTAATGACCGTGTCGTCTGTGGACCTGCATCTAACCGTAGAGGGAGTAGAGTGCACCCCACCACAGATAGGAGCAGCGCTAAGGCTCACAATCTGAGAAGTACATACTTTTTGATCTCCAAACCCGCGAGCAAGCTCATCTCCCGAGACAGACCCAGCCCGGGTGATGAGCTTGCTGGAGAAGCAGCATGGTATGTGGAAGCCATCTTGTATCCGCACAACTGCAGCAGAAGTCACAGCAAAGGTTGGCATGGCAGGTCGGTCTCTCTTGTCTCCATGTCTCTTGATGGTCTGCCCAGGCCTGGAGTCCGGTATGTGAATGGCATGGAGCTCCCGCCACAACTGAAGACAGTGAACCCTAACCCACGGATCTTGAAGTCGAAGCTCTAAAAGCTTTTGAACAGCCATTACTTTTGAAAGGCCCAGACATTCTGAAAGAGGGCTCTGGAAGCCGCAGCCTCTACAGGACCTCAGGAGATGTCATTTTATTGTTGTCCCTCCTTGGCAGGGCATGTCCCCTTCACCTTCTCTCCTCTTCTGCACGTTTATGCTTCTTAAGGTATTCTTTGTCTTGTTGCCGTTGGACTCATGGAGATAGGACGCCAGTCTGCTCTCGTTCTGTCCTGCCCAGTCCTTGAAGTCATCCCTGACACAGATCTTCATGCGGGGGAAGGCAGTCCATGCAAAAACTCATCCCTGCTCAAACCTTTGCCAAGTGATTTAAAAAGTGACATCGTTAACGCTGTACGGCTGGTTCAAAGCTGGAGCATAACTTGACAGAAAAGCGTAAAACGTAAATAAAAGTTAAAAAAATAAAAATAAAATAGCAATGTTCAAGTAGTAAAAACAGCCAGCAGGAGCTCACTCCAGGGGTTCTTCTCCTTTTGGGGTGGAAAAAGAATCTGAAATGAAGATTTTGCGTTTGGACAACAGGGCGTAGCACTGCCCAGTCAGTGATACTCAGGCTGCAGGGCCGACTGGTACAGGTTATCTATAATAAATGGAAAAATGGTTCCTTTTTTCTACTAAACAATGCTTTTTAAGTGATGGCTTGTCCCAGCCTGAGAGGTGAGAATGTTCAAATGTATGCGAATCTATATGTTCTCCAGCCCCAGTCTCTACAGACTCTCAGCCGCACACAGGAGATATATGCTTTGAGTGAACAGTAGAGAGCTGGTCAAAGTAGGACGTTCGCTTGCCTGGTGATTAATGGCATAAAGCAACAGTGCACAGCAAGTGGTCACAAAACATTCTCTATCCGGAGCCCTACAGGCTGCCAAACTCCGCGTGGCGGCAAGTATCCCGAAGGATCAGGAACGAGCAGGCCCGAGTAGGATGTTCTCTTACCTCCATCCCACAGGACCGTCAGCCCCAGCTTGGAAATGAGAGTGACGAAGAGGCCAGCCCGTTCCACCACCAGCCCGTTGCCGCTGTACGTCTTCGGGATTCGAACCGTGATCCCATTCACGGTCACCTCCTTGCCTTAAAGAGATACATTGCAATTAACAAGAGAAACTGTGCTTAGGGAGCATAAGTAAAAGCGCACCATTGACTTTGCCTCCTCATTGTACTTTTCAGCTTACTTGGAGACCCCGGTACTAGCACGCCGATCGGTTCTAGACATTTCTAGCACCGTCTGCTTGGTTGACCAACCAAGCAATGTCGGTCATGTCATATCTTGAAAATGTGCAACATGTGATTATGAATTTGGGGCATTTGAAGTTTTCTGTCTGATGCCATGTAGGACTCCTCCCTAGGACACAAGTAGTGAGATCGGTTCCGTCCCATTGGAATCCCACTAGAGTGGTAAAGCTCTTTTTCTTTAAATAATACGTACACAACTATAACATCATTTGTATTGCTCCATTAACACCGATACCAGAGATTATGATATTTATAAGCAGGTTTCTTCCATTCATCCGTCAAAAATGGAGATCGTTTATTTATTTATTTGATTTATCCAATGATTTGCTATCGTGCACACCTGTCACATAATGGCTACTTAGGAGCCCTTTTATATAGACTCGAGTAAACATTCATATGAAGATGGAACGTTAGAATGATTATGAGTTCAATGTTAGGAGAACAAATGAAGTCTCTGTTTTTTAGTTCACATGCTTTATGCTGGCGTGAGCCATGAAAGCACAGATACAATACAATAACATCACAATTTAAAAGTGATCGTCATGTCACATCAATATCAAAAGGTTAAAAACTGAGACTTGAGACTTCAATTTCAGGAATACACAGTCCAAACACAACTGAAGTCTTGTCCTAATAACTCTACACAACTATAAAAAAAAGAATTCCTTGTAAATAACAGTGTTGCACTACCGCCTCTTAAATATAGAGTGCCTCCATTCATTCAGTGTGCGTGAATGTTTTAGACTTATTAACATGAAAAAGTGACAGTGTGAATACAATGTAAAGTGCACTAGTGGTTTTGTATCGTTGGGCTATTTATCAATATGTTCTAGTGATAGATTGGTGCTTCTAATTTTTAGATTGTTTGCCCAACCATCTTCGCATGTAAATCAAATCTACGCAAGGGGTGTGCCATTGTTGTTGTACAAGCTTAGCCCCCTGCCCCTTCTACTCCATGCTTTGCCAGAGAGTTGGCAACTGACTGGATTACCACACTATCCTTATGGGGGCGACATGAAATCATTGCTTGCATGGTTGTTCTGATGGATCTCACTTGGAGTAGGGATTTTAAGTAAGATCCAAGTAATATAGGGAAATCAGTAAGAGGTGATTAGTCCTTCCAATCGTGGTCCGACTCATTGGACAAATATCAGTACGGTACTGTTCCGTTTCTGGCACAATCGTGCAAGCAGAAGGATGCCAAGGCAGAGTGTTCTAACAGTTTTTCTAAAGCCCAACTAAGGGCTTCATAAAACCATATCTGAGGCAGTACAAGAACTCCACTTTTAGTATAAGGCTGTACCACTTGAGTTCATGGTAGCGTAGGCAGAGCAGCCAGGCTTATCTTAGGAGGGAGAAAGGGCTGTAGAATCAGTACGAAGAAATTGTAGCACACATATGGTTCAAAGAAACACTGATACACTATGTATTGTAAAAATAATGATTTATTATAAATACATGTAGGCCAAGATGAATCTTGGGAAAGGTAAGTATTATCACATATCATGTGAACACAATTATAAAAACCAACTCAATACTTATGGAATACAAACCAAGGTATAACCTTATTTAAAGGAGCATTAGGCAAGTTAAGGCGAGTCAAACTGAAGGTTATACATTGAGAATGGCACTAGGCTAGTCTTGGGGAACAAGACCAGGTTAGTTATACTTTTAGAATACCAGAGGCAATACAAGGGCCGCAGACCCTATTGGTCATTACATACAGCGTTATTAACCTTCAGAATCACTTAATTAGACCAACTCTGTTACAAGTCTATCTTGCAACATATGTAACCTTTGTTCCACTATGAATGGATACAGTTACAGCACCAAAGTTACTTTCAAGAACACAGTTCAGAGGAAGTAACTTAAGTCATATAAAAGAACATCTCGCCAATCACAGATCACTTCACACTACCCTACTTTGCTCCTCCTCCTCAGAAGTTTACCTACCTCGCAGAACTCTTCCCATCCCAGCAACCTCTGCTATCCGTGCAACCGATATGTAAACCCCAGGGTGTGTCCCCTATGTGCATCATTTCCCAAGCTTCCCAACTAGATGTAACCTTTATAAATCACATTCACGCAGACATGCCTTGCTTAGGAAGAGGAAGCATGAAATCAGACTGTAGTTAACAAGACTGTTTGGAGCGTCTGTAGGTTTGTTCGCAAACAGGTTTATTATAGATGTGTTCATCTGTGCAAAGACTCTGCCCCTTGTGAGAGTTACGTCTCGGGAGGGTTGCTCAGAGGCAACGCATTGGTCTTGGAAGCAAGACGGCGTGGAGCAACACAGGTTCGATCCCCGGGTCCACGCTTAGAAACCTTTGGGTATTAAGCGCTTTATAAATAGCCAATTACAATTATGGTGAGGATGTTAGTGATGTAGAGGGTCCATTTCAGGAACAGATCTTTTAGGCATGGTCCGGCATTGGCCGGTTTTCTCACTGCTTTTTTTTGTCCGTTGGTATGAAACGAGGCAGTGATAAACATGTTACGTGGCGTGTAGGTGGAAGAAATTGGTTGCTGGGTATGTCCTCTCCGAGCTTTGGTATTATTCATTTGAAGAAGGTGAGGAGGTCTCCTCATATTGTTATGAGGTGTTGTGGGTATTCTTCAGGGCTCCTGGATCGGCTAATCCTGAAAGAGGATAAAGGTTTCCCTTGATTAGTTTGTGCCCTTGTTGAGGCTGTATTACTCTAAAGAAACCTCTGTTGAGGGTTTTACAAAGGACTTTTTTGGACTGAAGTTTTGCTCACAGCCATTGATTTAGCATCTCACAACGAAACCTTTGTTGGTTGCCAAGTCCCAGTTTGGACAATTGTTTGTACACTATGTTGCAATTTTTCACTCTTTTCATTTTTATGGGTGTGATCACGTTAAGTGTTTTCCTTATACTGCGATTAAATGCCTCTAGTCAGTCATTAGGGTCAGTGCTGTTAAGTGGAATTAGGTTGAAGAAGAGGCAGTTGTTAGGTTTTTTTTTATCTCGATTTGTTAGTTGTTGTTCCTGGCACCATTAGCTGCTGTGTATTGTTAGAGGGAAACTACATGTTCAGGAGCAGGATTGTGATTGGACAATGGTCTAGTCACAGGTGAGGTATAACTGAAATGGTTCATGTTTCAATGGTTTGTATCCTTTTTGTGAAGAATATGGGCCTCATTACACGGTACGCTGTAAAATCCGGCCAGTACCGGCATGTCGCTATTAACGTGTCCGGCTTGGCATGATGCCGCTAATTGCATGGCATTACGAGTACGCGGACACGAGCACAGCGGCATGCCTGTAATGACCCTACCGCCATGCCGCAAAAGACCCCAAAAAGACCCTTTGCGGCATCGACGAAAGTGCTGATAGCACTTCCGACATCCTGCAACATGCTAATAGAGGTCACCGCTAATAGCAATGACCGCTATTAGCGGTCACCGTAAAATTGTGGAAACGGAAATAGCGTTATCGCACAGGAAAGGGAAAGAGCACGGCGGCCATCTTTAAAAACACAATCCATTGCCATCCTCGGCCCACAGGACCTGTTTCCACACCACTCCAACACCAAAGCATCCCGGATACCCTGTTGATGCCAAAGGCCATCAAGAAAAGCGCGGATCGGCAGCGCAAAGAAAAATTCACCAGCGAGGAGCTGATCATGTTAACTGAGACCCTTTGCCGCAAATGCTAATGTCATATTTGCGAATGACATGCGGCGTGAGACCCTCGTGAAAAAAAAGGCCATCTGAGCAGAGGTGGCCCATAAAGTCAGTGCGGTGGGCACCACCACCCGCACTGTCAGGGACTGCAGGAAGTGGTGGGACGATCTACGGCTCCGGGTTCGCCGCATACTGGCTGCAAACCGCAACCTGGCCATGGCCACGGGAGGTGGTGCTGATTCTCGCATCAAACTCCGGGAGTGGGAGGAGACCTCCGCCAGCACAATTGGTGTAGAATCCATCGAGGGAGTCGGGGACATGGAGCGTGGTGCGCCCACTTCATCAGATGGAGGTGAGTGTACACATTAAACAATGCACTGTGAAGGGTGAGGGCCCCCCCAAATGTGAGTCCAGAATCAGCCCATGGATCCCGCCACAAACATACATGCACACAACCCTGCCCATGGAAGTGTCACACCCCAACACACACACATGCACGCATCACCACATACACGTGCAACACAGACCCATGCATGCATGACCCACCCGACATCCCCATTACCGGATTCCCAACTAAAGAGGACCCAATGCATAGAGTGGCATTACGTAATTATTTGGCATGAAGCACGTTGAACCATCACCAATGCTATTCCCTATTTTTGTCCCCCACAGGCTCACAGACAGACAGTGATGAGCAGGGCACTGTGTCACAGGCTCCCCCAGCCAAGAAAAAGGCCAGGGCACAGGAGACAGGGGACACCGCTACCACATCAAGGGGCACAGGGAGGAGTGAGCACCAGCAGAGGGGTAAACGCAGCAAGAGCACCAGTTAACCAAGGCCGGAATCTACAGCTGCTACAATTGCTGCACCCACGGCAGTGTTCCCCCCATCATTGGAAACAACCACGAAGGGCCCGCTCTCTGCTGCCACCAGTTCGACTGGTGAGGCAGCAGCCACCGCGCCGCTGTCTGACGTGGAGGAGACCATTGACCTGGAAACGCAAAGGCAGACCCCCAGCCCCCCGCAATCCATTGAGGCGATCAAGTAGCCATGGACAATCTGGCAACGAGACCATGGAAGGGTGCCGGAGCCCTCAGGTGTCCTCACTTGATGGCCGAGCCATGGACCAGGGCGCAGCAGCCACCCCAAGAGCTGGACGCAGTCGCCATGACCTGTCAACCATCAGCCAGAGGCAGGTGGAAATAACAGCGCTGGTTGGCCAGCATGTGGAAGAGGCAACCCGTCTGAGGGAGAAGGTTAGGGCCAATGCAAGCCAGACAAGAGAGGGCATGAAGGCCTGCACAAACAGGCTCTGCGAGGAGATGGCCCAACTGAGGCAGGTCCTCACCCGCATAGCGGACGCTATGGACCGACAATCTCCCCCCCACCACAGGATCAACCGGGCACATCCTCCTCCGCAAGTTCACGTCAGACAAGCCCCCGCCGCCGCTCCTTGCGCACCATGAGGCGCACGCCATCCCAACCTCCCTGGCGGTGGTGGCCATGAGAAGTAGGGCCAGCAAGAACTAGCTGGCACATGTGCAGCAGGACACCTACGTACTACAAGCCACACATGGGAGTGTTGTGGGGGCAGGGGGGAAAGGGTGTTTTTGGGAGTGTTGTGGGGGGAGGGGGGAAAGGGTGTTTTTGGGAGTGTTGTGGGGGGAGGGGGAAATGGTGTTTTTGGGAGTGTTGTGGGGGAAGGGGGGAAAGGGTGTTTTTGGGAGTGTTGTGGGGGAAGGTGGGAAAGGGTGTTTTCACAGTTGGGGCCATGCACTTTTTGTTCACAAATTCATCATAATACACTGTTGACAAGTTGAAACACAGGCTTGGTCTTCATCATTGTGTATGTGTACTTTATTGGGGACAGGGCCCATTGTGCGCTTCACCACATGCACCAGGGCAACAATACCCATATCCATCCAAAAGAGTTGAACCATGTCTATCAGAATATTTGATAGATCAGATGCTGACGCACATCGTGTCCCTCCTGGCCATCGCCTCTTGCATGACCTGCCGGCCCATTTGCCCCATCCTCATCCCCATCATCATCCTCATCAGGTGGTTGCATTTCGACGTCAGGGGGAAGTGGCACATTCCATCTGATACACATATTGTGCAGCATGACACATGCCATGGTTATCTTCGGCACCTTGTCATGGCCGTACAGGAGAGCCCCACCCAACCAGCTTAGGCACCGGAAACGTGTCTTCAGAAGGCCAAATGCCTGCTCAATCACGACGCGGGTACGGTTATGTGCAAGGTTGTATTCCTTTTCGTGCCTGTTCTGTGGGTTCCATATAGGGGTAAGGAGCCACCTCTTCAGGGGACAGCCAGCATCACCTGCATGGGTGGAACAATGGGGCCTTGTTTCTGGTCACCTCAATTGCAACCTGGACATTTCACACTAATTCTGTTTGCATTCTGATTAGCATCCACGATTCCCAGCATGCATGGAGACGATCAGTGTAACTGCAATGTGAGAAGATAATCTAGTCCCTGCAAGTGGACGTGCACCATGCATGCCTCCGGCAGTATTTCCCAAGTCCTGGGTGTGGACAGGTCCTAGGTGTTCCTGGGGCCAGACAACCTTTGTACGACACTGCTAGTGTACTGCCATTATGATTCCAATGTCCCCATGCTGTGAAGCGGCACATGAGTAGTGGTGTATGGGTGTGGTTCTATACAATGGCTACAGGTGATCCCTTTGCATGCACTCAAGGGCACATATCTGTTGTGATATTGTTCAACGCACATTTACTTTTTGCATATTGGCTGCATGTAGCAGTTTTGTGTCATATAGGGTATGGTATGATGTGCAATGTGCATGTGGATAGATGTATCATGTTTTGCGTTATGGATTGATGTCTTTGTTGTGCAGCTTACAACTTGCATGTGGTTTCGTGTCCGCTCCATTGTGGGCTGCCTTGGTGGACATTGGCGTACATCTCTATGTCCCTTTATTGTACGGACGACAGTCCACAACCAGTTGGAGTATGTATCTCCCCCCCCCTAAACACACCCCACATCACACTGCCATGTGCTTGCCCTGCTACTCACCAAGTAGCCACGAAAGTTGTCCAGCATGTCGCTCAATGTTGCGTGGTATCGTTGAGTTCCGCAGGACCATTGAATCATGGGTTGATCAGGAGTATCGGGCACAAATGTGTTGTTATCTTGTTTGAGTCACATACCATTTGGACAATGATGGAGTGGTAATGCTTTCTGTTTCGGTAGACTGCTTCATTGTGATGTGGGAGCACCATTTCCACATGGGTACAGTCGATGGCCCCGATGCTACTTGGGATGCCTGCCAGTGAATAGATGCCAACTTTATTGTTGGAGATCTCCTGGGCTGTCCGTGGCAGGGATATGTGTTCACTTGTGTGCTTCAGGGGGGCATCAAGCACCTGGGTCAGCGTGCGTGAGAATACTGGTTGTGAAATGCCATGCATCTGCCCTACCGTATGCTGGTAGGTGCCTGTGGCCAGGTAGTGGAGCACAGTTACCACCTTCAGTAGAGGGGGGATGGCAGTACGGATGTCTATGAGGCTCACTATGTTGTTCTGAATCATGTCCGCAATGGTGGTGATGGTATCCCGGTCCAAGCGGCACAGGGAGTGTGTCTGCTCAGGGGTTAGGTTCAATGGAATGGCTAGAATCCTGGGGATTGCTGGCTGCCTCTGTGGTATGACTCGGTGCACTGGTGGGGCTTGCTGGGCCAGTCTCGCCATCCTCCTCCCCCTGCGTCTCCTCTGTGCTGCCTGTTGTTGTTGGTGCTGCAATGCAATCATGTCCTCCAGCCCATGTAATGTGGCAAGTATTGGAACCATCTTGGTGTGGGAAGGGGTGTGGGAAGGGGTGTGGTGTGCTCCTTTTGTGCTGCCCCAGTCTCCATTGCCTCCACCTGTGCTGTTGTGGCCACCTGTGGCAGGTGGGGACACTACTCAGCTCTCTTAATGGGTGGTTCGCGATGCCGGTATTTCCTCCATGCCGGTATGGGCTTCTCTGGCCAATACCATGCTGCTATTTGCATGTGCGCATGGCTTGTAATGGCGTGCTATTAGCGCCAGTCTGCTATTTCCGACCTGAGGGGTCGCGCGCCCACAGACTGGCCGCTATTAGTGACACCGTTCTTAGCAGTGCCGCTAATAGCGGCCAGTCCAGGTCGTGATTAGCTAGGGATTTTAGCGATACCGGTAATCCCTTACCGGTATCGTTATTCCCTTACCGCCTAACGTGTAATGAGGCCCTATGTCTCGCAGAGGGCCGGCCTTGAGTGGCGCATGCAACAAGCTGGTTGACGTCCCATTGCCACCATGAACTCTCTGAACCACAAGCTTCTTTTTCTCGGCTCTGTCTACCCGAAGATTAAAATTCCCCTAGAAGTAGGATTTTTTGGACCATTGATTTCAGGTATAGATTCAAGTCCTGGAACAGCTTAGAAAGGATCTGTCAATGGATGCGGGGAGATAAGTGACTGATGTTACGACGAGCATAGCTGGATTGGCCTTGCAGCGATCAGTATCCCATTGAATGGACTCGTGAAACAGAATACTGATGTCACTACATGGGAAGTAGTCTGTGAATACAACTTTCCACCCCTTCTCCCTCCAATGCTACATTTGCAAATTGTCTTTCATTTCAGTTGGGAGTGTTGCATGATTTCCGAGCCAGGCTTCTGTAAGGAGGATTAAGTGGCATTTGTATTAATCAGTCGAATTATGACTTTCAAGGACACACTGATTTGGTTATTTGGTCATTTATTTTATTTATGTATTTTATTTTATTGGTCATTTATAAAGCGCCTATACAGCAAATGGTGTTTCAAGAAGCCACAAGACAAAAAGGGGAGGGGTACAGGGAAGAAAACAACAATAACAGTCCTACTAGGCCTTGTGTCATTCCGATCGTGCAAGTGCAGTAACATGAAGTGCAGGGGTGTGGAGAGTGAGAAGTGCCGGTCATGGCGGAAGGGATAAAGCTAGGGTGGGAGGGGAGTGCAAGGCAGAGTGGAGGTATACAAGTGAAGGTGGGGGAGGAGGGGAAAAGCGGGCCCTCGGGCTAGGCAAGTGCTAAGGAGAGATCAGGAGGGCAAGTGCAAGGGGATCCAGGGACTGCAAGGAGTGAGGGCCACATGCTAAGTGCATGGACAAGGCTGGACCAGACTCGATGGGGATGCACACCCCACCAGGCTAGTCAGGGGAAGGATCCTCAGAGGGCAAGTGCTGGTTGCCGTGGGGGAGAGTCAGGGACACAAGGGTGGTGGGGTGGACTGGGCAACTGGGCAAGGAGGGCCTGGTGCTCTGTAGGACTCAGAAGGGACCAGGCAGCCAGTCAATGCGGCAGATGGGGTCATTAGCAGGGGAGATGGAAGGAAGAAGAGAAAAGGAGAGTTTTGAGAAGCTTCCAGAATTTAAGGAGATCCTACTCAAGCCTGAGAGGGGCAGGGAGGCCATTCCAGAGGGAGGATCCTGCAGAAGAAAGAGATTGACCCCCCACTCTCTGCTTGGAAAAGCATCTGATCTGCCGAGAGGTTGAGCTAGAAGACCGAAGGTCTCTAGCAACAAGGTGTTTAGGGAGAGAGAGCTGGATGTAGCGGGGTCCCAGGCCCCAGATATCCTTGTGGATGATGCAGAGGGTCTTGAACTTGCTCTTCACAGCCTTCGGGAGCTAGTGGGTAGATTTCAGGGCTGGAGAGATGTGGTTCGTGAGCCTGAGGCTAAGGATACGTTTCGATGATGAGCCTGACCTTTACAGAGAGAATAGTTTCAGTTATCGGTTCAGAAATCTCTTTTGCTCTAGTCCAAGGGTCTGCCATGTTTGGCTCGCTAGATGTGTTGGAATGCAATTACCAGCAGGACTAGTCAACATAGTCAGTGGTCAGGAGTCAACGGAGTCGTAGTCCAAAACGCCTGGAGAGCCGCAGTTTGCAGATCTCTGCCGCAGTCAAGCAGAGCCACTCGTGTCGCTTGCCACTCTGGTGGGTGGGGCCTTCCCTTAGAGGTTTGGCACACAGCTCCATTCTCTTCAGCACTTTCAGGGTTTGCGACGTATCATTACTCTGCCTCGAGTCGGTACGAATGCAGAAGTAAACCATTGGGTCCTGATTCGAAATCCATTGACATACTAATGTGCAAGCTTCCACTTCATCATTGTAGCCAAACACCTGCTGAGGGGCAGGAGGCATTGTTATACTGATTTACTAGTAACATGTGCACCACCCAGGCCACTCCCCTGCTCTGGTGAAGGAACTATTGCTGTGCTAAGGTGTTAGGCCCCTTCTCTTATGTATCATCATGGCCCAGTGGTCGAAGTGGGCGGGAGCAGTTGGGAGCGGCGCACCTCTACTTTTTTAAATTAAATGTAACTGTTGCCTTACTTTTATTTTCAAAAGAAACCGTTCTGGAATGGTTTAGTTTTAAAATCCAAGTGTAGGAAGAAGTTGAAATGTGCACTTGAATGCAGTGTACTGAACAGTCCCTTAAACAGCAGGTGTGTTTGAGATGGGGTGGGGTGATGGGGTTTATGGGGAGCGGGGGCAGACCAGCAGGGAACATAGTTCCGCTACTTATTTTCAAACTCCTGGGCCACATGGCCGCCCCTCATTCAGGGCAGGAAGTATTGTTGGGTTCATGCGCTTGGACGTCTGACGCGTTGCGCCCAACCCTCTGCTGTTGTGTCTGAACTAAGGCTGTGTTAACACACTAAGACCCATTTCGGTCACCCTGTCCAACGGAAAGAGGCAGCCACTTTATACTTAAGCACTAATAATCTGCTGGACCATTGCATCAAAGGCCCTCTTGTGATGCCCCAACCATTGGCGTACCAATGTGCCATGCCCCACCTCCGTGATTATAAAGCCAAAATCCCGGGGTCTGGTGCAGAGGCATCCCTAAATCTGCTGTCATGACCAGGGACGTCATTTAGGGGTCGCCCTTGCTAACCCTGTGGTCTCCCTTGCTACCCCTAAGAAAATAAATAAAAAAAGAAAAGTTGTATTTTTTGTATTATTTTTTTTTAATTGAGGCTCCTGGGCTGTGGCCAGCAGCATGTGGCTCTTTGTTTCTGGAGTGGCTGGTTTTCTGGTAACTACAGCCAGTAAGATAGCTCAGTGGGTAGAGCGATCGCTGCTGCAATGTGTGCGATCTGCAGGCGCAGATTTGACTCTCGGCACGGTCAACTCAGCCTTTCTTATTACTGAGGTTGATAAATGAGTACCAACACAGGTGGGGTGATATTGTATGTGATAGGCGTAAGTGCTATATAATAACACATCATTATCATTTTGCATTGAACGTCTGCTTGCATTCACAGTAATTTGGTAATATGAGCCTATACACAATATATTTACGATACATATGGTGATCCATTCTTGCATGCAATGTATATCACTTACAGTGATACGTATACCATTTTTTGCATAGTGTACTTGGAAACAATGCTATGTGATGCCACTTCCTGTTTTGTCAAGGGGCGAAAGGTCGTTTTCCATCGCTTCCTGTGATGTCACTTCTGGGTGAGGCCAGATGACATCACTTCTAGTGATGTCATCAGAGGTCAAGGGTCGTGTGATATCACTTCTGCTACCCTCGGCATTTTGGTGGAATGACGTCCCTGGTCATGACATGTGCATGTGGTATTTCAGGTCTCCTAGTGGTGATCCTGCAACTGCTTCTGACACGGGAGGCATTGCTGGGAGCAAACTGCATCATTGGTTAGAACTTGCGGCTTGACCACACTACTTCCACTCTAGAACCATTCCCTTTCTGTAAAGTTGAAGGCCCCTCATTTACCCATATCTTCTCTTTTCATTGGTATATGTAGCCCACCAGTATCCACACACTAACAGAACACAATGCAAATGGCAAACCTTGTATTTTAGTATGTGGCATTAATCAAGGGATAAGTGGGTGTGAAAAGCTTTTATGGCAATGGATATAAGTCAATAGGGCTCATTAAGAGTTCTCCAGCGGGATACCGGGAAACTACTGTACCGTCTCCGCCGCCTGATATCCCTGTGTTACTGGTACATTCAGAGTGGCTGAGCCATTAGTAACTCCCCATTCCCATGGGACTCAGTGGGAATGGGCCGCAGGCATCACTGGCCATGGCAGTACTATTGCCGGTGATTCCTGCAGTTTACTGCTGGTAGGTGCTTGATATACCGGCAGATCAGGCTGCCGGCAGATCCCGGCCCGACCGGCAGACTTGTAGTTGGCCAATCCGGAAAGGTGCTTGTACGCGTTGTTATCAGCCCCTTATTTGCAGACCGGCATACATATAATGAAGGGCAGTGCCAAATTTCAGATGTCAAAGCTGTGATGTCAGTATAAACTGAAAGAGCAAATCCCTCTGTATTCAAGATTCAGAAAGACAGGTAAGGGAGACAGCAGGCAGGAGGGCATAAATATACAGCAGGAAAGTTGGATTGACAGTCTTAAGGTCGGATAAGGAGGAGAAAACAGGCTTCTAAAAGGCGCCTCTTCTAAACTCTGTGTGTCTTCTACTTTTCAGCCAGGAAAGAGCCTAGAGGCAGCTCAGTTCAAAATGTGGCACCACACATGTCATCTTACTCTCAGACAGAAACATAGACCGACAGACAGACACACGTGGAGTGAAAAGAGAGACAGAAGGAAGAAGAGAAAGAGCACATCTAGAGGTCAACTGGGGAATGCGTATACGAAGAAGAAATAGCTCCTACAAGGAAGAAACACTTGCAGATGATGTAGACAGAGAGGCAGAGTGTGGTTGGCAGACAGATGGACAGTAGGCAGATAGATAGTTAGATAGATAGATAGTTAGATAGATAGATAGATAGATAGATAGATAGATAGATCGATAGATAGATAGATAGATAGATAGATAGATAGATAGATAGATAGATAGATAGATAGATAGATAGATCGATAGATATCGATAGATAGATAGATAGATAGATAGATAGATAGATAGATAGATAGATAGATAGATATCGATAGATAGATAGATAGATAGATAGATAGATAGATAGATAGATAGATAGATAGATAGATCGATCGATCGATAGATAGATAGATAGATAGATAGATAGATAGATAGATAGATCATGCATAGATAAAGAAATAGACTGGAGCACTCCCAGGGAGAGCGATAGAGACAGACAGAGGACTTATGGGGTCAAGCTTCTCACCTCTCAGCAGGTGCACAATGGTGTTCCCCATCACCACGATGACGGACTTGGTGCAGGTGATGCCGCTGGTGCCGCACGGCACATTCTCAGTGGTGATGGTGAAGAGGCCCGCGTTCTCCCTCACAAGCACATACTCACAGTCCCCCAGGAACGTGTAGGCCCGGCCGTCGAAAGTGATGTAGTGGGGGTCCCCGGTGGCCAGGCACGTGCCAGCGCAGCGGTGATCGGTGCATTGCCACTGGCGGCTCTTACACACGCTGCAAGGAGACGGAAACGTGTAAAGGGAGTGGACTAGGTATACACATATACACATTGTGTGTGTTTACTGCATATGTTAAAAAAGCCCCCAAAGTAAATTATTGTGTGAAGTTCAGCAAAAAAAGTGTAAGAATTCAAGTAACCCACTGTGTTCGCTACAGGAGGCTGGACCCAGCTCCTGTTATAACTCATAGGGTGCTTGCTAAAACGTATTGTCTTAGTAAGTGCTGTTTAAAGTGGAGAAATGAAGTGGCACTTTACCACAGGTTGCAGATACTAATGCAGTACCGCTCCCACACACTGGCAGTATCAGGCCCGTCTGAAGATGTGTGGGGGCCCATTGCAACATGATGGTCGGGGGAGCCCTCCTTACTTAAAGCAAACAACACTCTGAGGCACCGCTGGGGTTTGAACATTATAATGGAATCAAAGAAATACAGCAGGGGGTTAATACCCGCTGATTATCACGAATAGCCAGACATCAGGGAACTGAAACACCAGATTCCCACTGAGTAGCTATAAATCCTTCTTTGTCAGCAGGTGGAGGATGTGGAAGAACCGGTATCGAAAGCCAACAAGGTGATAAGAATACTTCTGTATAGTCAGAGGGAAGTGACAGCCAAAAGGGCTCCAGCAGACGCAGCAGGTAAGTCGAGCACTGCCAAGCACACATTTAAAACCAGAGAACTAAAGTAATATAGAATGTATGACCATGTTATAAGGCTGCTGACTGGCAACGTGGGGGCATTTGCGACTAAAAAATGTGAAAGGTCCTGGTGCCGTCCCTTGGCAGTGTATATGTAAAAGATTTTGCTTGATCTTGTAACATCGGTTGAAAGGAGAAAGAAGTGTGTGAAAAGTACGCACTAAAGGCCTGATGCCCATTGCCACCTCTGTGATGATTCGGTCTTTATGGAAGTGCCATGCTCTAGTAGCAGACGCCATGGTTGCCTCCTTTGCGCCTACCATTATAAGAGCAATTGTAAGTTCAATCATCGTTGTCACTAACAAGCTGGAAAGATAGCTCAGCAGGTTTGAGCGCTTGCTGCTGCGATCTATGCATGATCTGCAGGTTGCAGGTTCAAATCCCGGCAAAGCTAACTCAGCCTTTCGTTCTTGCGAGATTGATAAATAAGTACTGAATTCAGTTGGGATGATAAATGTATGTAACTATGTTCTCCGTGAAGCACTTTGGTTTAAGGTGCTATATAAATGACACATCACTATCATTAGTAGCCCTGGCGATGTTGTGATTGAAGCTCAGTGGAAGTGCCATGGCATATTTACATGAAGCACATTCTCTCATTGTGATGATGGCTGGTGATGTGGTGTCAATGCCATCGAGCAGATTTACTCTGTGGCCGCAATGGGCTTTCAAGTTTTGGGGGCTGTTTGGGGTTGCTCAGCAGGTGGCTGAGTTTGCCCTATGCCATGCATTGCATGTTTTTGCAGGACTGTGCCATGAGTTTAGTGTCCTCTGCAGCAGTTGCATGTTTGCATTGGTTTGCATACAGCCGGGATGATAGCTCAGTGGGTTGAGCACTCGCTGCTGCAATCTGAGCGTGATCTGCAGGTCGCAGGTTCGAATCCCGGCAAGGCCAACTCAGCCTTTCATCCTTCCGAGGTCGATAAATGAGTACCAATTTCGGTTGGGTGATATTGTATGTAAATATGTGCTCTGTAAAGCGCGTTGGATTAAGGCGCTATATAAAATAGCACATCATTATCATTACATGGCAGTGTGTCACATAGATGGATGTCGGTGGTGCAGTGAGGCTGGCAGTACAAATTAAGGGCCTGTGGTCAAGGGACTTGGCAGCTGACTAGGTTGTGTACAAGCATAACCCTCTGAATGCTGCTTCTGTTTATTTAGTCGGTAGTGCAGCCGTGTCAGGGCATCGTGTGTTTTGGAAAAGCAGGATCATAGTATTTTTGTGAGGAGCTGCATGAAAATTACCCTAGGGGTGCAACGGTGTCACTTTTATGGAGGTCCAATGTTGTTGTGCATCCTGGATGTTTTGGGCACCTTTTCCTCGTTAGGCCATGTATTGGAGAGTCATGCTTACCTTAACACAGAGCGAGGGCCATGTTTTTGAGGTTGTAGATGTTAAAATTGCCAAAACCATTGTTGCAGAAGACAGAGAGAGAGGGAATGGGGGTTCAGAAAATATCTGGTTGGCATAGCAACGGATAATGCCATGGCATGAAACTGCCAAATCACTAAAATCTCTTTTTCCAAACGCCTCAGCCGTACTGCCCAACGAGAAGTTCCCTACAATATTTGCCCCCAATCAGCAGATTTGTAAAAACCAGGTTGGGTGCCGGGCCTTCTATTTCCCAGCTGCGGAGTGATTTAACATGAGGCTATTTTGGGCTATGTTTGCTAACAATTGGGCTATTTGGCTACTTATGATGGCAGACATGTTTTTTGTCCTCATGAGGCTGCCTTTCTACATTAACAAACCCACCCTATGCCCACTCTCTCTACCCCACACCCTCACTCTCTCTACACCCACCTACATAACTTCCACTCTCTCTACCCCTCTCCCCATTACGTGTGCTGACTGGGTTTTGTTTTGGCGATTTTGGGCTACTTTTGATAAATCCTTCTGAGTCTGCTTTGTTCTTCATGTTTTTGCCCCATCCAACTACCATCATCCACCCACACCACCCCCACTCTCTCTACCCACACCCACTCACCCACTGCCACCCACCCTAGCCCCACTGTCTCATCATACCACTCCCTCTCTACCTTCTCTACCTCCACCCACCCTCTCTACCCTCACCCATCCAATCCCCACTCTCTCGACCCCCACCCTCTCTACCCTAACCCACCTTATGCCCACTCTCTCTACCCCACCCACCCTACCCCCACTCTCTCCACACCCACTGACCCACCCTACCCCCTTTCCCTCTACCCCCACCCACCTTACCCCCACCCTCTCTACACTCACCCGCCCAATACCCACTTTCTCTAGCCCCACCCTCTCTACCCCAATGCACCCTCCCCCACCAGCTCTCTATCCCCACCCAACCTTCCCCTTCTCTCTACGCCCACCCACTCTACCTCTGCGCTCTCTACCCCCGCTCTCTTTACTCCTACCCACCCTACCCTCACCTTCTCTAGCCCCTACCCCCTCTCTCTAACCCACCCGCTCTAACCCTACTCTCTCTACAATCCTGACTCTTTCAACCCACACCCACCAACCTCCACTCTCTCTGCTCCCATCCACCCTCCCCTGCACTCTTGACCCCCACCCACTTTACCCCCACACTCTCTACTTGATATATTTATGTATTTATTTTTGCATTTATTGAGCTCACTAAACCCAAAGGCATCAAGGCGCTGGTTACATACAGTAGTATTGCATTTGAATAGGCAACATGCGTGGTAAGGCAATTGGTTAGACAAAGAGCTTGCTCTCAGAAAAAAGTAGTCTTGAGGTGTTTCCGGAAAGCCCAGTGGGATTGCTCAGTTCCTAGTGAAAGTGGCAAATAGTTGCAGTTTTAGCGGCTTTAGCCAGGAAGCTAGAGCCACCTGATCTTGTTCCCCTGAGCCACAGAATGGTGAGTACGGGAAAGTAAGAGGCTCGGGTGGGTCTTGATGATTGACTTTTGGAGAATTTTTGCGAGAGATATTTCAGGGCTGTGCTGGAGAGGCATTTATGCTTAGTAGCTAATGTTTTAAAGATGATGCGCTCATGGATGGGTAACCTGTGTGTGCTTTTTCTTCCAGCTGAGATATGTTCACGCTTAGGGATGTTAATGGGAACCCTGAGGGAATTGTTTTGAATGATTTGTAGTTTATTAATGTTGCGCGAAGAGGTACCTGCAATTAGGACATTGCAATAATCCAACCTAGAACCAACAAGCGCTCTGGCAATTGCGATACAGCTACTCCCACCCACCGGACCCTCGCTCTCTCTCCTCACGGTCAAAACATTAAAAAAAAAACACAACATTGCACTTGTCAAACCAATGAAACAATCTCTGGAGAGTTGAGAGGTGATGAGGATGGGATGGGATATGGCCATTAAAAGCCAAAAATCTGGTGTTTTTCCTTCTCAGGAGTCCACGAACATCTCAGATGTTCGAGGACATTGCTGGGATGTTCGTGAACTTGAGAAAAGTTTGAGGACATCCATGCATATTTCTGCATTAGGGTTGGTGAGGAACAGTTTTTGGATGACTTATAACTTTGGCGCCATTCAGAGAATATTAAATATATACTTTTAGACCAAACTTCAAATGCTTCTGCAAAGTTTGGTGCTGTTTCGCCAAGAAACATTTGTGTACAGAAGCATTATAAATGACATATCATATATCAAGAGGGGGCAAAATTAGAGGGGGGGTCAGAACATTTTTTAAGTGCTTTTACATTTGGTGCTGTTTGTCGAATCGATGTATAGGTTTGCAAAAAGATTCTAGACCCAACTTTGAATGTTTTTGCAAAGTCTGGTGGCATTTTGTCAAGAGCGGGCAAAATTAGAGGGGGGTCTCCACATTTTTAGATGGCTAACGTTGGTGCCATTTGACGAGTCTGCACATGAGTTTGCTAAAAGATTATAGACTCATCCTTAAATGTTTGTGCAAAGTTTGAAAGGATTTTATCAAGTGAGGGCTAAGTTATATCATGATTTTATGTATGTACATTCTGCTTGTGGCTGCAGCCTGAATTGCTGGACGGGATTGCAGCAAACTTGCGCAAGGAGCATCAGCAAATACCTGAATGCATGGTTTTGCAAATCTGTCCTGTGTTTTATTTTTTCCAAAATGTCAATATGTAATTACAAGGGATATAACTTTGGCATTTGGGCAGTGGACCTGGCCCTCAGCACGGAGAAATGTCTACTCTGATTTGCTTATTCTGGGACTTCGGCAAGGGAAAACAAATTCAGCTTGCAGCTACAGCCCGAAGTGCTGTATGGGATTGCAGCAAATGTGCATGACGAGCATCAGCAAGGACATGAGAACATGCTTTTACAAATGCATCCTGTGTTTTATTTTTTCCAAAGTGTCAAACGTAATTAGAAAATATAGTGATATAACTTTTGTGCCTGGACAGTGGGCATGAGCCTGGGCAAGGACAAAGGTCTAATCTGCCCATGACCCACGGACTTTGGAGACTGGACATGGCTGCAAGCCATGAGCACTGGCCAATGGTCACATTATGAGGATATAGTGGTCACTGCACTAGGATGCAGGGTAGAGGTGGTGGATAACAGGGGTGGTTTGGTGGGGCTGGGGTCGTAGTCGAGCCTCATGCCATAGGCAATTCAACCATGACTTGCATCTCCAGCATGCGCTGCTGCTAACAACACACATCAAAATGCATTGCAAAAAAGATGTTTTAAAAGGAGGTTTGTAGTTCTTTCATATATATTAAAAGAGGAATTAGTAATAACTAATAAACAGCGATGTAACATCCTGAAACCTTTTTCACTGATAAAAACCAATCAAAATCACTGAAACAAATTTGTTAACGGGACGTTACGGCTACGTTTCACAAAAACCCCTTTGAAATTCAGTGAAAAAACTTTGTTATGGGACGTTATGGATAGGTTGCACTAATAAAAACCTATCAAATTCAGTCAAAAAACTTTGTTAAATGGACGTTATGGTTACAAGGAAAATCGAAAAA
Source organism: Ambystoma mexicanum (assembly GCF_040938575.1). Lineage (NCBI taxonomy): Eukaryota > Metazoa > Chordata > Amphibia > Caudata > Ambystomatidae > Ambystoma > Ambystoma mexicanum. The sequence continues at coordinate 1,418,098,493 of NC_090923.1, read as the reverse complement.
CCCAAGAAATGTGTCAGTTATGGTAAGCTAAGCAACCATAACTCGCACCACCACCGTGCACTGCTAAGACTAACATTCAGGACATCAAAGATTTGAAAAGGGATCTAGTCCCTTTTCTATTTTATGCCACAGGTGGTGATTACAAAATGGGGCCCAGTAAAAACAGATTCTGATTGGATAATCTGTCTTTCCCGGGTGTGAATAGACTAGTTGGAGGCTCAAGCTAACTTTACAGGCTCGAGACTGATAGGCTAGATAAGTGCTCATTGGTGGTGGGTCGCCCAGTTCCAATTCTTAGTCAGATTTCTGGAGGCAATAACAAGATGTGGTAGATCACAGAGGAGGAGTCTTTGGCATCTGCTGCGCAGCTGAGGAGGCATTACAGCTTTTCCTGGGAGTTTCCATTTCAACGCTGTTTCTGATCTTCAGATTTCACCAAAACGGAAGTGTACATTGTTTGAGTCAATCTATTAAGGGCTTCGGCCTTATAAATGGGACAGTTTGGTGATCCAATAAGAAGACAACGTTTTTGTACGAGCTTTTGGTTTGGGACCCCGATGATCTCTATACAGCATTGAGGTTGCCTTCAGCAGCCGGTGTGCAGGAGGAGAAGGCTGGGCGGTGGGTGCCACGTGAACGTTCCTGGTGCAAGTGGTTCTTGCACTTTGATAAACTGCACTGTAACAGCACGCAGTGGTAGAAGTCGGGTGCCAGTTACAGGTGCAGCCAGGACAGGTGTAGGACATGGCCTTCAAGTGACAACAAGGGGCGTGCGTGCAATATGTCTGATGCCCCGTGAGACAGGGTGATTCACTTATGTCAGCCGTAAATCCTGTGCCAGGATTGTGGGATGCTTGTGCAGAGGTGACAGCAGTGGCAAGTTGGGGGTGGTCTGTGATGGTGGCTGACAGCAAGGGCTCTCAGAAGAGGTCTTTTTGGATGGGAGAGGACACAACATGCCTAAGTGATTGCTGGCCCCGTTGCATAAGTTGGAAGTCAATAAAGGTTAGACTGCCCATCATTGCCACTATGTGTATAGGCGCGTTATAAATGCCATATCATATCATATCATATGGTGTTGCATTATTTATTCTTTTTTATATTACGCTTCAGACAGGCCTCTAAGGGTGGGACCCGGATTCAAACCCATGATGCTCTGCGTTGTCTTGATTCCAAGGCAAACATATTGCCCATGAGCTATCTTCCTGGCCTTATGGTGAAGTAAAGCATGTGATGCACTTATGTGTGTTGTGTTGGCTTTGGTTTGCCATGTACACATCTGGTATACACATGGGCGTGAACACACATTCTGCCTTTCCGCAGGCATCAGTCTCTCCTACCATGTATGCAGTACCACGGTCACAGGACAGTGCAGCCAACTCAGTGGATGGGCCTCTCTTTACTGCTACTGCGCAAGCTGCTACTGAGTGCCGGTCATATACCCTGCTTACCATGTGTTGCAGTCCTTCTCGATAGTCTCGTTAGGGTGGTAGAGTCTGCCATTGTGGTGGCACGGACACTCCTCCGGGGGCACACAGAAGTCATTCTGGTACCAGGAAAAGGAAAAAGAAACAGGAAAACATTTTTAAAAAACTTAATTTTAAAACCTCTGTGCATCAAGAACTTCTTTTTCCTCTTTGATATAATATGATATGAAATGACATGTATAACGCACCTATACACAAGTGTTTCAAGGCGCGACAAGACAAGGGAGGGGAACAGAGGGAGGACAAAGACAACGATCTTACTAGAGCAAATGATATTGAGATTGCGCAAGTGCAAGGGAGAGGGGAGGGAAAAGGTGCCAGGGGAAGGGGAGGAAGGGCAAGTGTCAGACACTGGATCAACAAACAAAACAAGTAGTGCGGCCACCATGTGGCAAGTGCGAGGGTTAAAAGTGCAGACAACAGGTGTCTAATAAGTGCAGGTAATAGAACTGTAGGGTTTGCAGATACAGACCCAAGTGCAGGGGTTGCCAGGAGGCAGTGCATGTGTGCAACTGGGCGGGGAGGGACCTGGGCCCTAATTCAGAGGGTAGCCAGGTGACCAGTGCAGTATCAGGCAGGAGATCAGCAGGGGAGAGGAAGAGAGAAGGAAGAAGCAAAGAGGAAGGTCTTGAGGTGCTTCTGGAACCGAGATATGGTTTTGCTCACGTTTCAGAGAGGCAGGGAGGCTGTTCCAAAGGGAGGTGCCAGCTGAAAAAAGAGCTCTGCCCCCAAGTCATTGCTTGGAGAAGCGCCTGACCCTCAAGGAGTTGGAGGTGGAGGAGCAAAGAGCTTGAGTAGGAAGATATTTCCGAAGAGAGAGTTGGAGGTATTGCGGTCCCAGGCCCCAGAAGCTCTTGTGGACAATGCAGAGGGTCTTGAACTTGATCCTTGCAGCCACTGGGAGACAATAGAGGGATTTTAGGGCTGGAGAGATATGATCCCTGGGCTTGAGGCCAAGGACAAGTCCCGCAGGCAGGCAGATTTAACAAGAGGCTGTTGCAGTAGTCCAGCATAGAGAGAACCAGAGCTCTGGAGACAGTGAGGTTCTGAGGGAAGGTGAGGAAAGGAAGAATACCTCTGAAGAGGTGCAGTTGCTAATTTGACTTCTTAGAGACGTCAGAGATGTGAGGAGAGAAGGAGAGTGTGGAGTCAAAGATGCCCCCACAGGTTCTTAGCCTCAAAGGTGGGGTCAGAAAGATGGCCAAGGGAGGCTGGCCAGAGAGTCACAGGAAAGGAAGGTGCAGGTGTGCCGATGAGGAGGATCTCAGTCTTGCTGGAATTAAGGCAGAGATCATTGGCGGCACAGCACTCCTGGATTGCAGACAGACAATCTGGGATGCGAGAGGGAGAAGAGGTGGCAGAGGGGAGCCTGAAAGCGAGCTGAGTGTCATCCGCATAGCACTGAAAGTTGGAGCAGAGAGCAGCAATGTGATGGGTGAGAGGTGTCAGGTATTGGTTGAACAGCCAGGGTAGACCTGTGGGGAACACCACAGGTTGAGATTGAGATTGAGGAGAGGAAGGACCCAAGTTGGACCTAGGAGGGTCGGTCCGATAGGAAAGAGGTCAACTAGGCCAGAGCCTAATCAGTGATACCTAGGTTATCACGGAGCCGGTTGAGCAGTATGGCATGGTTCACTGTGTCAAAGGCAGAAGAGAGATCAAGTAAGATAAGGACAGAGGGGTGATTAGCATCAAGGTTAGAGAGCAACTCTTCACAGATGTTCAGGAGAGCAGTTTTCGTGCTTCTGGCTGCTCTGAAGCCAGACTGATGGTCATGCAGACAACCAATAGATTTGTGTGTGAGCTTTTCCAAGAGTTTGCCCAGGAATTAGTTGGAAGGGAAGGTTCCATTGGCGAAAGTCTTATTGCAGAAGTCGGACAAGGCTGCAGCGAGCGTGTCATTGTGGTCCTTGATGGTTTTGAAAGAAGCGGGAAGAACCTGTTTTGACAAGACTTTCATAGATCAGACTTGTCTAGAAACCTCGCCAGGGGTGAACAGAGGAAAGGTAGAGAAGGGAGGAGGAGAGCTGGCCGCAGGAAGGCCGGAGGTAGAGGAGACTTTAAGAAGACTCTTGGTCTCATGCTTTTCCTTCAGTTGCCTCCTATTAATAATAAATATGCGCAGTTCACTTAAAGGGTTTTCTTTGTCCCCCACCGCTACCAAATCTCTCCCATAGTTTTCACAACTCTTCACTGTAAGGCAGGTCCTCTTCATGGTGTCCAGTCAAAGGGTCGAATACATTGTTTCAAACTGCAATAGTTTCGAATCAAAAGGACAGAGAAAAAAAAAATTCGAATGACTTTTTTGGAATGTCTTTTTTTTTTTGCCTTCGTATAGGAAACAATACTTGTTTTTCCCCAAAAAACAGGGGTTTTGGGGGGGACCCAAAAAAAACGTGCATTCAAATTTTTTTTCCCGTCCTTTTGATTCAAACTATTGCATTCGATCCTTTTGTATTCAAACCTTTCACTATAAACCCTCTTCTTCATAGCATTAAGCAGAGACGTTATTATGTTTCCTGGTCTGGAATCAGTTTGTACATGTAGTAGGACTTTTCACTGCAGAACATAAGGACATTTCTGTCGCTGAAACGTTAAAACAAAGGGAATATACGAGCAGAGGTTCTGTCACACTCAAAAGCCCATTTGAAAAAAGCGCAATTAAGGCTGAGTACGTTTTTGGATTAGAATGTGCATGAAAAACGCTCAATTCTCGCAGCTTGGCCTGAATCCCAGACCATGCAGCCAAGTCTCTGTCCCACAACCTGTGTTTCATGATGTAAAAAACCATCCCTGGCCTTCTGCATAACTTGTGCACCCTTCAGTAATTTCAGCAAGTTCAGGTGGCATCATAATCAGTGGTCGAAGTGTACAAAAAGAAGCAGTGGAACTGTGTTTCCTGCTGGCCTGTCCGCGCTGCCCAAAAACCCCATCGCCAGGACCCCTCCCATGCACAATCCAAACCCCCAAACAAACACACCTGCCGTGTAAGGGCATGTTCCATGCAGGGCACTGAAGTGCAAGTTTAAACTTCTTCCTACACTTTTATAAACCATTCCGGAACGGTTTCTTTTTTAAATAAAAGTATAGGAACAATAAAACTTCTTTTTTTTTTTAAGTAGAGCAGCATCGCTCCCAACCGCGCCCGCCCTCTTCGACCACTGATCATAATACCTGAATAAGTACTTGGCGCACATGGAAGTTCGGCCAATGTTAAGGGCATTGCAGTTCCTATGTGAAAATAGTAATGTGTCGTGCCAGGACATTCCTGGAGTCAAGTCCGAGTCAGAGCACAGAGATTAAAGACTTCATCTTGGGACCCAGACTTGACCAACGTCAGTTCATGACAGGACACGCTTTCTGGTTTCAGTCCTCTGCTGAAACGGCATTTGTTCAGGTAGGTGTTACGTATGAGTTCCAGCAGAGTTAAGATCAGAGGATATATAAATGTTCAGCTGACTAGTAACAAAATTCAGGAAGACCGCCCCTTTTGCCCAATCTACCCACCTGGCTGGCAACTTGCCCAGGCCACAATCCCTTGACAAATGTGTTGCATCACACTCCTGCCTGCCCAGTGCCCTGCCAGAGTCACAATTCCACTACATTTCCGGTACGCAACTACTACAGACTGATATAGTGCTGCGTCTGATAATGCAAAGGACTCGCAGCATTGTGAGGGTCAGCTGCCACTTGCTGCATGGTGGGAACCTTCAGTGCAAAGCTCTGCAAGTCGCCCTTCTGCATTTGCCCAGTGCAAACCAGGCTGTGGCAAGTCATCGCCGCAGCACGAGCAGCATGCTCTGGGAAGTCTGTTTTCTATGTCATTACAGAGGTGGGAAATCTATAGGCAAATCGAGTTTAAGATTAACTCATATCCTTCCACCCATCGCATTTCTTTGCCCATTGTATGTCTTCCTGAGTGGGAGAGGGTGCAAAGCCCTTGATCGCTGCACCATTGGGAACCAAGCTGCACCTCACTGATGAGGCTCAACAAGACCGAAACATGTCTGGGGTTGCTGACCTTCCCCCCATATTTTTGTTCATTGTCCTGCATAGACAGTGTAGCCGCTTAAAAGAAAGCGATGACATCAATGGGGAAGGTGCTGAATGTGGACATCCTATCAGGTTTGCACTGATGATCCAGGCCGGTAACTCCAAGCAACCAAATCTGCCTCTAAGTGGGCCGGGAGGATAGCTCAGGGGAAATGCATTGGTCTTGAAAGCAGGACAACGCAGAGCAACACAGGTTTGATTCCTGGCCTCACATTTAGAGACTGATCCCTGGTATCAAGCATGATACAAAAGATTAATTAATTAATAGGTGGCAATTTGTGTTCCGTTCTAGGGGTGACAAGTAGAGCAATGCAGACCTGTGGTGCCACCATCCCATAATGACAGGTTGTGCATCTTGCGGAAAACTTCAAATATTGAGAGGTGGTTCTTAAGAGCAAAGAGAAACTTTACTGGGGTATATGGGAGTAATTCCTGTCCCTCCATGTCTGACTAGGCATTCGGTGGGGTGTGGGCGTATAATTGTGTTCAGTCTCCTCTCCTCTCTTTGGTTCCAAGGGAAAGCTAGCTAGACTCTAGGCCACCTTTGTCTGTACATATATCATGCAATGTGTGGATCTGAAAGGAGCATGCACGACACTTTATTGTCTTCTCCCGGGGGTTCCTTTAGAATGTATTTCACCCACTGTATTTCACGTTTTATTGTATTGCATGGAATCAATTATCAATAAACTTTTTAATACAAAAGGAAAGATTTGTCCTCGAGAAGATGTTGGGTCATCATCAGTCCGCAGGACGCTATTATCCTGTAGGAGAAAAGTTCTATGTGATGCTTTTGATCCTCAGGTGTGGTCACCATAAGCTTGAGGGACACACTTACCCTGTAAACAAAAGGTCCTACGTTATTTTTTTCGACAGGAATTCTGCCGAAGTACTTTCATTTGCTGGAATTCAGCCGAAAAAAACTCACCTATTTAAAAAAAATGTATTTGGGGTTCCCCCCGAACACCCTCTTTCCCTTCACTAAACCCCTTACCCCATCCCCTCCCCACCTGTTTTAACCACTTACCTTCCCCCCATCCAATTCGATGAGTTTTGTTCGGCAGAATTCCTTTTGGCAAATAATTCTGGATGCCGCAAGCCGCAGTGCTGTATATCCGCTACAGGGAGTGCAGTAAAGAAAATACTGAAACTAGCTGTGCTGTTGTCTCTAATACTGTAACAGAGTCTCCATCTTAGACTTTCTTGCTTGAAGTTGATCTGATGCAGTCGCCATATTGAATCACCAATTTCAATGATTTGCTCGAATTGGTTATCTGAACCCTGACATTTTTACAGACAGCTGAGTGGCATTATGTTTTGCTGACATGTTGCTCAAATGAAAATGTTTGATAGTGAGGACGCAGCAAGGTTTTGGATAAGGACGTTGTTTTAATTCTCTTAATATGCAGCGTTCCTTTAAGCAGGCCAGGGCCTGAAAAAGAACAGCCGTCCAATTAAAAACAAGTCAATCTGCCACATTCCTGTACATTCTTGAATAGTAGACAATGACGTATCTATATTTTTTACAGTTTCAGAATACTTAGTGTTTGGAAAGATTTCTGTTTTAGCAAATTTGCCTCCATATTCTATGCACCCCCAAACGTTTTGCTTTTTTTTTATCCTGACCTGACTTTTTACAGTGAATTGCCTTCAGCTTCACTCCACTGGGCTTTTGCTCATATGTTATGGAGAAACTGACTAGTACTTCAGGCTGTCAGTACTGGGAAACTATGTTTCCCTTAGTCTTTTGCCTTTGTTACTTTTTTATCATTGCACAATGCATCTTACAATGCAGTGCAATGGGGTTTTCTTTTAAATGACCCGAGACTACACTCAAAGGGATTTTTTTTTTTGGTTACCTTAAATGCACTAAATGACAAACTGGTGGCAGCAGTTACTTTTTCTTACTTTTTACGGTACTTTTTCTTAGTGCTACCCGTTTACTGCATTTGACTACCAACAGTGGCTAGTGTCCAAACATAGCCGTGCCACAAGGTTTTTTGTTCGTTACTTGGCCATCTTGCCTTTCGGCCTTCTTCCTGACATGCCAGGGCAGGGAAATCCTTTTGTGGTCATGCGCTGCCCAGGAAAAGCCTGGCTTTTACCGGGCTAGTGCAGGGCTTGGGTGTGGGGTCCCAATCCACATTCTGGTGCCTGAACGTCTAGTGGGAATGCTTGCATGATACCCACAGTGGTTGCTGGTTGGACCACTTCTGGTGGGCATGTGTGGGTCAGATCTTGCCATTGGAGGGCTGAGTCTGATCACTCATGTCTTTGCGATAAGAAGATGTGTGCTGCAGACATTCCGGAAGATCAGAAGAGGAGCCAAGTACCCAGTGCAGCTGTGAAGATGGAAGGAAAACCTTTGGACGATCCCCGATGAGGATGGCGATCAACTATTGCTGAAGTGCCAGTGAAGCCCTGACGAGCTGTTGATCCCAGACGACAGTTGTCTGTGATTTAACCCTCTGGGAATTGGTCCCAACGTCTCCTGGTGCCCAAGCCAATTGTAGTCTTCGGAAGTGTCCCTGGGTCATCCAGTGTCTGAACAACTACGAAATTGTGTTACTGTGATAGGAGCATTGTGGTTTCGCATTTTGGCCCATAACTTTGGGGACTACCAGCTTGTCTTACACATATTGTGTATTGAAAGAGGGCTTCCAACCTCTGGCAACAAAGCTGATTTAATGCAGAGAATTCTGGACCAACCGGAAAATATGATTGTGCCTTTACCTTCCAATGGTGTGCAGGCACTGCTGGGACTGCTCCCAGTGGCAGTGATGGTGTTACAGTTACTGCCACAATTGAGAGGGAAGAAGAGGGGGAGGATGATGATGATTCTCAAAAGGTTTCTGTTGCCACCTCAGACGCAGAGGCCTTGTGGGAGTTGAAAAAGGAGAAACTTAGGCTCAGGCAAAAAGAGCTTGAGTTTAACATGGCTAAGCTTGACTTTGAGAGGATGGAGAAGCAGAAAGATAGAGAAAATCAGTTGGAGCTTTCAGGGGAAAGCTTCACACAGCTCTTCTTGATGGTCTGGGAATGGTTCTGGACCTGCTTCTCCTCATAGGCTTCCTAAGGAACTGCTGAGTGTGCATGAGAAGAATGACATCATGGATTGGCTGACAACTTTTGAGTATGTCTATGAGGTACAAGAAGTGGGAGAGGCTGAGATGATTGCATGGTTGATCAGCCGGCTACCCCATTCTGGCTGCAGTGCAATTATGGAGATGTATAAGGCTGATATAAAAGACTTTGCAAAATTGAAGCAAGCTCTCATTTTAAAGTTTGGGAAGACTCCTGCCCAATACTTGAATAGATTCAGGGAGTACAAGAATCAAGAAAATAATACTTGTATATCCTATGTTACTGATTTGTTGAAAAACCTGTGTGGCTGGGTTGGGGGCTACAAGGTAATCACCTTTGAGGGCATGCACATATTTTTTACTTCCTTCTCCCCTAAGCTTAAGCAGCATTTGGCTGACTCTAAGGAGATAGGTTCTAAGAGGTTGGCCATTGCTGCTGATTTGAGGGTGTCAAATAGAGTGTGCCATAAGGACAAACCAGCTTCTAGTAACCAGGAGGAGGGTAAGAAGCAGAAAGAGAAAAGAGGTGGATGTACTGATAAATCCTCCTCCCAGAAGGGTCACAAAAGTTTAAGAAATGTAAGTCACTTGATACTGAAAAGGGCAGTGGGACTAACAATCCCAAGCACAGAAGTGGCTGCTCTAAGCCTCCCTATGTACACAGACCCAGTGAATCTTGTGTGGCTTGCGGAGCAAGTGACCATGGGAAGGGGGACCCCAGATGTAAGGGTAAGACCTTAAGGATCCACTCTGTGAAGGTGGCCTTTATGAGAAACCTGAAGGTGTTTCCCTAATGAGTCCACGGGGCTCTCTCAACCAGGTGGCCAGGACACGGCCATCACTATTGGATCCAGTTGCTGGGGGTGGATCTGGATGGGGGGTCCTCCAGGAGTGGGTTTGGCACACCGATAGGTAAGACGCGGTATCACCCTTCTTCTAACACCTTTTCCCCATCCTGCCATGTAGAATACTCAGACACTCTACCCCACCCCCTTTTCCGACACAAACACTTTTGCACATCATGAAAGACAACAGACTAGCACCAGAACCGTTTACCTGACATGTCCAGACACAAGGGTCAGGTAAAGTCAGTCAATTGACCAGAATCACACAAACGTGACAGGCCTTTCCCTTCCCCATAGAGATAAAAGGTGGAGCACGAAAGCACACTACGAGCAAGGCAGACCGCAAAACGAGACAGCTATCCAAGCACGGCTTCAAGAGGAGGAGAAAGGTGGTGAGAACCAAAAGGGTGACAAGGAGAGAGGCAACCTTACTCTTACCGACACAGACCTGCAAAGCCTCCCTGAAAGGAAGTGTAAGACCGTGAACAATAGCCAGCGTGTGTTGCAGCAGATGTCAATGGTACACAGAGCACACCGACACTGATAATCAGAACAGGGAGAGATGCCTGCTACCGTGGTATCAGCCTTGAATCCAGAGACAAAGAAAAGCCAATCGGCTCATCACAGCCAGTGAGTCGAGGGAAGAGCTAATAAGAAACCAAACTGTGCTGAATAAAAGTCACAAGGGGCAAATTAAGGAAAGTTCAAAGAACTGTTAACACTAAGGGAAAACCAGCTGCAGAGGGGTCCGGCACCACGCGGGTGCTCATTTGAGAGACTCTGATTGATCCCACGTTTGTTAAAACTACTACTACCAGTAGGCCCTAGGAGAGCCAGAAGGAGAAGGTCAAAGTGGTCATGGAGGGGTCTAGCAAAAGCCCCTGTACAGTCGAAAGGCTTTGACCTACACGTAATGTAAACGCTAAGGGAGGTGAATCCCGCATAGTGAGAAAAGGGAAAGAACTGCATGATTGGCAAGAGTTGGCAAGAGTGAACCCGACGGAGGGATGTCAATGAAAAGGGGCAAGGTCTGATGTCCAAATGATCAGTGTGTTAACAGGAGTGAACCTGACAAAGGGATGTCCACATTGAACTGTTTAAAAAGACATTAAAGCTTGTGAATGCTGTAATGAACCCGACAGAGGGAGGCAAACATTTGAGAAGGGACTGAGCCTGGAAGAGGGGGATCGAGAGGTGAAAAGCCATCACCAAACAACACGTGAATATAGCAGAGGAAAGCTCCTTGAATACAAGCCATAGTGAAGCCGACGGAGGGAGGCTCACATTCGAGCAGGGTCTGAGTACGGAAGAGGGGGAACCAGGGATGAAGAATCTCCACCCAACGTACCAACCAAAAGGAACTTTTGTATATTATTTTGAATATATCAGGCTCAGAAGCAGGAGACTTAACCACCGAAGGTCCTGATATTGCTAGGAACTTTTTGTGGATCTGAGCCCTGAAGGGGGGAATCCAGGGGTGGAAAGTCATCACCCAACATACCTTTCTGAAAGGAACTTTTTGATTGTTAGTTTGAATGCATCAAGTCCTCAGAGTCAAGAGACTTTTTTAGAAAAGAGACTTAAGCACCAAAGGTCCTGATAGCTGAGAATGGAACTGTTATCTCGTGCTGCTGGGAAAGCTCGAGAGTGTGCTGTGCTCAGAAGTCCCACCTTGTCCCGTGCTCAAAACATGGGGAAGGGAGACCTCAGGCTACCACATCCTGATTTATCATTTGTGAACACTTCTTTCTTTCTTGTGAATCTTATCACACACTGTTTTTGTATTTCGTTGTAAGGATTGGCAATATTTTTTTTAGTATAGGCCCTTTTATTTGACAAGATGCCACTAGGACTGCCTTATTATTATTTGATGGTCGTAGCTTTCTCCCATCTTAGGTTTAGGTTTAGATTAGGCATTTTTCTAACCTGCACATACAGTTTAATAAACACCCTTGATCTGTGATCACTTGTGTCTGTCTTTACTGTTGCCCTCATGAGTTCCTTACACCTTCTCCCGTGATGCGAAAGAGATGCTCACAGGGACATCCTTGTCTTCAAACTTCTTACCTTGTGGGATAGGATCTGAAGTAGTGTTTGTTTCCCTGAGATCCTGGGTTCCTAGAGTTGTTGAGACCTATGCCTACATACCTGATAATACCAAGCATTATTCCAAGGGTAGTGTGATGGTAGATGGAGTAGACACCACTGCCATAAGGGACACTGGGAGCAGCAGAACTGTGGTGGACTTCACTTTGGTAAATTCAGAGGAACTGAACAGGGCACCTCTGTTGCCCTCCAAGTTAGCTGATGCACCCCTTCTCAAGTTTCTAGTTATGCCTGTTACTGTAGCTGTGAATGGTGGAGTAGTGAGGATACCTGTTAGTGTGCAGCAGCAATTCCCTGGTAAATATCTGTTAGGGAATAATCCCAGAGACTTAAGATTTGTGGGTGACACTGCAGAATGACCACACACAAGGCCTCAGACCAAAGCTGCTTTGACAAAGTCCAATGCCCAGACTAAGTCAAAGGGGAAACCCAAGGCTAAGGAAGTCCAAAAACAGAAAAAGGGGAAAGAACATTCCCCCTAGCTCACCTACCACTGAGGTAGAGGCAGTTGCCCAAGCCCCTGAACCTGACCAGAAAGAGGGGCTGCTTGAAGTTCCCAACCCACATGACCATACTGAACTGCAGTGTTTACTTGCAGAAGGGGGCCATGTAGGGAAGAGTTTATTAAGGGCCAACGTAAGTGCCCATCTTTGGAAGGCCTCAGGAGGCATGCCTGTTCCCAGCTTGAGGCTGAACCTCCTGGGAGACACAGAATGTATTGGGAAGGTGGGCTCCTGTACAGTGAACCCACAGAGTTCCCTTGAAGGCGACCATAGGACGTTGGTCATTCCCCTTCAGGTGAGACCCTTCCTCTTGCAATTGGTGCATGAAGTCCCCCTTGCAGGTCATCTTGGGATTAAGAAGTCCAAGGAGAGGTTTTACAGGAACGTTTACTGGCCTAAAATGGGAGTTCAAGTAGAAGCCATTGATGGAGTTGTGCCACTTGCCAGATTTCTGGTAAAAGAGGTGCAGGGTAGGGAGTGACATTGTTGATCCCCTTGACCCTCCTACATCCTCAGGCAGCAGGTTTATTCTGGTAGTAGTTAATCATGCTAACAGAAATCCTGGGGCAATCCCACTCAAGACAGTGACTAAGAGGTCAGGTGCTAGAGCATTGCTTTGCATCTTTATTAAGGTTGGCTTCCCTAAAGAAGTTGTGTCTGATAGGGGCAGTACCTTATGTCCAAGTACATGCAAGCCATGTTAAAGGAGTGTGGAGTTTCCTATGTGTTTTCATCAGCTTATCATCCGCCGACAAATGGCTTTGTTGAGGGATTCAACAGAACTCTCAAAAGCATGATTGAGTTCTTGAGGAGCCGCAGAGGAGAAAGTGGGATCTCCTTATGCCACGCTTACTCTTTGCTTACAGAGAGGTACCTCAAGAAAGGGTTGAATTCAGTCCCTTTGAACTTCTTTTTGGTCACCCTGTCAGGGTACCCCTTGCTATAGTAAAGAAAGGTGGGAGCTCCCCACTCCTCCAGACACTAGAAATGTGGTGGACTATGTGCTTAGCTTAAGAAAGAGGATGGCCCTCCGATGGCTCAGGCCAATGATAAATTGAAGGCTGGTCAGGCTTTGGTAAAATATTGGTATGACCAGAAGGCTTTTCTTATTAATTTTACAACAGGCCAAAAAGTCCTAATCATGAATCCTAAAAGGCCAAGAGCTTTTTAGGACAAATGGTCAGGCCCTAACAAAGTAGTGCCTGAATATCTGGTGTGCATGCTTGCATGAGACCCACAGTGGTCCCTGATTGGACCACTGCTGGTGCGCATGTGTGGGTCAGATCTTGCCTTTGGATGGCTGAGTCTGATCACTCACTGGACCTTGTGATAAGAAGAGGTGTCCTGCAGCCATTCCAGCAGATCAGAAGAGGAGCCAAGTATCCTGTGCAGCTGGGAAGATGGAAGGAAGACCTATGGACGATCCTTGATGAGGCTGGCAACCAACTCTTGCTGAAGTCCTGGCGAAGCCCTGTCGAGCTGCTGATCCAAGAAGACCCTTTTCAGTGTTTCGACCCTCTGGACCAGTGGGAACAACTAGTCCCAACGTCTCCTGGTCCCAAGCCAATTGAAGTCTTCGGAAGGGTCCCTGAGCCATCCAGTGGGCTGACCATCTATGAAATTGGGCTACCACGATAGGAGCATTGTGGTTCTGCATTTTGGCCCAGGATCTTGTGGACTCTCAGCTGCTCCTACAGAGGTTGTCTCTGTCATATTTCGGCATTGCAACATCCACGGGACCCAAGATACGAGGTCGATTTCGACCGCAACAACTGTGCCCTCTGCTGTTACCCTGCAACAGTGGCACACGCCAGAAACTGCTTTACCACCTTCAGTCATGTGCTGAGAGGACACCTGCACCTAAGTGAGCTGCATTCTTCAACTGGAAAACGTTGCACCAGCATCGGTGGGCTACCGGGGACTCACTCTAACCTGCAAATCCTGGGCACCGAGGTCTGGAAGAAACGACCTCTGACTACCCTCTTAAGACCTGAAGTCCCAAGAGAAACCAGAGAACAGGGAGTCAGTTACAGTTGTACTTACCTGAACCCCTATGTCCCTTTTTAAAAGTTTTCCTAACTTTTGAAACTTTTACATTAGTTAGGCTTTGCCATTGCTTGTTTGTTCAGGCACTCCAAAAGCTGGTGGCAGTTGTATTTGCGCTAGAATATGATCTTATCTAACTTTTGGACCAATCTCCATGTCCCCAGGAACTCTTTCCTAACTTTTTCCCCAGCTTACAAAACAACGCGTAACTTTGTGTGAACTTTGGGCACAAGGCCCAATACAACTTAGGGTTGGATTTTTAAAGGTAGGATTGTAAATCCTGAGGACAGTTGGTGCTATCGATAACCATTGCCTTTCCTTTCAGGTATTGGGGTGGGGGGTGTGGGGTGTTATTGGATTGTTCTGCACCAACTACAGTGACTGTATATATGTTGCATAGTATTTGAGTATTGTGTGATTATATTACTTGCTAGTAGTCATTTTTCATGGGTTTTATGGGCCTATAATAAATATGTTACATTTATACCTAACTGTTTGAGTATAATCCTTGGTGTTTCACTGTGTGTACTCATTGTGGACCCTAGACCCCACTCACTTCCCCTGAGATTTAGCCTTGGCCGCTCTCCATGCTGCCTTGATTGGTTTGGCTAAACTCCCAGAAGGTGCTTCCTATTCACAATAATATGGGTGGCCTCCTAAACATCTGTCCACCAGGCCAGAGTTCCGAAATCCATTCTAACACTTAGAAACCAATATTATTAATGCCTGCAACATTATGGTACTAATTCTATCAACCAGGGGGCACGAGGGGGTTGGAGGGGAAGAAGTTCAAGACTGAGTCAGCCTGATATGGTATCAATGCCATGTCCACTGCATCATCCTGTTGCCAAGGCGACAGCGTTACTTGAGCTATCCTCCCTGCTATGGTGCTGAATACATTTGAAAATTGGCTCTTAATGGGGATACAACTAAATGATACATTGTTTTTATGTTCATAAGATTTGAGAAGCAAACACCTAGATAATTGCTAATGATGTTAATATCAACTATATGTAATTTAAGTTTGAAAAAGATGTGTGATCTAAGTGTTAATAAAGAGCTGAATTGTGTGTTAAAGATATTCATTCTGAATGAACTGAAATGCATGACAGCCTTTCTTGATTTGGAAATCCATGGTTATAATGAACTAAAAGTAATACATTGTGATTCTAGAGTCATTCAAACCTGTGTGCTGCCACCTTTGTTATTTGTGGTTGTAAAGTGTTTTTTGATATCTTAATCACAGAGACAGTATCACCGGAGATGATCAATACCTGCATAGGTGATAAGGGCCTGGGTGCCGATATGCACTATTGAGTGGGAATCTGTGTAAATAAATCTACCATTAATATGGCCTTCACTACAATATTCAGCAATGAGTAAGCTTCAGCTCAATTAACACATTCTAAACCCATTATTAAAGAAGGAGAACTGAGATACTGACTAATTAAGTAATTTTCATCATGTGTGCAGTTTAAAAATGTTGATGAAAGGTCTGGGAGAAAATGTTTCACTCCAACTAAATGAGTGCATCTCCCAGGCAAATATTTTGTGTTCCTAACAATCGGTCTTAATAGTTAATTATAGCACTGTGACCGCCACCACCCAGGTGACTGATGACGTCCTGCACGTTATTGATATGGGCGCGGTCTGCCTGTTAGTGTCACTTGATCTCTCTGCAGCCTTTGATACTGTGGACCACAAGGTACTCCTTTTGCAGTGAATGGGTATTGGTGAGTAATCTGAGAGTATTCCTCTTCTTTCAATTACACATCCAATTGTCCAGATTGGGACTGGAAGCTCTTCCTCCTATCCCATACACTGTGAGGTTCCACAGGGATCGATTCTGGCAGCATTACTTTTCAATCTTTATATGGAGCCACTGGGAGATCTTATCACTGGCTATAAAATCGCAATCCATCAGTTTGTATCTGTCTGTATTATCTTAGGGTGACGTCTGTCATTCGGGGTATTGTCTCTGATCGGTTGGATGGCTTTATTTCCCCTAAAATTCAACCATTCGAAAACAGAATTCCTACACTTTGGACCAGACAAAGGGCCTCATCAGGGGATGGGGGGCATCCCGGCGCTAATTGGTCCAGAATACCAGCCAATGCTATTATCGTTAACGTCACTCGGTCTGGCAAAATTAGCGCCGGAATCTGACTTCAGGTGGGGAAGTAAATCCCCATTCCCATTGAGTCGATTGGACCCAATGGGGGTTTCTTGGTGCTATTAGAGCTGGCACAATTAGCACTACACTAATTGTGCCAAAAACAAGTGGAAAAGGGACATTTTTACATCAAGTAAAAAGCGGAAGGTAAAACTCCCACTTTCCGCCCAACTCGAGATTGGGCAGAGCAGTAAATGCGGTGGTAATAGCATTAACACTGCATTTTACCACTCCACCCAACTCATGTTGAGGCCCAAAATCTCCAACAAAGTCTAATCCTGGTTGTCTCCACTTGCCGATGGAGTCTTAGCTGCCAACCTAAACATCTCAGCAAAAGTTTTCATTTTCTGTATATGAAGGCACCTTTTGTATGATTGTATTGTGTAGTCAATATTTCTCATGTAGTAATTATGTGTTTTTTATTGGCCTGAAGTACTTCGTTATATGTAGGTCGTGTTTGATAGGTATCCTAAAATAGGTAAATAATGTTTGTGTGTAAAGGATGGAGGTTTCTTGTGAGGAGACGTTGCACAGGTGGAACACTTCTATGTGAGGCTTTGTGTGAGAGCCAAAAAGTGCACCTTTTTTAGAACTCGTGCTGGGTGAAGTTTGTAGTTCACACGAGTACCAACCTTGCTGATACTCATTTTATCATTCCTCAAAATGTTGAAAGGCTGAGTCAACCCAGTACGTTTCAAATATGTGGCCTGAAGGTCTCACATAAATATGTGCATTGCCAGTAGCATTCCACCACTATGGCCCGTGTGAGCAGCAGTCTACCACATCGCCTGAGTGGGAGGCAACACAGTCCCCTATGCAAATAAAGCACACAGGGGACTGTGTTTTCTTTCTATCAGCAGGGGTGCCCCCTCCTTATGCCGTTCTTTGTTTGTTTGATATGGAGCCCTTTTGGCTCCGCAACAAACATAGTGGCTAATAATGGGAGCCGGCAGGGTGTTGGATGGCTGGCTCCGAAAGCTCTCATTATTATGCCAGAAGCACAGACACGCTGCCTAAAAGGAGAGGACTCCTATCCTGCCAGTCAACATATTCACATTGTGAAGAGCCATAACGTGAACACGCTGACAGGAGAGGCGTCCTTGATCCACAGTTACTGTGCATGAAGGGTAAAGCAAACATGATTAATGTTGTTACGGGCTAGACTGGCTTACAAGCGTGACTCCAGTCTAGCCATATATTCTTTGTGTTTCATTGCATATTTGCACTTTGCATCAAGGGTTAAAGCAAACATAGGTGTGTTGGGTACATTGGCCTATCTTGGTATAGCCAGTCTGGATATACTTTCTTCTGTGGCATGGCATTTTTTACTGGCTGAGAGTCTTTATATCATAATATTAGCATATATTGGTACGGCATGAATGGACATGTATGGGCACAGCTAGCATGAACATGTTTTATATACTGACATATGGTGTGGGCAAAGGCATAATGAAAATGCATTAGTAAATGGTCCTGTGCACTCTTGGTAACTTACCTCCATTGGATATATTTCATCTGCTACCATACAAAATCAGTGTAAACTGGGTGGCTGTGTACCCACTTTTTCACAGAAAATCATGAAAAATGCATCATTTTAACCCATTATTTTAACATTTCCCTCAGGGGTGAACCCACCCGAATCCCCCTTCTTTGATTTTGTCTCCCACATATTGGACCCATACGTTTATGGCCCACCAGTGCAAAGCCACCACTCAGCTGCCAGTTACCTCAGGTTTCGGTGCGTGATATAAATAATAAACAAATACAAAAGCATTACCCCAGTAAATTATATTGCCAGCTGGATGGCCAAAGAGCTTCACCACTACTCATTGCAGCCTCGGCAATGAGTAGTGGTGAAGCGGTCCCGTACTTACCAGGAGCACAGTGCCTTCAGGACACACACAGCCTTCCACATCACTAGAGCAGGTCAGGTTGTGTTCTGGGTGCTCACACGTGCGCAGACAGGCTCCGTACTCATACAGCAGATTCCCAGGGCAGTACGCCGTCGCGGGGCATCCGGCGTCTGTGCAGTTCCAGACACCATTCGAGCAGACACTGAAAGCCAAGCGGTAGAGATGGTTATGAAAGGAACAGCTGTGTCATTTAGAACCCCAAATCCAGCAAGCTGTTAGGATTCTCACTTCTTGATCACGGTGGGGTTCTGCACAAGTGCAAAAAACAGAAACACTGAACAAATACTCCGGAGCTGACAGCTGCACATTGCAAACTAGCCTTTTAAAACAAAATCTATGATACCACCCTCAGAATGTTTGACTCGAGAGAGGAACAAGAACCACATTTTAATAATCCTGGCCTGGTCTCAGAATTAGAGCCACTTTGCCATACAATGGTACAAGTGCCAAGTACGAGGATGCTCGTCCTTTTTGCATAGACTTGCATAATAGCCTGGCACTTAAGCGGTCAATCTCTCTGCAATTGACTGCGGTTTGGAGATATGCGAAGGTGCGCGCCCCACGCCTGTATGTTCAAGGGGATACTCAGATCTAAGAGCAGTAGTTTGGCAGACAGACTTGAAAACGTGTGGGGGCTTGTGTACTGGACTGCAACAGACCTCTGGCAGTGGGAGTTGGATCCTTTAAAGGTGGGGAGCACAGAAGATGGCAGGGGGGAACACTGGTCCAAAAAAGTCAGTATGGAGCTGGTCTGCAAGACTGCAAGGATTGCATATCCAGGGGTGCAATGAAATAATTGAGGCGCACCCTCCAAGTGATGGTCATGGCATCATTGTGTACTGGTGTGTCGGTGAAATATCAGCTCTAACTTGGCTCTGCGATGTTTTATCATTAGATGTCTTTCAGAATGCAATGGAAACATTTAAGATAAGATGATGTATACGTGCACTGCACATGGGAAATCCAACAAATAATTATTTTCCACAATTCTACTTGGAAAATCAAATCTATTTGTGCAGCAAAACCATTTACATATTTCACATTATTCTGGAAAAGGGTTTGATAATTTGCCTATTGAAAACTCTATCACTTGCACTTCAGCAGAAATGATTGCAAAATAATACTACATGTCGGCAGGTTATGCTCCGGTGCGGTGCGACTGCTGCCCGGGATCCCGCCCACTCACATCCTCAGTGGCTTGAGCCCAGTCAGAAACTCCTAGGTTGGGATTCAGTCATTCTTTCATCCAGGGCCTTCCCAATAACTTACAATGGAGCACCTTCATTTCTGTTGACACCATGAGCCGCCTGGCACTACAATGCTTTCCCATGGTCAATGCATCCATGCTGCTGTCGCGTCCTAAAATTCAGGGCTCACGTCAAGGGTACACGGAGTCCCCCCACTTTTTTCAGAGGGTGGACTCAGTCCCCACCCCAGCTACAATGAGAAACATTGAATGGACTCTTTGAGTTTATGAATTAAAGCCGCCCTCAGGGATTAAACTGCAGTCGTCAGGTTTGCAGGCTGGACACTTCACCACTGCACTATACAACCTGATGAAGAATAACAAACAACTAAAGGTGAAATGTCGCATTTTGGCACTGCAAGTCGCAGGGAAAACATGTGTATTGGCGCTTGGAGTTTAAACCGCCTTAGACGTTTTCAAAAAACACTGTCAGAAGAAAATATCCTCTCTTGGTTTTGTGTGGGTGTTGATTTTATGAAAGGCAAATGCCATTCGTCCTGTGCAATTTGGGTGCTTATGCAAAGCCAATTTAATGAAATGTGCGTATTTCACCCTGATTTGCTAATTTCTGGAGACCTGACATCCCATTGTGTTTGTTGAGTCCCCCTCACTTTAATTTTTAGGACTTGACCCCTGCTAGAATTGCAGTATTTCATTGCTAATGGTCAAAGCTTTAACTCTGTATTGTCATAAGGAAACAATGTTGTGACTGAATAATTATGGTAACACTTTCTGTACGTTGATAAACTGTTTCAAGCCCCTAACTGTATCCAATGTTATCCAGGAAGGCTAGAATTACACTTTAGTTTACTGCCTCAGAGTGTCTGGGTCTATTTCCTAGCGGCTCTACTTTTATTAAAATGTGTGTTTATTTGTATCAATATTCTTGCTAAATCGACATTTTATATGTTCATTGTTTTATCTCTTAGTGTATCAGTGAAATGTGATGAAAATGTTCAGATGTGAATAAATAAATAAATAAATAAATAGCATCTCCACACCTGGATGATGATCAGGTCCCAGGTTATCTAACATTTAAACAGATGCTACAAATGTTGCAAATGCAAAAACCTGTTTGGCTGCGTCGGTAACACAGAAAGGAGCAAACATGTTTTCTCCCAGTCCGTAATGTCTCAAAACGTGTTCCAGGGCAAACATTGAACAGACTGGTGTGTATACTATGTTTGCTGTGTAACATAAAAAGAGGCATGTTTGCTATGTTTCTTTTTATGTTATGCAGGATACAGAGTAAAAATGTCTGCCTCGTTGCTGCCCTTGTGAGCATTTTGTTCTATAATATGGCTTGCCGCAAGACCTGTTTGCTCCACTCCCTTTTATACCAGCAGCAAAACTGGGGCTAAATTCATTCACCCTGTTTTTTTTGCACAAGGCCAATATTTCGAAAATCTGTCCCTAAACGGGGGAAGTGCTAAACACTTTTAAAGACAAGCAACTAATACACTTAATGCGTTTTCTCACCCACATTTCTCTATATATAATGTATTTATTAAATACACAGAATGAATCGTCCCCTACTACTTCATATGAATGTTAAATCCAAAATGGACGTCCATTATATGATATGACCAGTTGGTGGAAAAAAGCAGTTTTCCTTTGGGCAGGGACTGAGGGAGTTGGACTTACCTATCTCCCATACACAGGGGGCTTCGGCAAGCAGGGCGGGGCGGCTGTTTTGTGGGTGAGACAGTCCATGAAATCAACCTATCCTGTGGTACGAAAACAAACAGGCCAATAGGGTGATTTCATCAAACATCTCCACCCACTGAAAGCATCAATCGCAGAAGAGAAAGCTGGTCCGACGGATGCGCTCTACTCTTGCATCTTGCCCTTAGGATGCCGCCTCACCGGCCAATCACTGCAAAGGAACATTAGTGCATCGATAGTCTACATTTTCAGCAGATTTGAGGGTGTTTTCAAGCTATAAATCCAACTAGTGCGCTGAGATGGACATGGTGAAAAATCATAGTGTCTGGGAAACGGCCCTTAGGCATATGGCCGAAGATCTGCAAGCAGCCAATGGTCTTTGGAAAGAGAGACAACTGACCAAGAGCACCTTGACCGTTAGTTATATACTCAAGGCGCTGGATAGGGCATCACACAGGATAGGGCGTGAGCTACATGCGCATTCTTGTACTGCTAACACTGTGCTCTTCGGACCAGCCGCAATACCATAGGCAGAAGACCAGTTACGTACTGTGATCTTCAGGGACAACTGAACAACAATTAGCATTGACTGTATCATATTAAATAAATAATGTAATGATATAAAAGCAAAGCTAACACCTGGAACTAACTACCAAAGTCAAGAACAGCCTCTGTAGTTCAAGCATAGGTTCTAGGATGCTGTGTTTCTCTAGGCCTTTGGTATTCGGCACCAGTTGCTATATTTTGCTTGATCAGCATTTGGACAACATTGATGTTAAGAATGTCCACATCTCTATAGGTGGGGTCTTAGACATTGACAAACTAGTGAAGATGCATAGGCCCAGATGTGTCCCAACAAACAGAGCACTGCACAGGTAAGTCCCTTTGCAGGAACAACGGGAAACTGCTCAACAATTTGATTCCTCTAAATGTCCAAGGCCGACCCAGTCACAAGCCATATGTGATTGTCTTGTGAATTATTTATTATTTTTTATTTATTTATGTATTTATAAAGCGCCAGCGGCCCAAAGGCATCGTGGCGCTGTTACAGCATACTTTACTTGAGCGGACATAGAGTTTACATAGTGACATCACAAACAGTTTACATAGTATTAACATACTTGTTTAGGCTAGCAAACAGATGCAAGTCTACACCTTACAGCCGTACCAACTTCTGAGGTACAGCCTACGTGCCGAAAGGCACTGACACTCACCAGCTGTTGCAGTTTTTCTGGATAGTGCTGCCGGGCGGGTGTGTTTCTTCTCCGTGGTGGCATGGGCACATAATGGGTGGGATGCATTGCCCACTGTCATCCAGCACAAGTCCATCCGGGCAGTTGCACCCAGCCACACATCCTTCCAGGTCCAGGCAGGTTCTGCCAGCTTCCACGCGTAGATCTGCACAGGTTTTCCCGCAGGCGGAAGAGCATTCAGCGTAGACCTGCCCACCAGTGCACTGAACCGCTTCAAGAAACAGAAGAAGAGGCGTGAGGAGTTGAGCGCTGGGCTAGAAGGCTCTCATGAGCAAAGCATGACTTTATCACAGGCTGACAATGGGTCAAATGAGTGTGTAGCTTAAGCATAGTCTGAAAAAATCCAGGTCAACCAAAGTAAACACAACCAAAGTAAACACAGACAAAGCCCACAGACTGTCTTAATTGCAGTCAGAGTGTAGACATGTGTCAATTTCTTCCCTATCATTACATTCCTATCAAAAGTATCATTCTGGAGGACCACAGCACTAGCACCTATTTAAGTGATTGACACCAGGTTAACTCTACCAGCCTCTTAAGGGCACAGTGTGTCAGGAAATCCCCCTAGTTCCCATGTCTTAGGGCAACTCTGCATCCCACACTATGTGATGTACTCTAGAATGACATTCCAGTAAAAGGCAGTGACAGCTATGACTGTCTTCAACTTCCATCACTAAAGCCAGGGCAGTTCAGACAGGCTGGGCCCTGCTGGTGGAGAGAAACAATTTAAACCAAAAAACCTACGACAGAAGGTGTGGTTCCTCCACGGCACAACAACGCCTTCTTGTGCGCACTGTCGGGCATAGGCAGCCACAGCACTGCAGAGGCAATCCTTGCCGGCAGCACAGCCACAGACGTCGTAGAGGCACAGCTGGTAGTAGGGCTCCCATTCCACGAGATCTTGGCAGGGCTGCAGATCAAACACCAAATCAAACCAAAGAAAGACAATGTCAGCATTGTCGATACGAACAAGAAACTAACGAGGTTACATTAGAGATACAATGGGGCATCTGAAAATGACATACAAGCAGGCAAGGATGTTAAACAAGAGTGGGGGAGCGCCTTTACTGGGAACAAACATGGTGCAAATAACCTGTTCTGTGGAATTTCTCCCACTCAGGAACAACCAGGTTTTAGCTCAATGTGCTCTTCACAAAGGAGTAATATCCATTTTTCATATCAGTCTGGGCCCACCCACAAGGGCAGTCCAGCACCGAAATCCTAAGCAAGTCTTCTCTGACCAAGAGTATCGTCATCAAGCACAGATGTGTGTTTCGGCCTCATTGGGCCTCCTCAGAGAGGTGACGCTGAGACTCTCCAAGGCACAGTGAGCAAGGGGTCCTTGTCTGGATTACTCTGGGTTACTTAGGGTGAAATCTCAAGTCTTACAAATTAAACAGTGGTGTGCTCCCCCCCACCTCCCCTACTGAGAAAGAACATGGTTCGAATAACCTATGGAACTTCTTCCACTCAGGAGGACCTACAACCACGTTGTAACTCGCGACCACCTTCACAGAGGAGAACTATCCATTTGCATATCAGTCTTGTTCCACCCACAAGGATAGTCCAGCACCGAAATGCTAAGCAGGTCTCCTCTGAACAAGAGTATCGTCAGCAACCCCAGACACTTGTTTCAGCCTTGTCGGGGTTGCTGATGGTACTCTTGTTGGGACTCTCTGCAGTTATCCAGCTTGGACCATGTGCATATAATCAACACCATGCACATATATCACCAGTGTTGAAGTCACTTGATTGGCTGAGCATGCTAAGTACAGTTTAAAACATCCTACATGTCTCGTAGATCCCGGCGTGGCCTTATGACTGCCCTGCGACGTGTTGTCTAATGATAAGTGGAGATCCCAGCTTCTCTGTGAACACTTCCCTGCTCTGGAGTTCTCGTCCTATAACACTGGGAGATTTGGAAGATCCTTTTCAGTTCAGAAAAGCTTTAAACACATGACCTTTCCCTGCTGAACTCTGGTATCTCCCCACTTAAAGTTATGTGTTGCCTGTGGCAGGCTTTTCTTTAGCCCAAAAAAGCTAGCTCTTGCAGAGTCATTGCACTTGATAGAAATGCCTAGCATAGCATAACATAACTCTGAAATGTGGTAGTTCAGAGGGGAACGTCCCTGTACACATTGTACATTTAGCGCAATAAAAAGGTTTAGCAATCAATGTGTCATCCCTGCACGCAGAAAGGCTTGCATTGGGCCTCCTGCGGCAGGAATGGACTCAATGGTCCTGTAAGGAAAAGGAGACGATTACATAATTAAGTGCCAATATTGACAGAGTGCTTCCTAAAAAGACCTACATATGGATGGGGAGAGATGCAAACTGAATTATTAAAAGAGTAAGCATGATAGCACTAGATACATGAAAAGTGACTGGAGGAAGAGTGCTGTCGTCAACAGAATCACTCAAGGTCAATGTTTATTGAGCTATTATTAAAGTGTGATGTTACATTCAAGAGTTCTTGCCAAAGCTCATTGCCCTTGGTCACAAAATCTTTAGAGCTGGTGGCAATGCCAACGGCGTACTTAATGCTACCGTGAGCTAGTACTTCAAAAGGTTTGTAGGAGATCACAATGGTGTAGAGGTTGGCCCCAAGCTAAACACCCGGGTCTTCAAGATATTGAACATTTAGTAGATTCCACTGTCAGAGATTATGGATTTCATTATAACATACACGTGTCTGATTCAAGGGATGGCCACTTTCTTAATAGGAACAATCTGAGTGCGGTTACCACTAACGAAAGAAATGTCAATATTCATTGTTCTGGCAAGAGCCAAGCACATTGGTATGGATCAGCTAAGCCAAGAAACTGACCACTTTATTCTTTTAAGATGAAGAAATAAAAAAATAAGTCAAACAGAAATAATTTGGACATTAATTTTCAAAGATTCAGTTTAACATGAAAACTTTGTACAGGAGGTTCTGAAGCCAGTCATTGTGGGAACTTATTAATAGGTACAGATATTGAAAGAAAGGGAGAAAGAGAGTTAAAGTGCCTGGAGAGGACCCACAATGCCCAGCGCAGACCCTCTACAGCGAGGCATCGCAGAAATTGAACTGATAAAAGATTAAAAAAGAAATTCTGTAGGAAGAAGATCTTTTTCGATTGGGCAGGCATGTGTTTGGAAACATGTGGTGGCTTTTTTGCACTCTCTTTAATGAAGTTATTGACCGATTGGGCTTTCAAGCTCCGTAAAGAAATATGTATCCTAAATTCTCTATATTATATAATTCACCTTGTCATAAGAAAAAGACTTTTGAAACTCCCACCTTGCATTTCTCAGAAGAATCTGTCTAATACCACAAATTAAGAAATGGAAGAATCCCAGTATGTTAACCCATTTCACGACAACATTAGAACCTCCTGCAAGGATGGTAGCAGAATTGCTTTGGTTATTGAGAAGGCAGGTGACTTTCAAAACAATCCTTAAAAAATGGGTCATGGTAGGTCAAGTGGTGATTATGAATTACTCCAGAAATTCTATTGGTAAAAACACTTGCGATCATGAAGACTTGAAGGATACATAAAATCAGTGGTCGACGTGAGTGGGAGCGCTGCTCCTGTACTTTGTTTAATTGAGCTGTACTGTTCCTATACATTTATTTTTAAAGGTAACCATTCCAGAATGGTTTCCTCTTCAAATGAAAGTGTAGGAAGAAGTTGAAACTTACACTGAACGTTCCCTTAAACAGCAGGTGCTTGTGTTTGGTGTTTTTTATTGTGTGTGGGAGGGAGCGTGGTGATGGGGTTTGTGGGAAGCGGGGACAGGCCAGCAGGGAAGATAGTTCCACTACTTCTTTGCCTACACTTCGACCAATGAAGGCAACATAGAGATCTGGGAGGCGGAGGATGGAAGAGAGCCTGGAGCAGTGAGCAGAGGTGTGAAAAAGTCAGAGGCGTGGATTGGTGCTGCCTCAGTAGAGTGGGAACTGTAGAATCCAGATTGCAGGGGGTCACAGGGATTGTTGGTCTCCAGATATCTAAAGATCCTGTTAAAGACCCATGCTCCAGGATTATGGACAGTGGGGGGGGAGAGGTAGATACATGACTGTGGTGGTTGGCAGGGCAGCTTGTGTCAACAGAGGGATACTGGAGTATAGGTATCACCATCGCTGCCTTGAGAGATGCAGGAACAGTTCCATTAGAGGAGGTTGGAGAGGGATGCAAGATAGGAGAATGCTATTGGAGAAAGCTCATTGATAGTTTGCAGCGCCAATGGGTTGAATGGAGCACATGAAGAGCTGGCTGTCCATGGACAGGAGCCTGTTGATTAGACGAGGTGGGAGAGAAATAGAAAAGGCTGAGAAAGGGAAGGGAGTGAAGGCGATGGGAGGAGGAAGGGCGAGACGGGTGGATGGGGTATTGAGGATCTTAGAGGACTTAAATAAGGAGTAACAGGCAAAGTCAGTGGAAAGGGAAAAGGCCACAGCGCTAGGGTGGGGAGGAGCCAGCACGGTTTGACGGGTGGAGGAGAGTCTGCGCAGGCGTTAACTAAGTGAAGAGATAAGGGGAGTAAGGTGGCTGGACTTGGCAGGGTTCAAAGCTGTCATGATTTTTAAGGAGGGCCTCCGTGCATGCCGTGAGAAGTCGAGGGATGCAATATTTGTGTCGGAAGCAGAGGTTAAGCTCTGTGGTAGTTTTAAGACGATAGGGGTGATCCAGAGGTGTGATGCAGGGGGAGAGGGTGACAATGTGCAGGGGGTACAGTGCCTTTCAAAATATGAGTTGAGGCCTAGTTTACAGGATGCCTCGGTAAGAGACAGGACCAGTGGGGAGGATCTGAGCTTGCCAGGAAAGCAGTTCAGAGAGTCATGTTTAAAATTGAGTTTTTTGCTGGGAGAGACAGGAGGGAGGGAGAGAGATAGATGAGGAGCAGGGAGATTTAAGAGGCTACGGGTGGGGTCATCTTGAACCTACAAACAAGGCATGCATTGACATTTAATATTAGTCAAAAAGATATGTGCTGTTGTAACCACAGCTCTCAATATGCTTTCAAACACATTCATCTTTGATGGACAAGGCCCCACAATGCAGGGGAAAAGACCCTTCTTATTCATTGGAAATCAAAACGGTGACCTCATAATAAAGAGTGGGTTAATGACCTGACAAGATTTGTTTCTTTCTGAGAGACACCTGTAACACGAGGAATACAACTGGCTCTGCAAGTGAATCTGGGCAAATGTTGGTGAGATATCATTAGAACATTGTCCTTCTTACCCAGACCATTAACTTATCTGCTCTGTTTATTCCTTGGTCAAAAAGATGAACAGTGTTATAGATTGTTTTCATTCTTGATGTAGAATGACATTAAAACAATAAGTACAGAAGAAACAGACTTTAGATTAATGTGTTCATGAGTTTTTATTTAGTAAGTAGGTCCTCAGATACCTTTGAAATCTTTCACTTTTCTAAATTTGACTGCAAGCTTTGTTTAATGTACAGTGTTCAAATAAAAGGATTTGGGTTTTTAAAAAACTCACTGACACCCGTGTTTTTGCATACCTGAAATAGGGTGCTCTGGAGTACCGTGCACGCCCCCTCGGCAAAGTCCCGGCGCTGGGTATAGGTTCCACAAGGGTCAAAGGTGAAGGAGCCGGTATCGGGGCACTCGCTGTTTGTCTTGAATTTGTTGGCGAAGGCGGCCACGCTGGTCTCGATGTCGCCCTCAGGTGTCGTGAAGTCGTCGTTCTGATTCCAGTTGTAGGTTCCACACAGGCCTCTCACCTACAGAGAACACGAAGATAAAAGAATTAGAGACTCAATGAAGGTACAGGTTAAAAACCAGTGCCCAGCATCCAATACATTTGACATCCATCTGTAATTCAGATTTTGATCTTGTTAGAACTGTAGAGCGTTTTATCCAGGCCCCATCATAGTTGACAAGCAAAAAGTATACTCAGCCATCGGTCTGCATCCTAAAATCTGCGAGGGTCGTTGAGGTCCTCAAAGTCTAATGCGTTTACATTCCGATTTAGTTGCTGCCTATTTTAGAAGATTTTTGCCACCAGATCAAAAATAACTGTTGTGCCAATTTTTACCAGGTTCCACAAGTTGACAGATAAAATGCTTAACGCATGCCTTCCAGTAAGGAGTCACAAAGAATTCCACTTGTGGGTGAAAAGTACAGAAAGAGCACATTGTAAAGCCCAAGACCCTCAATTTTCACAAGGATCCCAACTTCCAGAGAATTTTTTTTTATTTATTTATTTTACATTTGTAAAGTGCTCACACAGCCCGTGGGCATCGAGGCACTGTTACAGGAATTGTTTGTTTTCTTAGTTGCATAACTGTTTTTTGTTTGTCCTAGTTACGTATAATGCGCTTAAATACCCACAGGTTTCTAACTGCGCGGACCCGGGGATCGAACCTGTATTGCTTCGTGTCGTCTTGCTTCCAAGACGCGCACGTTGCTGCTGAGCTATCCTCCCGTGGGTCACACATGTGGCCCACGCAACTTGGACCCACCCCACGATGTGCAAAAATACCTGATTTTTATCAAAAATAAAAAAGAACAGACTGCAGAAATTCAAAAATTACACAGGGAGAAGAAAAGTTAAAAAATGTTTTACATTGTTTTCTGTATCATATCAAACTTTGGGGAAAGATAGCCACTATCAGGGAAAAATGTTTAAAAAGTTGAACTTGTTCCCCACTCATTTGCATATCTCATAAATCTGAGTTACTCTAGGTTGGTACAAGGGCAAATTGCTACAGCAAAAGGTTTTTTGTTTTTTTTGGGAATCGTTGTACACCCTGTTGCCACTCTCATTGCATTATACATCCACTGACACTCTCCCAGACACACCTATTTTGCATATGCACAGATATGCGTCTGGAGGGACACACCTCTCCTGTATCTCTTTGTTAAACATGGGCACAAATCATCTTGTGTTACAGTTTTGTGAAAAGGGCCTACTTTGTGCCAGGAGCACTGGGCACATTTTTCAGGATGTGGCAGGAAAAATGTGGCTATTTGGCTGTGTTAGCCAGAGAGGTTTTCCTGTGTTAGTGTTCTCATGCCCCTGCATTGAGATACAGCAACCTATCTCAGTCACGAGCCTAGTCGATGTCCTCATACAACTGTATAGCTGCCAAATAGCTTGCGACTGCCATGTGCCTGGCATCAAACTGGGAGGACAGCTCAGCGGCAACGTTCTCGCCTTGGAAGCAAGACAACACAGAGCGATGCAGGTTCGATTCCCTGGATCCGCACTTAGAAACCCCTGGATATTACGCGCGTTATGAATAACTTATCATATTTTATGACTTCATATTCGTTAAGTAAGACGTAAACCTGATTTCAGATTTTTCAAATGCTTGCAATAGCCTGTTGGAAGGAATGAGGGAACACTCCCTTCCTCCATGTTTTCTTTCGACCCTACCCTTCTGCTCAGCATTCTGCACTCTCCACTGATCCTCTCAAATGTCTTTTTGCTTTTCTCTCGATCTCGCTCTTTCATTTTCTGCACACATTTGCCCCTCCCTTCCCCCATTAGCTTCTCTCTCTTGCTCTTGTCTACTCACATCTTCACTCTTCCCTGCTGCATCAGTCTTTTTCTCATCTTTTCTCTCGCCCAATTTAATCTATATGCGTGGTCGCCCTTGACTGTAGACCTGCCTTTTTATCTCCCTTCCTCTCGTATCTGCCGTGGCCTCCAAAACTCTCTCATAAACTGGTGTTTTTGGGGCATTTCAGGCCATGCGTGGCATATTATGGCAGCAAATGGACATATGAGGCCATGCATCACCTATTGCAGAGCTCTGCCACCTTTGCCTCTCCTGATGTTTTGAATGACAGCTCCCATCAACCTTATTACAGCATAGTAAAATGTGAGGGATCATGGGAGCGATTGGCCAAAACATCTGATTAGCCACATGCTTATATGGCTAATCATAGTTGCTAATGTGGCTAATCAGATGTGGCTAATCAGAATCCCGGTGGTAAAGATGCCATGTAGGAGGATAGTTCAGAGGCAACATGCTTGTCTTGGCAACAAACCAACCTA
The DNA here is from genome assembly GCF_040938575.1 of Ambystoma mexicanum. Taxonomy (NCBI): domain Eukaryota; kingdom Metazoa; phylum Chordata; class Amphibia; order Caudata; family Ambystomatidae; genus Ambystoma; species Ambystoma mexicanum. The sequence continues at coordinate 1,418,068,100 of NC_090923.1, read as the reverse complement.
AGCGGCATGGGTTCAATACCCATACAGCTCCGTAAGGGTGGCGTGATATACATTTAAATTATTTATTTTATTATGAGGTACTAAGCGATGTTTTGTTGGTATTTGAGACTGCATTTGGCATTTGACTGCAGCAAATGGGCATTACACATAGTGACATACCATTTGCATGAGGCATTCATTGTCCTTTTTAGGGCATTTGAGGTTGTGTATAACCCATGGAAAATATACCACGCATGTAAGGATGCACTGGGTGCTTACGGATCATTTGAGGCTGAGCCTGCACATGATGGAATCCTGTACATATGGTACCTTTTACCATGCACAAAAGACATTGGGGCTCATTACAAGTTTGCTGGTATCCGGGCGGAAAATCCTCCAGGATACCACCACACTGAAATACTGATACCGGCACTCGGCCTGGCGGTATTACCGCTGAATTGTGAGTGCCGGTGTTGCATGTAAATCCCCATTCCATGGACTCCCAATGGACTCCATGGGGGATTTCTGCTGGTAAGGAGCCTGAAATACCTCCTGCTCAGAGCTTGAGGTAATTCAGGCACCTCACCAGCCAACTTGTAGCCACCACGTTAATTCCGCACCGGCCAATTTATAATGAGGCACAATGAGTGGGCCATTTGAGGCTGCGCTTCATATATGATGGCAGCAAATAGGCATGTGATGCTCCCCCTTATATATGGAGACCATACAAGGTCTATGAGACATTAAATGACATCGGGTGGCATTACTGGATATATGAGGATAGACTTGGCATATAATACAAGCAACTGGATATGTAAAGCTGTAACTCAAATATGTGGACTGTAACTAGGCTGTAATGTTATAACAGACATAAGATGTCAGTATCTCAAATAGAGACGACATTTGGCATGCTGCAATATGGCAGCATCTGGGAATGTGGGCCTTTTTTTGGTATATAAAACAAGGTGGGTGAGGCGCGCACTCCCGGTCCTGGTCAATTGAACCTGTTGTAAAAAATAAGTAGCTGGGTCAAATCCCAAAATGGACAAAAATTCACAGGGTTAGATCCCTTCTGCTGCAATTCAGGTACTTAGTAATAACAGGGTTAGATCCCTTGCTGCAAATCAGGTACTCAGTAATATTTTTGGTATATGATTACTAAACATAACATGCAGCTATAATTGGCGTAAAATGGCAGTAAATGGACACATAAGGCTGTAGTTGCATATTCACGGCAGTGCTCCTAGTCTATATTGATTCTGCACGGTCTAGCCCTGTCATAACATGTTTTTATGTGAAGCAGATTTAAAACTCACGTCAATCTCTAGCATCTATCCATTTCAGCAATCTTAGCATTTTGGGGATTTCATTGTTATCGTATCTTGAGGTGTGTGACTGTTTAAGTGCACTGATCCTTACTTAGATTTTTATTGCAAACAATCGCTTTCAATCCTTTCCTGATTGAACATGAGTTGTATTTGAAGCCGATTGTAGCACTTTGCTGTCTGCCTAATCCTACATTTCCCGACACATCCTGTGAGGCGTGCCCGTGTGACGTGTCGGGCAGCGCCACAGGCTTTAACTGGCCCGCGTCAGCGCAAAGCGCTGACGCAAAGCCTGTTTTAGCCTGTTTTCAGCCTGGTCGGCAGAGGACGATGCAGGTTTGGGGCTGGAATAAAGAACGCATACTTTCTATGATTTCTATTAATAATTGAGTAAGGTACTTGAGAAATCATTTCCATGGGTGGCTGTATGTATAATGCACTCTCCGCGAAGGAGCTGGACAACAACCATGTTGACTTCTCACTGCGGACGTTAAATAAAATCAGGAACTTGGGCATCTTCACACCCACATTGAAAATATAGTCAGTTGTTAGTGAGACCGACACCTCCAGAATGAAGGCAGCCCTAATTAATGACAGATCGGCCTGTGCCACAGAAAGAGAAATAGCTGAGCTTATCGAGGAGCATGACCTAGATCTGCTCATGATCACTGAAACTTGCCTAGCGGATGTCTCTCAGGGCTCCTTTCTTGAACTAGTCCCAGAGGATTATCATATTAAATGTATAAATCGTGTGGGTAAGAGGGGAGGGGGCATTGCAGTCTTCCATAAGGCTACACCATAAATTTCACACCTGAATACACTTGAATGGGTTGATGAATCTCAGGTGGGAGAGATAATGCTTACATTATCCACAAGGACCGCTATTCACATAGTACTGGGATACAGACCTCCTGGGCATTGTAGAGAATTCCTGGAGAACCTTGACTCCTTTTTAACAATCTCAGGGAGCAAATGTAAAGATTTACTACTCATGGGAGACTGGAATATTTGATTAGATGACCCCACAAGACCAGACTCAAAAGAACGTCGGGAACTCTTAGACAATCATGGGCTATGCCCATTAGGGACTCAACCATCCCATGTAAAAGGTCACTGTTTGGATGTACTCTTAGTAAGACGCAACCATGTCTCTCTGACAAAAGAATTACCAATCTATTGGTCTGATTACTGATCATTCTGCACAATTCATTACCCTGACCTCATCTAGGGGAGAAAAGGCTGATACTAAAAGCAGATCCCCCGTTTTTGCCATGAAAATCAAAGACCTGGATACAATTCCTGGTTTTGAAGTCAAGGAATCACTTGCTTCCATTGACGTCCTATTACCAAGAGAGGAATTCCTCACCACAGGGGAATTGATTCTGGATGCAATCTGTTCCAAGACTGCTCCCCCAAAACTGAAGTAGAAGAGGATATCTAAACCCTGGTTTACTCAAAACTCAACACCTCTACGTAAACTGGTTAGTCTAACATGTCAGAAAATGGCAAGAGAATAAAACTTCAGAGAGAGCTTGCAGGGCAAGAAATGCTCTGACCTGCTATAAAGAAGCCATTTTGAAAGCAAAAAAAGATTTCCTTCATAAAGAAATAATGGCAGCAAGTAATAAACCTAGAGAACTATTCACCATTGTCTCTAAATTTTGTCAACTTAGCTGTAAGATTTCTACTATTAAACCCTCTCTGACACAGGCTAATCTTTTGAACACTTTTTTAAGGAGGAAATTGAACACATTAAAATGTATATTGGAGCTAAAGTTCAGACCTCTGTCCGGAATCCGCTAAAACAGATGAATGATCAGTCGCTAGTGGGATCAATACAGTTTCAGACCTTCAACTCACTGGTCCCTTTTGATTTTCATCAGATATTTGAGAATTATGTACATTCGTTAGTCAAAATGTTGAAACCCGCTAATGATCCCTTATTTTCTTTTCCTGCTTATGCAGCAAAATGCCTGTCCCTGGAAATAACACAATTTATGACTGAGTTCATCAATACATTCTTGAATCAAGGCATAGTGCCCCAAAGACTTAAAACACACTATTTTGACCCCATTATTAAAAAACCTACCCTGGACCCGTAGATTCTCCAGAACTACCGACCCACTGCGGCAGTCCCCTGACCTGCAAAGATCCTCGAGGAGGTGGTTACCTGTCAACTTCAGGATTTTGTGGAAATAGAGCTACTGCTGGACAACATTCAGTCAGGTTTTTGACCAAAGTTTGGAACTGAGACGGCTCTATTGACTTTTCAGGATGACCTTTTAGAGGTCCCGGACCGAGGTGGGCTATCACTGTTGATGATACTGGACCTGTCCGCAGCCTTTGATACGGTTACCCATCACATCCTACTTGACCGATTGAGAATAGTGGGCAGGGTCTCTGATCATGTCATCAAGTGGTTTGAATCATTTTTGACTAACCATCAACAACACATCAGGTTGGGAGATTACATCTCAGACCCCACTAAGATGGGATGTGGAATCCCACATGGGTCCTCACTGTCACCTTTACTTTTCAATCTTTACTTGCGTCCTTTGATGGAGATTCTGAGGTACCATGGGATGAGTTACCACTACTATGCTGACCATACCCAAATCTTCATCATAATTGCAAATGTTTACAAAGCTTTTACTAAGATTGAACATTGCCTGGAGGAAGTCAGCCAATGGATGGCTAGTAATCAGCTCAAATTGAATGCATCCAAGACAGAGCTTATGCTGTTTGGACCCAGAAATCTACTCACTGCTGTTAAGGAACTTCCAATCCTCACCCTTCTGGGTGCCAAATTGGGGTTTGCTTCCAAGGTTAAAAACCTGTGCTGCATTTGGGAGGATAACCCTGGCAGTGAAGGCCAGGTAGCAGCCAAAGTACAAGCAGACTGTTGCTCGCATAGACTCCTACGGCAGGCTCTGCCATGTATCCCAACAGAAGACCATGCTTCAGTAGTGGGTGCTCTAGCCAATTCCCACTTAGATTTTTGCAACAGCCAGCTGGTAGGCATTCCGGCTAAACAAATTCAGAGGCTTCAAAAATCCCAGAATGCCGCCATCATTCTGGTCTATCGGCTGGGTAAACTAGCCCATGTTTTTCCATTTCGCCATGCACTTCATTGGCTAGCAGTGGAAGAGAGCATCAGATTTAAGGTGGCATGCCTTGTTTTTAAATGTTTGAATGGATTGGCCCCATCCTATTTGAGAGATAAGATCTGCTACTATCAAAGTTCTAGATACCATATGATCTAGAGATCTCCTAAGTTACTCGGGGAACCCAGACGTGGACCCTTGCTCACTATTCTAAGAGAGGCACAGCTCCATCCTACTGATGATGTCCAACCAGACTGAAACACGTGTCTGGGGTTGCTGTTGGTACTCTGGTTCAGAGGAGAATTGCCTAGCATTTCGGTGCTGGACTGCCCCAGGGCAGGACAAAGACTGATATGTTTTGGATATGTCTCCTCTGTGAAAGATAATGAGCTAAAGAATATGGGTAAGACTCTCATACCTGGGATTAATGTCTGGCAGATGGACTCCCAGGATCCCCCTTGTTTTTTGCATAATTTAAGTAACTTTGGGTCTCACCCTAACTTACATGGGGAATCCAGATGTGGACCCCTTGCTCACTATTGGTAGAGAGGCAAAGCTCCACCCTACTGTTGAGGTCCAACCAGACTGAAACGCGTGCCTGGGTTTGCTGTTGGTACTTTTGTTCAGAGGAGAATTGCTTATAATTTCGTTGCAGGACTGCCCCAGGGCAGGACAAAGACTGATATGTTTTGGATATTTCTCCTCTGTGAAAGATAGTGAGCTAAATAATCTGGTTAAGGCTCTCATAACCGGGATTAATGTCCGTAAGAGGGACTCCCAAGAGCCCCCTTGTTTTTTTAATTTGTTTACACCCACCAGTCACCTGAGGGGATGGATGTCTATGGGGATTAAATGTCATGCAATGTTATTTCACATGATACCATCGGGGTCACAGATCATATGACATCACTCCCTGTGATGTCATCAGATATGTGATGTGACTTCCATGCCCCATGGCATTCTGGTGAATTCACATTCCTGCTGATCAGAGTGAGGTTGAAGAGCACATATTCAGACTGAGAGCACAGCCCATGAAAATCAGATTCAGATTAATGTTTTCAACCTAGCCCAGTTCCTGTCATGTAGTTAGGAAGAACACTGGCTTTGAGATTTCTATTTGAGCCATAACAAAACCAGATCTTAGTTTTAGACCCAATACAACACTATGTCAATTTGTTTTGGTATCAAATTGTATTACTCGGGTGCAAGTTGGTATTTTAAATGCACAGAGGCAGGCTGCATAAGAGTTGCTAGAGAATTTTCATAACCAAAAAGAACAATTTATGTGATTGTGAGCCCCTTGGACTTAAAGCTTTTCTGAATCATATTTCTGTATAGCTACAAACATTATTAGGAATTAGAGCATGGATAAGGATGCTAGGAGTCCTCATTACCAGCTGCTACTTTCTGTGTTTTCCCTACTCTACACATGCCTACAGCCAATGGCGGTGGTGCATGATCCATCTGCGCTTTCTTTTTACCAAAAAGCGGTAGGTTAGAGTGTGCACCATGGAGCAGGGGCATGCGGATTGGATTCAAGTCCTCGCATGTCCACCTGGGTCGCCTTGTCGAACAGTGGGAGACAATCACCATCCATGTGTTTCTCATAATGTATGCAGTGTTTTTATGTACAGCCTCCCCACTCGCTCCACCCTCAGACCCTCTCACTGACTCATTCTTTTATACCAGGCAGGGATAGACAGAAACCTCTTGTTTCTATTCCAAAACGAAGACCATTCATGGAAGGTTTTGCCAAGAACAGTTTAGGGGGGCACTTCTGTGCTGCTACTTCACCTTATGATCGGCAAGTTAAATTCTGGCTTGTTCAAACACTGGGGGGGACAGGGGGGTGCCAGCTGTAATAGGATTAGAATACTTAACAGCAGCGTTGGATTGTGTGATAGGTGCCATTTGATACATGTCCTTTGTGTCAAACCACGAACATGTACACACAATGAAATCCTTCCCCTGCTCTCTATAGGGACTATTATAGCCCAGTAGGGATGTCCTATCAACTGTTTGTCTGTTTCCACTCAGCATTCTGCTCAAATCTGAAATGGTATCCATCCAGAACCTGCAGAGACCCCAGGGCCAAGTGCATGCCCAGAACATGCCCAGTCAACCATCTCCAGCTATGCAATATCTACACTTGCCATTCAATACACTCAAAAGAACTGGATTTGTTTTCAGGAGGATAATATAAACAATACAATGAATGATGTATAATGAATAATGTTGCATGCACCTTCAGTCAGGGTTTCCTTGTACTCTTTGTGAGGCCTTTGGGGTCTAATTCACAGAAGTATGTTATAATGGCAAAACCCCCATTGGAAAATGCTCTGTGAATAAGGGCCTATATATTTTGTTATATACTTAAATCAGTATCCATATTTATCTCAGCCATCTGGCACTTTTGTCATCCAAGCACTCTATGGCATGATGAAACGTACTATCCAACACAGTCACGAACTGTGTGGATACGTTATGGTATTAAAACATGTGAACTACTCCTTCCGTAAGGTATAATTGATAGTATCATCGGCATGGGGTGACAAACAAATCATATATCTCGGAAAATCCCTAGAAAATAATTTGCAAAATGTCATACCCTTCATGCATCTTACTCCTCCTTCATAAACAATTCCTGACTTTCATCTATTTAACTGAATATTCCGATGTTGCCTAGAGTTTCTTAAATTCTAGAACCATTTTGCCAATATGTAGCTGCATTCCTGAAGAGAAATAGCCCTGCGATTAAATCACAGATCAAAGATACCACACATATAATTAACTTATTGGAAAATGAAAACTTTAAGAAAATGAGACATCTATTGATAGGACTTGGCAGAGTATCAAATTCCACAACAAGCGACTTTGGAGTGGTACCCCTGTCCTGGGCCTTTCCTGCGGCTAACTGGATGTTATACGTGTTGTAATAAAAATGTTATTCACCTGGAAGATGTCCTTGGAGTCTTATTATTGTATGCATAAGGCAACATCTCCCTCTAGCGGTGATAACAGGCAAAGCGGGTAGTCTCTTCTGTGCAACTTGAAGTCTTATTGTTGTATGCGCAAGGCACAGCTCCCTCTAGCAATGGCAACAGGTGAAGCACGCGCATGAAGGCTTTGGAAAAGCATAAATCTGGCTTTTATTATATAGCATGATGGTAGTGTACAGAAATTACTTGTACACATAATCTTTTTCAGTTTCAAGAAGTCTTATACCAACAGATTGAAGGAACAGCAATGGCTAATTTATTTTGACTAGAACATTATTTATGCAGACACTAGCCCACACCATAAGAACATCACCCTAAGGAAGCAATATATAGATGATATTGTCATCTTTTTTTTTTCTCCAGATGATTTAGTTTATATCATTAAACCTTTCATCTTTCATTCTAAAAAGGAATGATGAGAATTATTGTCCATTGTCCTTTAAAACCGCATTTAAAAAATGAACAATAGTAAAAGTTTCCTTTTTTGTAGCACCATGTAAAAGTTTCTCCCATCTCTCTTTTGGTTCGCATTGAGCAGTTGGGTTCATGAACACAGTTCTGAACAGCATCCTTTGTTCTTTCAGCGCTGGGCAAATCATGACGATATGTTTCAGTGTTTCGAATTCTGTTTGCTTGCAGAAACGGCAATTCGGTGACACATTTTGTGAACGTTTCCTCTTAGCCAAAACCTCTCTCGTTGGTAGGAGATTCAACCTAAATCGTAGGAACGTAGCTCTGCACATGGGAGAGGGAAACTGTTCCAAGAATGGGGGGAGGCGGTTGGTTGTATGAGTGTCAAGGTTACAGTCCAAATTCAATTTGTATTTTGCTTTCGCCTCAATTGTCTCCATCCAGTCTTGTTGTTGGATTTTTGTTTTTGCTTTCCCTGGACGTTGGCACAACATTTCCATCGAGATGCTAGGGCTGTTTTTTTAACTGGAACGATGCAAGTTGCATCACTTTCGACTTATTGATGTTTATTTTGAGGTGATTTGCGTTCATATATATTTCTAGCCTAGACAAGGCAATCTGCAGACCTCTTGGTGTTTGGGAGCATATCACGATATCATCAGCATACATGCAACAGAGGAATCTCGTTGCATTTAGCTTTGGCAGGTTTGTTTCAGTGGTGTATATCTCCTTTTCGAAGTCAGAGGTGAAAAGATTAAACAATGTTTTAGCCAATGGGCACCCTTGCTTGAGCCCATTGAATGTGTGGATAGTTGCCGAAATTGTTCCGTCTTTTGACATTCTTACTTTGATTGAGGTATTGATATATAGCTGCTTTATGTCATTGTGTCATCATATGGGAAGGCAATGGCAGAAGAACTCACAGGATGGTTAAATACCCAAGATAGTCATTTTCAGTTCACCTCTAGCATAATTGGTGGCAATCTCAACTTTCTAGTTGCTACTGTATATCACTAAGGATAGGAATTGAAGTTAAAGCCTATCATAAGGAAACAGATAGGATTTGTTTTCTACACAGATCAAGACATTATCCCCAAAAAGTTAAAGACATTTTGCCCTTTGGTCATTTTTTATGATTAAGAAGAAGTAGCAGTAAAAAGATATGAAAAGAAGAAGCGGAACGAATAATAGCCAGATTACATAGGCAATAATAGACAATCACTAAAAAGAAATGCTAAGAAGGCAGGAAGTAATAATAAAGAACACATTGAAAAAATAGTTTGTGGCATGACAGACACACAATTATCCTACAAGATAAAGACGAGCATCAAGAAAAAAATGTAGTCAATTAAACTTGGGCATCGAATTTTCCACAACTACTATTGGCCTTTAAGAAGAGCATTGGTGCTTGTGATCTGATTATTGAACGTAATCACTGCAAAAATGAAGACACAATTCCCTAAATAACAAAGCACATGGGTCCTTGCACAAATAGTAGGAAATTGCCCATGTGGTAATTGTGTAATGTGTGCACAATCCATGAAAACTATATAGGTGAATTAGGCCAGAAGAATAAATGGAAACTTAAAACATTTTACTAATTGCTAAACAAGTATTGTAAATGTATGTAATATTATGTCCCTGTGGTCTGAAATAACTTGCGAAAACTGAGAGACCGGTCAAAACAAGAATGATAGAACAAAGAGTTGTATCGAAAAAAAATTATAACAGCACCGATTACAGGGCATTTTGTGGAATTGGGACAGAAACCAGAAGAGTTCAAATGGGCAATACTCCAACAAAGGAAAGGCACCAATTTAGAGAACAGCCTGAGAGTGCTTTGTAAATTAGAACAGAGAATGTTTTTCATGTGCAAAGTGATAAGAAGGGCTTAAATGAAATTGTTGCAGGGCAGAATTTAATTATGAGGAGATAATAATCATAGTCCGGTAATAAGAGATGAGATCTAGTTGAATAGGTTAAAGAAGAACTAAGTACTATTATAGATATAATTAATTATATTTGAGGCTATATACATAACAATACCAAATTATTGATATTATAGCAAAATTATTGTTTGAATACAAGGGAGACAATCATACAGAACTGCCTTAGAGCGGAGGTAACTGTAAACATAGTTTTGTGATATTAGAGAAAGACCTTTGAATTGCCATTAGAGTTTCAATGGTTCCATGGTGTCCTATTTCATGCAATGGAATTAGTGAAACAATTTCTCACTGTCGTAAGGACTAATGGACATGTTAATAAGAGTTTTGTATTGAGTTGTCGCTGACATTAGACAACAAAATGAAATGAATTCTACAAGCATTGATCTTGCAAATAATCTAGTAAATAATGTGACCTTGAATTATTTTCTGTTTCTTTCAATCTCACGTTACGGCAGCTCTCACAAGAGAAATATGTGATGCCCATATAAGGAGAATTCATAGAATGGCAGCTTTTTCAAGCAGACAGTCAGGTGGCCGGGCACATGGCAATTACAGATAATCTTGCACATCCCATATTCCGCGTTGTTAGGTAGAAAGTAAGGTATCGCCCTAAGGAGTTTCAACGTTTGAAATACTTAATTCTATCAGGCATATAGTAAACTGCTGGAAACCAAACCTGTAGGTAAATATAGAGGCATCCACTCCAAAGACGATCCAAGTAATTCTATTGACTTTCTCTTCATTTATAAGATTTGATATGCAGCAAAACAGGATATGCGTTCATATATTTTTTATATGTACACTTAATCTGCCAGATGACCATAGAATCAAGTGAAGCAATTCCTTCACAATGTATATATTCCAAACGAATATATACTCAGAAGACATGGGTAAATAGACATGTTGGCCCTAACTACACTAAAGTGAGTATTAATAAGATATAATTAGATACTGATTACATTTTCTGTTACCCCCACAGAGTCTATAGTATATGCGAGATTGGAAGAATTGTTTCAAGCACATGCCATAAAAGTTACATTGATACAGAGTGAATGCCTGAAATGGAATATATCAACTAAGAAGTACTGAAAAATCAAAGTTGAGCAAAGACCACTGAAGCATGCCCAGCATTGTCAGCAAGAAGAGGGCCAAACGAGGTGCATTTTGGGTTATGTCAGATAGCATATGATACCATCTGTAGATGTAATTGGATTACAATAGGTGAAACGTGATACCACCTGCAGATAGAATGAGGTCTTAACATGGATTTATTCTACTTGACTGCTTCCCACACAGTGATTTATAATAACTAGAGAGTACATGTAGAGTACAGTAGATTGGGTAGTTGAAAAGGGCCAATCACTGCTCATTAAGTTAAATAATTGATAGTCTAAGCAGAGAACAATGAGGAATGTATTTGTATTTTTCTGAGTATGAAATTTTTGATTTTGTATAATTATTTTTACATTGATTTCTTTTTGTGTACATGTGTTTTTGTGTTTTGTATTGATGTGCACAATGGACCTCATTATAAGTGTTACGACAAGGCAACAACGGCGCCGGTAGTTCTACCGGCGTCGTTGTTACCTCGCCGCAACATTACAAGTTCGGCTCGCGGGTGCCGCTCTGGATGCCTGGTCAGAACAGACGTGCAGATCGGCACCCGCTAGCAGAACAGGATGGTAGAAATGGTCTCGTTATTAATGAGACCGTTGTTACCATCCTCCCCATTCCCATTGAGCCCTACGGGGGCTTAAATGGGAATGGGGACGTACCGGCTCTGGGTCCCGCAAATGGGAATTACCGGGCCCGCAAAGGTCGGACCCGAGTTTGGGGGTAGCCATGCTGGTAAAAATGGCATGGATACCTCCAAACTCGTAATGAGGGTAAAAAAGACTATTACACGTGTGCACACATTACATGTTATAATGGCTCCATGTCTGCATTAAGTAATATACAGAAACGTGTCAGTGCAGTGGCCCATGCAAACTACTGCACCTACATCACTGCCCAGTCCCATTCAGTTGTGAAATGTGAGGGGTAATGCTATCCTGTCTAATTCAACTATTATCAAAAATGATTATTCCTATTTTTGGGAGTTTGTAAGTATTGAAAATGCAGAGGCTGCTGTGCAACTGAACCAATACCATATACCATATCAACCTTTTGTCATGAGGTTTCATAAATAGAATATCAAAGATAGTTTCAATGTTATTGTATGATTGTGATGTGCCCAGTGAGTGGCTTGTGTCCCCTAAAGCCACACTAGTCACTGTTATTGCTTTGTTGGGGTAATATTTGTACTACTGCCTACTTTAAAGAAAACCTTTTGTATATTCTGGTCTGGCCATTTTGTTCTGCTTCCATGCACAGACATCAACATGTAGTGAGTACACATGGTTCACCAGGTTTAATTCACAGCTTTGCTTTTTGGCTTCTTAGCTTTAGAGACCCAAGAACCAGAAAACTCATTGTAAAACTCATTGTAACACTCCAGTGACCTGGAAGGCCATAATCCATGCACTGAAAGACCACATCTGATCTTTGCACCCCATGTTGTGCACCATTAAATTAGACTATCTTTAAAAACACTAATCTCTTCAGTTAAATTGTTCTCCTTTGATATTATGCACAGATGTATTCACTACAATGTATTTTTACATCACATGTCATACATAGCTCGCTGTTAAAACACAAACCTCTATATCGTTCCCTCATTATTAAGTGTGATAAAGCAGTGATTTAGTCGCTGTCATCTGTAGTTGGATGTTTGCGGCTCAAAGTTGCCTCACACAGGAACACACACACTAATCTGAAACATTATCACAGAGCTGACACACACATTACAATGAAATTGTCAGATAGGTCCTACCATTCCAAAAGGGCATCATCGAAAACTCTGCATTGGTTAAAATGCAATGAAGCAATGAAAAGAACTCCCTGCATTATGCGGCAATTGATTGTTGCGGCTTGGGAGTCTTGTTATTAAATTATTTTGTCACACTGTAATGCAGCACTCAAGTGAAAATAACATCAGTGTATTAAGCAGCATGAAAACAAAAGAACTATGAAAATAACATTGAAGATCTTTCAAGTTGCACTACCTCCTACAAAATGACCGACAGGACAATAGCAACTTTTATCATGTTGCCCTCTTTCTGTAATTTGGATGAGCTGAATGGCATCGGGACCATTCTACATTCCGCTGCAGGAACTCTGGCAGAGAGGTAAGGCCCTCTCTGTCCAGACCTAACAAACTAGTGCTGAAGTCAAGTATGTAGTGTTTCTGACTCCAAGCATCAGCGGTCAGTTGAGCTTTCATGACAATAAGGAGCACTCACCTTGTCTGCGAACACAGGCTGAAGAGTGATGTAGACCAGTCTGAATTCCACGCCCCATAGGACATGTGCCCCAAACGCCTGCACCAGAAGGAAAGAAGAGGAGGCCCGCCTCACAGAGAGGGCAGCACTGACGTAGGGCAGGGGCACCTCCCGACCATCCACTGCCACCTCCCCTGGGTGCAACCAAGGAAAATACAAGGTTATCAAGACATTGATACGCAGAGGTTACAACCTCAAAAATACATGTGGTGTTACAAGGAGGGGCTGACTGAATGGTACGATGTTCTTTCTTCGCAGGATGTTTTTTCGCTGGGTTTTTTACTGAAATTGTTTTTCGAAAAAACCCATCGAATTTTTTAGAAAATGGGGGGATGGAGGGAACCCCCCAAAAACAATTTTTTAAAAATTCGATGGGTTTTTTCGTAAAAAAAAAACGCAGTAAAAATCCCTGCGAAAAAACATCCCACGATGAAATGACATGGAACCGACTGAATGACAGGATAAATATCAGAGTTCCCAAAGAAGTGTGCCTCTGAAATTAAAACCCGGTAAGAGCTGGGGTAGAGACTATGGGCCTCATTACACGGTAGGCGGTAAGGGTTTACCGGTACTGGTATTTTACTGGTACTGGTAAATCCTTACCGCCTTACTACGAGGTCCCTTTGCGGGTTGGGTAATTTAACCCCTGCTTTTTGCAGGCGTTAAAAACCAACCCGCAAAGGGACCCAGGGAGCTAATTACGGTACCGCAATTTGCGGTGCCGTAATTAGCACCTTCCCCTTTCCCATTATGCCCTATGGGTCAAAAATGGGAATGGTGAAGGGCAATGGTGGAAGGGGGAATTACCGCCCCGCCAACCTTGGAATGGGGCGGTAATTCCCCTTTCCACCAAGGCGGTGCCGGTATTTTACCGGCATGAACCATGGCGCTAATTGCGCCATGGTTCTCCGGCTACCGTGTAATGAGGCCCTAAATCATGCCAGGAAGCCTTGCCAAGTGAGTGTCCCAGCTGAACCGTAGCAACCGTTCAGATACTTTTGGGAAACTAAAGATGGCTTATCATTTAAAATCCCAGTGAGTACAAAGGAGTTGGCTATGTACATATACTGAGTTATATCGTGGTGTTAATGCGCTATATTAGGGTGTATTGGCAATGGAAAATGGATAATCAGTGCAGTACTTAAAGGGGAGTAAGTTAGGTTTTCAATACTTTTCAAGCACGACTAAAGGGTTCAAACACTACAAGGCGTAGTAGCAGCTATATATGAGTGATATATGGGCTGCCATTAAAGGAATAGTAGTGCGATGTAGGTCATGCTTGCGGTACATTTAAAGCTGTACTTTTGGGCATAGATGTTTATAGAGGTTAGGGTGCGATGGCATAGGCAACAGTTTGTACTCTACTTATAATGGAACAGTAGGGGTTTGAAATTTAGATTTTCCTTAGATTGGAGGGAGTAATGCATGGAGTAGGTATTGGTGTAGAACGAAGTGCAATGATAGGGTTTATAGTCATTCTATCGAATTCTTACCATAGACAGACCATCCATTGAAAAAAATGCATCGAAAGAAATTGATCGAATGCATTTCTTTTTAAATAAATGTTTAATGGGGGGTTCCCCCATAAAATTAAACTAAACCCTTTACCTTAAAAAAACATGCATTCAATGCTTTTTTCCGATGCGATTTTTTAGATGGAAAGGCATTCAATGGTATTGCATTCGATGCAATGACCAGATGCCAATGATAGTGTAGTGGCAGCGAACAGTCCTGCGCTGGAGAGGTAGAACAGATCAGATGGGGAATACGGTTGAGGAAGAGTACTGCAGAATACATATACTAAAATAAACTGCGGTGCATTGGCAGCTATACTAATCCGTTACCGTAGATTTCACTGAATACCATTTTACCTAATGAGATTTCACTGAATACCATTTTACCTAATAAGATTTCACTGAATACCATTTTACCTAATGAGATTTCACTGAATACCATTTTACTTAATGAGATTTCACTGAATTCTTTTAACTGAAAATGGCAGGTGAAATGGTATATGTGTAATGCATAATAGGTGGATGTGGGCTAAGGGTATACGTTAGGGTAGGGAGGGTTGAGAGGGGGCCGCGGGATGTCTCCCCAGCATTATTAAAAAGAATTTAGAAAAAGTAAAAAGTTTATTTTGTTTTTCGGTGAAATGGAGTCAGTGAAATCTCCATTAGGTAAAATATTTGGCAAGGATTAACACTGATCCACTGCATTCAAAATAGACACAATGTACTTTGGCCAACTTTCGCCAGTCCATTTACCTGAAGTTCTTAAGCGGACAGATGTATTGTGCGAGGTAACCGTAATTGCACGCAGGCAGTTTGATGCCCCTTTACTACCGCACACCACATTTTCCGCTGTAATCAGCAGCTTGCCATCCACAGAATCCTAAAAACAAAAAAAGAGTGACATCTGTTACCATATACAGTCAGCGAAAGCACTTTGGTGACTCTTTATTCACACATTATTTTAAAAAGATAGTGGGCCAGAGACATGTATGAGGATAAAAGCAGAAAGTAGTATGTGGTGCCAGGATTGGTCGTTGTAGAGCACGGGATACATGTTCTTGACTTTGCTTTCTGTAATACCGGAATTACTGACATTTTTTTTAGCTTTAGCTGTTTAATGATATCATTACAGGTAAGAGCATTATAATACATTGCTCTACTTTAGCATCATTTTTGGGGGAAATGGAAATCGGGCGGGTGCCCATTTTGCTCTATACTGAAAGAAACACTTTCTTATTTCCTGTTTATATGCCCTATACACACACACATCAGACCGAAAAATCTGAAACCATGTTTATTCAATCATGGAATTAGGGACATTTGCTCTGCAGGGATATAATGCGTTGGGAGGATAGCTAGGGGGCAGCATGCTTATCTTGGAAGCAAGACAACGCAGAGCAACACAGGTTTGTAACCTGGTCCCCTGCTTAGGGAGTGGTCCCCGGGATTGAGTGTGTTATAAAAAATTAAGTAATGCAAAAGAATAGAGCATGAGGATATAATATTTGCCGTAGCTGATTTTTTAACTAGAGACTGGTACAAAAGAACCAAACCTATGCAACAGACAAGACTTGGAAAGGAGGTAGATGCTGCGGTTGGTCAGAATATACCAGTCTGGAACATCCTAAACATAGGATTAACCTCTGGTGATTAAGCGGTCTCGGGAGGATAGCTCAGAAGCAAAGTGCTCACCTTGAAAGCAATACGACACAGAGTCCACCGGTTCGATCCCTGGTCCGCGCTTAGAAACCTCTGGGTATTAAGCGCGTTATAAATAACATATCATATCATAGCCAGTGTCTGAGACCAGATATACGAGTCCCATACTGGTACCCTTGGATACTGCTGCAAATATTATTGCGCAATTTGCCTTATATTCAGTTGAGGTACATTAATGTTATTCGATAGCAAATAATGAGCATGAACTTTTGTTTACTTGTGATTTTCTGCCTGGGGATTCCATCTTCGGCGCAAAGTAGTTATTGGATCAAACCCAATCAACGCATGGCCTTAATCGTTGTAAACGTTGCTGTTGGCCTACTTTAATATCAAATTAAACACGATTTATTGGTTCGGAACATCTCTGGTATAGTTAACGTCTCAGAAAAAACTGCCATGAGTCCTATACTGATCCCACGGGATATCATTGTAAATACTGTTATTGGTTCGGAACATCTCTGGTATAGTTAACGTCTCAGAAAAAACTGCCATGAGTCCTATACTGATCCCACGGGATATCATTGTAAATACTGTTTTACGACCCACCCCATATTTAATTGAGCTAAATGAATGTCGGCCAACTGCAATACCGAGAATTAATTGTTGTCTGTATGTGGTTTCTTTGTTTGGCAACCCCACAAGTGACAGAAAGAAGTCATAGGACATATTTTAAGTACACATGATTGCAACCTCCTTGCTTTTGATCTGTTTTTTTACCCTCTCATGCTATCAATCAATCATGGAATATATTCCTCTATGTTTCACAATGATGTTGCGACAATTGACCAATGTTTCTGAACTTGGATACATGTATATCTTGTGTGTGGTGTTCTGTACTGTTATGACACATTTGGGGAATAAAGCGTGATTGATTGAATGGTGCCCAGTAATTTTACCAAAAATAAAACCGAGTGGTACATTTCACTGAAGACCATAATACAGAAAAACACCGAAAATATAAAATAAATATATATAGGGTAGGGGGGTAAGGGATTAAAAGGGGTCAAGATGGGCTTGGGGTGGTGTTATAAGGATAGAAAATCGGGGGGTTGGGTGGGTAAACTCCTAAATTAAAAAAAATTATAATTCAGTGTTTCCCACGAACAGTAAGTAAGCTGTGACCCAACATCAAATATGACCACATTGGAGATAATGACTTCATACACTAAGCATAGATATCGCATGGCAGAGTCGCCTGTTTACAATCGGTGCATCAGGTTTCAACAGTTTGATAAATCTTTAGGTATCAGCAATGTTTCCGGTGTTAGGGAAAGTTCCACTAGGTTGTGTATGCAGATCTTTATTTGTAAAGATTCTTTTTTTAGTAATATATTGTTAATCCATTAAACATGATAATGAAAGAATTGCCTGTGTCCAATTCCATGAAGTTGATCAATTCTAATAATCCCCATGTACGTAACATGCAAATCTGAAAATATCAATTGAATAGCATTTTAGGAGTGACTATAGATGAAAGCACAGTGTAACTCCCACGAGGCAACCAGTAGATCAGTAGGCTAGGGCCCTCTGCAAGTGGTAGCCGAGCTGTCTGCACACAGTGTATAGTTCCTTCTGAAAGATATTGCAAATGTGGGTATTTATTATTCTAGTAATTGATTTATTGAGGCAAGCAGCCATAGGTGCTGGACATTAGCATTTGCTGTGCAGGAATAAAGCATCCATCATTGATCAGTTTTGATGGTAAATCAGTGCTCTGATGAAGGTAAAACTCACTATGATATATATATATATATATGTGTACACAAACCTCTTAAAGATAAATACACACCTCTGCCAGGAAATGTATTTAGCCTGGCCTTCAGTCTCCATCAGTGTTGTGGGGCAGCCTAATAGCCTTTGGGGGATATGCAAGTAAGCAACATAACAGTATGTGCTCCTTCTTTGCTTCTTTCTGTCAATACCTTCCTCATTTTCACCTAGCCGTCCTCAGGGCAATTTAACAGTTAGACATCCTCAATTTAGCAGTGCCAATGACTTTCACATAAGGCACAAGCCATTGAAATAAAAAAGCTAGCCTCTTCTACGGGGTAGGGAGGCATGGGTTACATTTTGTAATGTGGGGAGATTTGTGATTGGGGGTATTTAAACATCTGTCTGCTTTCTCCATCCACCAAATGCACAGAAGGCTGTATGCTTGCCCTGACTCCCTCTTGAAGCCCCACGAAGGAAAGAGACATATGCAAATGTTTTGACTGAATAAACTAAAATGCACTTCTCCAGGGGTCTTGAAAAATGCCTCTCATGGGGCTCTCTGGTTTTGAAACTAAATGTAGGCTTTAACAGGTTTTAATGTAATCCTGTCTAGGTTTAGAAAGGGTCTGTGAGGGATGTGCTTGGCTAGGTACTGCCCAATTCCCCATCTAAACTCCTGCCGATAAAATACCAAGGCCTGCTAGTCTGATGTTGAGGAAATTCATATGTCTTTTGACAGGTTTCAATGCAATTCCCTGGCTTGAAATCATACATTTTAAAAAACTGTGAGAACTTCATTTGTGTTTACCTTATTTTTTAATATACCCTTTCTGTCTGCCTTGATGAGGTTGTTACCGCCCAATGTGCACACAAACACACACACACACAGACAAACACACACAGACACACACACAAACATACACGCACAATCATGCACATACATGCACACACACACACACACACATACACTCCTATTGGACTTGCACTTCTATCTGTCCTTGTGTTTTATTTGAATTATTCCTGCCAAATTTGAACTTTGTTATGAAAGCTCATTGTTTGCTTTCAAGGGGGTTCCCTGTTATCTTTTGTTTATCTATGTGTACATGTACTTCCCCCCTTCAATTTTTGGACATGACAGTGGTTTTGTTATCCAACATTGTGTTATGTCATACCATATCATGTCATGTTTTGAAATATTGTACTTGCAATGTCATGTTGATTTGTACAAGGGCAACACAGACTGTGAAGCAGCAGGAAGGTGACTTTTGATCTATAACTAATAAACCACCCATCATTCAGTTTTCAGAGTCACCAGCTGTGTTACTGGCATTGCTATGCTATTCTACTTGATATTTGTATAGTGCAGTGGTTTGCTGCCATTGTTTTAGATCCGAAGCGTTTATGATGAATCGTCGTTCAGCCAAAACAAAGTCTGAAAATACATGAAATTAAAGGAGAAATACTTTTCATGCAAATAGTATTTATGATGTCAAGCGACTGATCCATTACTAGCAGAAATGACGATTGTAGTGACATTATAACAGCCATAGTATGACGGTGTTCCCGCGATGTGTGGATGCTATGTCAGTGACTACGTTAATTATGTGACAGTTGGACTGAATCTTTCATCTTTCATGTGGTGTCCCACAGCAATATTGGTACTGCGGTACCACCAGGGGTATGGATTACATCAACCTATGCCTTACGATATCTGGCCGGAGACAGAAGACTCCTGATTTCGACCTAATAGAGTAACGGCGTAATGAGGGCTTGAGGAGTAGTGCTACTGTTGCCCAGCGTGAGGAGCAGGAGAATGATCCGTGCACTAGCGGGCGGCATCGGAAGCCTGTTAAATGTACAATTACTTTTACAGTCAGCCAAGAGGTGTTACTGTTTCCATAAAGTTCAGCCCGTAAAGGGTAGCGTGGGTGACCTCGGCACTTTCTACCACTGTAGGTGCTTGAGATGTTCCACAAAACGGCTTCAAGAATGCAGCACTTGCACCTCCTTGTCGGACAACGGGCAGTTCACATTTTCCACCTTCGACCCAATGATCCATCCTGGCTGAATCAAACCCCCAGGTAGCCAAAGGTCTGGAACTTGAAGATTTCAAAATCATGCAAGAAATCATCTAATTCTGGGGGGCGTCTAGGATGGAGTGCTGTGTATTTAGTTTTAGGGTTAGTTATATCAATGGCCTGTACCACACGGGTGTGAACAAATTGATCGAGAGGCTTCTGAAGGCCCCTTGGTAACATAGATATTAAAACAAGCATTTCCAGCAAATAAAAGGCTACCCTATCTGACTACAATCAAGCCAGGGCATCTGCATCCAACGCTGTTGGCCCCTCAGCCATATCATCTAAATACAAGGATAACAAACGGGGAGAAATAACGCAGCCTTGGGGCACCCCTTTCATGACATGTGGGCCCGGCGGTTTCTCCTCAACGCCCCATCTAACTAAGCTATCGCTATACAGGCCTTGTATTGCGATCAGTTGAGGCCGACACTATCTTTCTCCATTGCTTCTGTCAGGCAACTGCATCAAATGTGCTGTAGATACACAAAGGTGAATCCCAGAGGCATCTTCTCCATGAACCCCCATTTTTTAAATAGAATGTTGAGGCAAAACACCTGCTATATAGTTTCAACCCCCTTTCTGGAGACAGCTTGAAGATGTTGAATCCCATTATTTTCTGTACGCCGGTCATTAATACTATTCAGCAAGACCTTCTCATAGACATTTAAAACAGAATACGGTACAATAAAATTGGATAAGTAATCAAACAATCAAATCCAGATAACAATCAATCACGGGTGTTCAAGTGTTTTTAAAGAGGCAGGAAAAACAGAATGAAGAGAAAGTAGGAGAGCGTTCCAGTTAAGAGGAGCAACAAGCTCAAAGAATCGGTAACAAGACTGGGCACACAGGGGATAGGGAACCACAAGTCTAAAGAGAGAGGAAGACCGTAGAGAATGAGACACTGTATAGAAAGATAAGAGCACAGCAAGATGGCTAGTAGCAAGTCCATGGAGAGATTTGAAAACGAGACAGAGGAAGTGACATTTTATTTGAGAGTGTATGGGCAGCCAACCAAGTGCAGTGAAATAAGAGGAGATAGAATCTCGATAGGGAAGAAGGCAGAGTAGACGGATGGAAGAGTTAAAGACTGATCTTAGAGGGACAAGATGGGAGCTTGGAAGGCCTAAAAGGGTAGTGGAACAGTAGAAGAGTCAGGGAAAAGATCAGTGAGGAAATTAAGATTTCCGCTGTCTTCCAGGAATCAGGGAAGGTCAGACATTTGTTACATTTGTTGAGCAACATATGACTAAAGGTATACAAAATATCAGTTCCTCACTAACTAGATTGGCTAGTAAACGGTCCAGGGCAGGACTTACATGGCTCTCTGGCTGTCCTAAGCAAGGCCTGTCTCTAAGGATGTGACCATTAGAGGTTCATGAAAGCATCAGTCGTCAGCACTTGTCCAGAAATGCAATCATTGAAGAAGGAGCATTTCAATTATACATTTATTTTTAAGGAAATAACCAATGGTCTTCAATGATGTTAGCCTCAATGGCTGGTGCATCAAGTTTTCCCCTAATGACAAATTGCCAAGAAGCATGTTGGTGATTACTGTTGAGTGCTCCCACCAAATCCCCCCAGCACCTATGCATGGTGTCCCCCTAGTTGTGAATCATCTGTTCATACTCCCTTTCAAGTTCATGGGTTCTAAGGCCATCGTTGCCACCAGGAATTTAAAGGCACACAAGTAAACTCCTGAGTTCATTGTCAAACTCAGAGGGTAATATTTGGACACCCTTTTTCAATGCTGCACAACATTCTGTGGCATAAAGTCTCACTTGTGCAACCAAAATTCCCTGGTGTGAAGGTGCACCCCGCCTTCATCATCCCGCCTTCATCACCCCGCCTTCATCATCCCGCCTTCTCCATCATCCCGGACAATATTGATAACAGATCAAAGTGCAAGAATGGGAGCACCAGCTTTGGTAGGCAATTTATTTTATTGGCGGTGGAATGTACCCCTCAAATGTGCAGGAACAACCAAGGGTTGCGATGGAGCCTCAACCAAGCGAGGCGGATCGGGCGGTTCTACCCCTGAGAAAAGGTTTAAAATATTAGGTCAACATCATGCATTTCCAACATACGCACTGTGAAAACCTGAGTAAAAATCCAGTTTGCAAAGGGTTTTGTAGGGTATCCCCTGGAAAAAAATGAATAGATGCAAGTCATCAACATTGCACAGGAGCTTTCCTTCCTACGTCTTTTTCATGATGTCTTTACACACAATATACGTGTGTGTAGAAAACAGTTTCATGTTGTGTGTGCTTCTACATTTCCATGGAGTCTGCACCAATATATCCCAGTATTACCATATAATAACATACTCCTGGTGTCTTCACCAGTACCAAATGCAATGACACAGTAAAGAAATATGCCCAGACCACGTGCGAACAATTATTATGCTACCTTCAAGCCTGATGCCCAGTTGAAAATGCCCTGCCGTGGCAAAGAAACATGTGCAGACTACACCAATGTGGCCCGGTACTGAGTAGAAACGCTCATCATGTTGCCTTCACCCTTGAGACCTGTGTCATGCCCCCTTCAAGTACCTCTGTGCCTCTACCTCTGTGAATCGCAACATAGGGATAATTAATGAACTATAAAGAACTTGCTAAAGTCTATGGGCCAAAAAACCTAACATTAAACGGTAGGTGCAGCAGTGTTTTCAAGGTTTATTCAAATGTGTAGATATTTACAAGTACCAGGTGTCAGGTTAGCAAATAAGTATGTCCCACTGTCTAGCATGACTTTGATAAAAGTGGGCCATATGCCAAAGAGTAACATGTCTAAATCCATTTTCAAGTCATGGAATGCGGAGGCACTCCTTTCCAAGATGGCCACCAGGATGTGCCTGTGATTTTCCTGCTCTTATCATCAGTAGAGTGAAGAAAAGTAACTAAGTTCTAGACTGCTCCCAGATGGCCCCTGAGGTCTAGGACCGTGACTGGGAACCAATAATTACTGTAGGAATGTAGTGCTCGCAACTAAAGGAGTAAGCGTTTGACAAACGACATGGCGAAATTGCAGCCATTGGATTATTGAATCTTCAGGTAAGCGGGTTGACCCGGGGTTCTTAGTAGATGCAGACTAGGGAACCTCTTTAATTTTAGTAGAGGATTTGAATAGCATTAGTGGTGAAAAAAAGTGTTTGTCTCTGTATGCAGAACATGTTTATTATCTGAAAGCTGCAGTACATGCATTAATACTTGCATAAATCTTGAAATTACTAACACCAGTGGGACGTACTTATTTGCTGACCTGACAACACAGCTGGATCCATAGTAAAGCGGGAGTAATTTTAAGGTGAGAAACGTGTTTGGATTGTTAATTGCTGATTAAAAAGTCGTCATCATTATTAGGTTAGATTCGGGAGGTGGGGCTGAAAGAGAAAGTTTGTTTTTCCCACTTTTAGATTGGGTTTGGCTGATCATTGATTGATTCTGGATGTGGATGACAGACCTATGGAAGAGGACTGGGGTCCTGGTTGAATACACAGGATGGTGAGTGTGATCAAATGGCCAAAGTGCCCAACGCAATTGAATGGCTATCAAAGTTATATAATATCATTAAGCATGGCGCAAAAGGTAGGTTTGTACCCAAGGCTAATCCCCCATTGAACACCATTCGGTGGGGACCAATACTCCAATCAGGCAACCCATGGCTCTGTTGCCTATCCCAAGTCACCCTCCCTTGTGACTCCAGCCAAGGCCACAAGCTCTCGATGGACCGCTGGATGCCAGAGGTTACACACTAACACTAACACAGTCGGCCAGAGTCACACAAACAAATCACTGAAGGCATTGCTACCATCCCAATAGTACGTTGTTTGTTTGTTTGTTTGTTTATTTGTAGGGTGCACCGAACTCATAGGCAACTGGGTGCAACAAGTACAAGGATAATTAAAGCTTGTGTTACATAGTATCATATAATGTATTTATAAAGAGCAACTCATCAATGTGCAGTTGACATTAAAACAAAACAAACCAAATCGTAAACACAATTTTTAAAAGTACAATTCCTAAAAACATTTAGCATCAAAGTGCTCACAACACAGCACCACTCCTGCTAAAGCCTAACGGACTATCAAGAGACATCAACGACAACGTACATTATTTAAGTCTAAACTTAAAAGCTGGTAGAGATGTATATTGTCTGATGACAAGAGGAAGTTTATTCCATAAGGTACAGCCAAGGGTACGGATCAGTCTGTTCCCATAACGGGTCGTATTGTATTGGCCTACTGTCAATAGTTCCTTAGAATTAGACCAAAGAGAACAAAGTTGCAAATACGGCGTGGCCATGTTGGCAAGGTAGCACGGGGCAGCATCGAGGACCATCTTCCAGATCTGGATCAGAACTCTTATCTTAATTTGGGCCTCCATAGGGAGCCAGTGCAGAGACCTTCTAGCTTCTGATAGATGGTCAAACGATCTTAACGAAGGTTCAGAAATGCCTCCAATTTAAGAAGGGATTTCTTTTGGATATCCAAATAAATGGATAGACAGTATTGGACACGAGACAGAATGACTGCCTTAACCGGAGATTTAACCTGATCTTTAACAAGAAAATTGGCACATCTACTGATAGCATAGAGGTGATTAGTTGCGATTTTCACCATCGCATCAGCCTGTTTGGCAAATGACAACTGATCATCAAAGATAATGCCCAGATTTCTAACCGAGTCGACAGGAGGAGCTCCAATCCCTGCGTGCCAATTAAAAGGAAGAAGAGAAAGCTCTACCCGTCCTAGCAGTAACACTTTAGTTTTGTTTCCATTTAGACGGAGAACGCTATTCTGCATCCATCATGGAACAGCGCTGAGGAACTCTGCCACAGCGGTATCAGGTAATATTATCCCATATATATGGTCGCTGTAAATAATATCGCCGGGAAAAGGTTGTGGCGATATTATATGGGTGACCATATATATGGGGACAGGGGCAAAAAAAAAAAAAAAACTTTGGTAATTGCGGGGGTGTCCCCTGCATGTTCCATGCAATAATGTCGCTACAAAAACCGGCCATTTTTCGGCGATATTTTTGCATGGCGAGATTTTTGTGGCGACATTATTACATGGAACCGCCACAGCTTGACTTTCATTAGAATCACTATACAAGTCCACCATAATTTGAGTATCATCAGCGAATAACTGGGAAATCAGTCCTTTCTCATCTATTAATCGAGCCAGGGGATAGATATAAATAATGAGAAGAGGGGACAGTTACGACCTGTGTGGTACACCACATAGTATGTCGTGGCTGGAAGAGACACTGGGCAACTTTCTGTTTACAATCTTTTAAAAAGGAGCTCAGCCTTAACACAGCCGAGCCTGAAATGTTCATGACCTTCACAATGCATTGCAAAGGAACACTGTGCTCCACACTATCAAATGCTACGGAGAGGTCCAAAAGGATAAGGACTGCTGGATTGCAAAGGAACACTGTGCTCCACACTATCAAATGCTACGGAGAGGTCCAAAAGGATAAGGACTGCTGGATTGCAAAGGAACACTGTGCTCCACACTATCAAATGCTACGGAGAGGTCCAAAAGGATAAGGACTGCTGGATTGCAAAGGAACACTGTGCTCCACACTATCAAATGCTACGGAGAGGTCCAAAAGGATAAGGACTGCTGGATTGCAAAGGAACACTGTGCTCCACACTATCAAATGCTACGGAGAGGTCCAAAAGGATAAGGACTGCTGGATTGCAAAGGAACACTGTGCTCCACACTATCAAATGCTACGGAGAGGTCCAAAAGGATAAGGACTGCTGGATTGCAAAGGAACACTGTGCTCCACACTATCAAATGCTACGGAGAGGTCCAAAAGGATAAGGACTGCTGGATTGCAAAGGAACACTGTGCTCCACACTATCAAATGCTACGGAGAGGTCCAAAAGGATAAGGACTGCTGGATTGCAAAGGAACACTGTGCTCCACACTATCAAATGCTACGGAGAGGTCCAAAAGGATAAGGACTGCTGGATTGCAAAGGAACACTGTGCTCCACACTATCAAATGCTACGGAGAGGTCCAAAAGGATAAGGACTGCTGGATTGCAAAGGAACACTGTGCTCCACACTATCAAATGCTACGGAGAGGTCCAAAAGGATAAGGACTGCTGGATTGCAAAGGAACACTGTGCTCCACACTATCAAATGCTACGGAGAGGTCCAAAAGGATAAGGACTGCTGGATTGCAAAGGAACACTGTGCTCCACACTATCAAATGCTACGGAGAGGTCCAAAAGGATAAGGACTGCTGGATTGCAAAGGAACACTGTGCTCCACACTATCAAATGCTACGGAGAGGTCCAAAAGGATAAGGACTGCTGGATTGCAAAGGAACACTGTGCTCCACACTATCAAATGCTACGGAGAGGTCCAAAAGGATAAGGACTGCTGGATTGCAAAGGAACACTGTGCTCCACACTATCAAATGCTACGGAGAGGTCCAAAAGGATAAGGACTGCTGGATTGCAAAGGAACACTGTGCTCCACACTATCAAATGCTACGGAGAGGTCCAAAAGGATAAGGACTGCTGGATTGCAAAGGAACACTGTGCTCCACACTATCAAATGCTACGGAGAGGTCCAAAAGGATAAGGACTGCTGGATTGCAAAGGAACACTGTGCTCCACACTATCAAATGCTACGGAGAGGTCCAAAAGGATAAGGACTGCTGGATTGCAAAGGAACACTGTGCTCCACACTATCAAATGCTACGGAGAGGTCCAAAAGGATAAGGACTGCTGGATTGCAAAGGAACACTGTGCTCCACACTATCAAATGCTACGGAGAGGTCCAAAAGGATAAGGACTGCTGGATTGCAAAGGAACACTGTGCTCCACACTATCAAATGCTACGGAGAGGTCCAAAAGGATAAGGACTGCTGGATTGCAAAGGAACACTGTGCTCCACACTATCAAATGCTACGGAGAGGTCCAAAAGGACAAGGACTGCTGGATTGCAAAGGAACACTGTGCTCCACACTATCAAATGCTACGGAGAGGTCCAAAAGGATAAGGACTGCTGGATTGCAAAGGAACACTGTGCTCCACACTATCAAATGCTACGGAGAGGTCCAAAAGGACAAGGACTGCTGGATTGCAAAGGAACACTGTGCTCCACACTATCAAATGCTACGGAGAGGTCCAAAAGGATAAGGACTGCTGGATTGCAAAGGAACACTGTGCTCCACACTATCAAATGCTACGGAGAGGTCCAAAAGGACAAGGACTGCTGGATTGCAAAGGAACACTGTGCTCCACACTATCAAATGCTACGGAGAGGTCCAAAAGGATAAGGACTGCTGGATTGCAAAGGAACACTGTGCTCCACACTATCAAATGCTACGGAGAGGTCCAAAAGGACAAGGACTGCTGGATTGCAAAGGAACACTGTGCTCCACACTATCAAATGCTACGGAGAGGTCCAAAAGGATAAGGACTGCTGGATTGCAAAGGAACACTGTGCTCCACACTATCAAATGCTACGGAGAGGTCCAAAAGGACAAGGACTGCTGGATTGCAAAGGAACACTGTGCTCCACACTATCAAATGCTACGGAGAGGTCCAAAAGGATAAGGACTGCTGGATTGCAAAGGAACACTGTGCTCCACACTATCAAATGCTACGGAGAGGTCCAAAAGGATAAGGACTGCTGGATTGCAAAGGAACACTGTGCTCCACACTATCAAATGCTACGGAGAGGTCCAAAAGGACAAGGACTGCTGGATTGCAAAGGAACACTGTGCTCCACACTATCAAATGCTACGGAGAGGTCCAAAAGGACAAGGACTGCTGGATTGCAAAGGAACACTGTGCTCCACACTATCAAATGCTACGGAGAGGTCCAAAAGGACAAGGACTGCTGGATTACAAAGGAACACTGTGCTCCACACTATCAAATGCTACGGAGAGGTCCAAAAGGACAAGGACTGCTGGATTGCAAAGGAACACTGTGCTCCACACTATCAAATGCTACGGAGAGGTCCAAAAGGATAAGGACTGCTGGATTGCAAAGGAACACTGTGCTCCACACTATCAAATGCTACGGAGAGGTCCAAAAGGATAAGGACTGCTGGATTGCAAAGGAACACTGTGCTCCACACTATCAAATGCTACGGAGAGGTCCAAAAGGATAAGGACTGCTGGATTGCAAAGGAACACTGTGCTCCACACTATCAAATGCTACGGAGAGGTCCAAAAGGATAAGGACTGCTGGATTGCAAAGGAACACTGTGCTCCACACTATCAAATGCTACGGAGAGGTCCAAAAGGATAAGGACTGCTGGATTGCAAAGGAACACTGTGCTCCACACTATCAAATGCTACGGAGAGGTCCAAAAGGATAAGGACTGCTGGATTGCAAAGGAACACTGTGCTCCACACTATCAAATGCTACGGAGAGGTCCAAAAGGATAAGGACTGCTGGATTGCAAAGGAACACTGTGCTCCACACTATCAAATGCTACGGAGAGGTCCAAAAGGACAAGGACTGCTGGATTGCAAAGGAACACTGTGCTCCACACTATCAAATGCTACGGAGAGGTCCAAAAGGACAAGGACTGCTGGATTGCAAAGGAACACTGTGCTCCACACTATCAAATGCTACGGAGAGGTCCAAAAGGACAAGGACTGCTGGATTGCAAAGGAACACTGTGCTCCACACTATCAAATGCTACGGAGAGGTCCAAAAGGACAAGGACTGCTGGATTGCAAAGGAACACTGTGCTCCACACTATCAAATGCTACGGAGAGGTCCAAAAGGACAAGGACTGCTGGATTGCCTCTATCTTTTAACCTCATTGAAAAGAGGCATTGAAGAAATTTGCTAGGTCTTCCACCAATAAAACAACATGGCCTTTAATGAATGCAGGAGGTGCCATGTCTAAGGAGGCTCCTGGAGGTTTATGGCTGTGTACTTTCCTTATTACATCTTCACCTGACAGCTAATGAAAACTATTGAGATACCCATGATTTGACATACTGATGTCAGGCAGGCAGATATAGGTTCTGGGTTCAGCCTTAATTATTTCTAGTAAATTGGCAACTTTATCGGTGAAAAACAGTGCTAAATTGTCACAAATATCTTGGGACTTAATCATAGGCTTCTGAATTTCACGTGAACATATTAATTCGTGATAGATTTGAAAGAACTCTGAGCTATCTGATGAGGCTGTGCAAATTCTTCCAGAAAAATTCAGTTTCTCGGCCTGCAGAATAGCTTTCTTACGGACAGCTCGGTGCTCGTACAGGCCTCCTTGTCTGAGATTGAAAGGGTGGCCCGCCACCTACGCTCGAGTTAGCGGCCTTCTCTTTTTAATAGACTTAGGTCAGATGGGAACCTATGATCATTCTGAGCCAAGATTGGCTTTTGTTGTTTTTGCATCAGCGGAGCGAGGTAATCAAGACACCATATAACCGTCTCGTAAAAATTGTGAAACAATCAGGAGAAAGGGAAAGATCCACCCCCGCGTAAGAGGAATCTACCGTCTATTGCTCCTCTGGACAAATATTCTGTATCTCTGTTCTGTGGGTGTAACCTCCTTGGTTGTCTGCTAATGCTACAAAAAAGGAAATGAAAGAGTGGTCTGTCGATGATAATGGTGTAATAGCTACCTCAGTGCGGGTAATATTTAATGTAAGATAAGGTCGAGTAGATGCCCCACTGAAATTGGAAGGCCGGAGGAGGCTGTGTGAATCCTAACACCTGTAGAAGATTAATAAAATCCTGTGCAAAGCCATTGTTTTTATTGCCTGAGTGAAAGTTAAAATCGCCTAAAATAATGTTCTTGCGGATAGAGTTTGAAGCTCAACGCAAAAGGGTTGGAAATGTTCTAAAACCAGTGCATCATATATAGCAGGGTGATAAATGGCAGATACCAAGACTGAGATATCAACTCCTCAAGTAATTGTTATTGTTAGGTGTTCGAAAGAGGAATATGTTTCGTTTATGTGTGAATTATTGATCCTGTCAGCAGGTTGAAAAAAAAAATAGCCACTCCCCCAACCCACCGCATCTCGCTTACCACAACGATGTTTACAAAAATCTGCATAACCATCCGGTAAAATGTCTTTATGTGTAAAGGTATAGTCCTGGTCAATAATGGCTAATAGTTGCAGATTTCCAGTCGATAGGAGCTCATGCATTTCAATTGTATGCCTAACTGAAGATCTAAAATTCACAAGGCCCATTTTACTTCTGGTAGAGAAGATCTTAACTCTGCTAGGTACTGAGAAAGCCTCTGGGGACATATGCCCTGGGATTAAAGTTACCTGAGGGTCAGTCAAATACATTGTTTGCTTAGGTAAAGGCATGGTTTTTGCAGAGACAGGGGGATAGGGCCCACCGGCTCAAACAGGCGAAAACAGGAGCTGACAATCAATACACTTGTGTAAAAAGAACCCATGCTAAAACGGCCAGAGGTACTGTTTAAGACGACTAGCACTGTGTCACGTGATCCGTCACCAGACCGTCCCGCCCCATGGGTCCTCCCAGTGACACGGCTTGAGGGGGCGTGTCCTATCGGAGCACTGCTCGGTATCTGTGTGAGGAGGCCAGCGGGAGCACAGGGAGTGGCTTTGGGGAACAGAGTACTGCTGCCACCATAATTCTGCTCCTGTCACCCAGCTCCTCACTCAGGATCCGGAAGAGGAGGAATAGAACTGCCCCGGAGACCGGGAGAAAGCATGTCAGAGACCAAAGAAAAGTCACATGGGCACTGCCCTGATCATGCTAAGCAGGTGGAACATTAACACACATGCACAGCGTGCCTCCCCGTCTGCTTGTGGTCCTTGTGCCTAGCAGCAAAAAAGCAGATGAAGGCTGTATTAGGCGCTCAGAGCTGCAAGAAGCTGCACTTAGGTAAGAAGGTGAAATATGAACACACAGCACAGTGTGCCATGCTGTCTCCTCGAGGTCACAGTGCTGGGTGGCCAAGAGCACGGCAGGCCTACCCAAGGACTGTAGACCTGCCAGAGACTGCACATGGCAGCACACTTGGCTAAGTGGATCAAATATTAACAGCCATGAATAGTGTGACTCGCTGTCTCCCCAGGTACCCACTGCTGGTCGGGCGAGAGCTGCCAAAGCAGACTTTGTGAGAGAAGTATAAACTAGCAGGTGCATGTCTGAGCTACTCTTGGGCATCTCGTGATTTGCTCCAGTGCACGTCTTCGAGGGTCAGGCAACACAGTTTGACTAATTCTAATTCCCACTTGATAATTTGACCTGCTATCAACCCTCTGAGGCTGCAGCAAGACCTTCACCACAGTCAGCTATTGCAGGGAAGGCCTACTCAAGTGAACACATTTCCTGGCAGATAATTAACTGTAATAAAGACAAGCTTCAGTGGCATGGGCCATACCTGCCACTAAAACTGGGCACTTGGGGACTGCCCATATATTTAATTATTCTTGCGCAGACTAGTTATTCCTCTTGCTGAGAATTGTGACAAAGATCATACCAGTACTGGCAACAGGGAATTAACCACATCTATTAGTGGTTATCGTGCTGACTCGCAATGCCAGTTGCGGTGGCTACGAGGACCTTATAGAGGATTATTATCCAATATAGGTCTGCAATTGTTCACACCTTTTTTAACTGGTTTTGCATATCCTATGGTTCTGTTAGTTTTCTATCCTAGACAAATCATGAAAGAGTCAATTAGTTGTCATACTAGTGGAAACACCCGTGTACATGGGCTAATGTGTGTAATGGAAGACATGTTCAGAGTGTAAATATATTATGTGGCATATGTTGATGTAATTTATGTTAATAGAAAAATAATTTTTTGTGAAGGATCTTGCTCCTTTTACGTGCAGGGGTAGTAACTTCAAACAAAATCTCACAGAATCAGTTGAACATAGTGCATACGTCCTATTGTTGTATCTGCTCCTCATTGTCTTGGATTCCACTTGCAGGTTTTGGACTCAAATATATAATGTGGAGGGATGTCAGAGTAATACAATTCACGTGCAGCATGATTCGAAGTAGAAATGAAATCATAAAATAAAGTACATTTAAGTCAAATAAAGTTTAAAACGTACGTGAAGAATGTTATTGATATAATAACACATACCAGAAAATATTACAATGAATAATTACAGAATACATAAGTACATTTAAAAAAAGTAATTTATTTTGTTTCATAAATAGTGCCTAATCAAATACATTTCCGTTTACATGTTTTTTTAAGTGTATACATTTTCCTAGTGTATGCAACTTGAAGTATGCTGTTAAAGTTGTATTTTTTCACCTGGAAGATTAAATTGAAGTCTTATTGTTGCATGTGCAAGGCAACAGCTCCCTCTAGCTCTGATATTGTTGAAATACACATTTTGTTTGCCTGGAAGATGAAATTGAAGTCTTATTGTTATATGTGTAAGGCCGCAGCTCCCTCTAGCTGTGATAATAGGCAAATCGGGCAGGACAGCTTAGCACAAACATACATCTGGCCTTTTATTGTATTGTATGATGTTTGAATGCAGCAGATATGTTAAAGATATGTGTTTAATTTTTTGCTATCTGTTTCCTTTTTTATTCTGGACCCTGCAAGCATACCTATACAAAGTGCCAAGAAATTGCCTCAAGGTGCGAAACATGCGTCAACTCTATTACTGCACACTTGTTATTGGAATGTTCCTTAAAAAATAAATCAGGACAGCACCATTTTGGATGTGTACAATTTTGCGTGTGCATTTGGGAGAATCGGTCTCTGTAGACCATCTGCAGTGGGGCTCTTACACTACAACACTTTTATGCCACACTTTCAAGAATCAGTAAAGAGTGTAAGTGAGTCGGAAAAAACAGCTTTGGCTCTGCAGTTTTAGTCTTAGATAAGAAGTACCTCCTGAGTATTTGAGTCAAATTATGATGTGTAGTGAAATCATTCACTTACCTGCACCAGGGTGTAGTCACAAGTCCCATGGAAGGAGTATCTCTTGCGGTCAAAGGTGACGTAGTGGGGGTCCCCAAGCAGAAAACACTCAGCAGCACACTTCTCCCGGGAGCAATGCCAGCGCCCACCTTGGCAAACACTGTGATTGGAGGAGAAAAACACAGGGGTCACACTCTCAGAAAATGACCCTCTAAACCTGCCTTACAGTAATAATATAAAAGGAATGTGTGACATTTACAACCTTACTCTTCTCTCCCATGTCCAAGTAGTGGTGAAAAGCTCTAAGTACTCGGAAGAAAGTAAATGAAGTATTCTGAGGTCACACACATTTATTTTCAAGATTGAGCACATGGGGAATGTATTTGTGATAGGGTGTTAATCCCAACACTGCCACTGCTGTGGCATCAGTGACCAGCCCGTTGTGACACGTGCTACTTCAACACTGCCACTGAAGCTGTACACAGACAGAGAGCTGTGGGAAGATGCCACAGCACAGGCTGAGAGCCTCAGGAATGGCATCTTGGGACCCTCGCAGAGACCACAAGTCTGGAGGAACTCTCGGGGGACCCTGGGTTGCTTGCATCCCTGCATTCTGCATTTCTCTCCCTTCTTTTACAGGGTTGGATCTGGCTAGTTAGTGTTTTCTAGTATTGTTTTTACTGCATGTTGGTGTGTTTAATTAAAGTATATATATATTTATATTTTTTATAGAAGCTTGATTCGACATTCCTTTGATTTGGACTGTTCGATATTATTGCTTTTTGGGTTGCTACTGTCTCACATAACACCCCTCTTAAGAGTATAACCTGCCCTCGGCCCACGTCACAACAAAAGGATGAAGGTGGTATATCTCTTGACGGTGCCTGTTTCATCTTTGTTATTGGGATCACTGTTGTTTTGTAGTAGTGTGAGGGCTGAGTAGGCGGTTAAGCCACTACGCATCCTTGTACCACTGTGGTGCTGTAGTAATTTCATCATATGGTTCTTGTTATATGATGTGCCTGGAACACCATTTTTTGCTGTATAGCGCCTACAAAATGCTCAATGAATAAATGGGCAGGAGGGCCTTCACGGCAAAAGACAGCATGAAGCCGAAACAACTGGAAGGGCGGGGGGGGGGGATTTTGACAGTAATAAAATACAAAAGTGTGTATGTACAGTATGTGTGTGTGTGTATCAAATGTTTTATGTTTGTAAGTGCCTGTATGAATGAGAGAGAGTATGAATGCTGTATGGTGTGCGGGTGAATGTGAGAGTGAAGGAAGAATGACTGCTCATGCGTGTCTTTCAGTTTGAACGTTAAAGAAGAATGAATGCCGTATGAATACTGATGGGACCCTATTGGGCCTGGAAGCAGGCCTCTGATTGGAGTCGTGTGTGTGGTGTCAGCCAGGAAGACATATTTTAGCTTTACTGTCGCATGGAATTTATTCACTGGATATCAAGGGTGAAGGCAGGATGAGTGTTTCTATGTGGTACTTGCCCGCATCCAGTCTGGTCATATTTATCTACTGAGGCATGCCATATTTACTAGGCCTCAGGGCTGAAGGCAACATAGTGAGTGTTCCTACTTAGTAATGGCCTAAATTGGTGGTGCCAGTCCGGACATATTTCTTTACTGTGGCATGACATTTTTTACTGCTCATCAAGGGGGAAGGCAGCATAATGAGTGTTCCTACATGGTACTGGCTCACATTGGTGGGGTCAGGTTGGACATATTTCTTTACTACTGCATGGCAATTTTTACTCAGCATTAAGTGTGAATCCAGCATGATTAGTATTTTTATGTGGCTAGATTAGCCTACATTTGTGCTGCCAGTCTGGATATATTGTTTTACTTTGGCATGGCTTTTATTGATAAACACCAAGGATACAGAAAACATCTTACATGTCATTGCATAGCAACACTTGTCTACATTGGTGCAGCCAACCCAGCCATTTTTACTTACTGTGGCATTACATTTTGTCCTGGTAAAGCCAACAAGACCATATTAGTATATGGTAATACTGGTATATACTGGTTCAGGCTTCATGGACATGCATGAACACAGTATTTAAATGTTTTTATATTGGCACATGTTGTGGGCAAAGGCATCATGAACATTTGTGGGAAAATGCTCCTGTGTACTGGTGGTGACTTTTATCTATTGGATATGTCATGTGTTATCCTTCGAAATAGATTGCAAACTGTAGCTTTTTACCCAATTTGTTCACAGAAAGTCTTCTGAAATGCATGATTTTAACCTATACTTTCAAAAAATATTCAAGGGTAGAACTACCCCGAGTTCCTCTTGGTTGGTTCAGGCTCCCTCGCTATGCTCGATCACTTCCGCACATTTGAGGGACATGTTTCCTCTTTCCTGTGTGTACCTTCCACATATTTGCTTTTCAGGCACTGCAATCTGCAAAACCATCTCTGCTACAAGCCAAAAAAACACGAGTTAGCATAGCAGTCGCGACCCGTCTATAATGGGCAATGTGCTGGTGCGCCCCATGCACCTCCCTACAGTTATTGGATGCCTCCGCGATGCACCTCCCTATCAATATAGACAGGCTAACATTGCAAACCACTCCACATCAGTCAATGGGGGTCTGCACCCAGAACTGGGTGTACCGCACTGCTGGCACAGGTGCCTTGTGGTGAGCAGTGCATCACCACTGTCACCGGTGTCTTATTATGATGAGCAATAGTGCACTGAGGGCATAGATACCACATAATGAGCAGTGCGTAGGTGGTCAAGGGTGAGTGGTGTATCACTGCTAGCATAGGTGCCTCATAAGGGTCATCTCTGCATCACTGCTGGTATGGACGTCACACAGTAAGAAGTGTCACAATGCTGCAAAAGGTTCCTTATCACAGTGAGCAACGCATTACTGCAGGCGTCGGTGCCTCATCACAGTGAGCAGCCAATTACTGCAGGCGTCGGTGCCTCATCACAGTGAGCAGCCAATTACTGCAGGCGTCGGTGCCTCATCACAGTGAGCAGCCAATTACTGCAGGCGTCGGTGCCTCTTCACGGTGAGCAGCGCATTACTGCAGGTGTAGGTGCCTCATCACAGTGAACAGTGAATTACTGCAGACATAGGTGCCTCATCACAGTGAGAAGTGCATTACTGCAGGCGTAGGTGCCTCATCACGGTGAGCCCTGAATTACTGCAGACATAGGTGCCTCATCACAGTGAGAGGTGCATTACTGCAGGCGTAGGTGCCTCATCACGGTGAGCCCTGAATTACTGCAGACATAGGTGCCTCATCACAGTGAGAAGTGCATTACTGCAGGCAAAGGTGCCTCATCACAGTGAGCAGCGCATCACTAGAGGTGCTGGTGCCTCATCACGGT
This sequence comes from Ambystoma mexicanum, assembly GCF_040938575.1. NCBI lineage: Eukaryota > Metazoa > Chordata > Amphibia > Caudata > Ambystomatidae > Ambystoma > Ambystoma mexicanum. Next base: position 1,418,031,678 of record NC_090923.1, on the reverse strand, counting down.
GAGCAGTGAATTACTGCCCGACTACATGTAGTGCCTTGATGTCAGCACACATGGCCCTCTGAAAGGGTTAACCTGAAGACCCTTGGTATGATTCCAAATGAAGTGGAAAGCGTAGGCCCCTGCTGTAGATACACTCATAACACAAGCTCGAGCCGCCAGTGTCCACGACTGCCTGCCTGGTTACCTCTTACCACTATTAAACGTGATATTCCACCACACCCCTCCTCCCGCTCCCATATCACCGCCTAGAAAATCCTGATGCTAACTTAATGTCTCCGGGCATTTCACCACAGGCCTTGTGATACCCCTATAACACACGATTTTGTTTTTAGTGTCTCTTTTTGTTTCAGAGCCCATAAGTCCTAGTGATGAGGTAATCAGCATAACAGGCGTTTGTGCAACAAATGGGCACAATGGGGATCAGGTGAGGGAGGGTGTTCTCGGTACTACACACAAATAACAAATGTGTTTTGTTGCTCAGCTCAATTGTGCTCATTCTATCACCTCAATGTACTTTTAAAAGGAAACAGTAAAATTATCAAATTACTATATGAGCCTCCACGTATGCAATTATTTTGGTAAGTGCACTGCATACTGTGTATTTATTTGGACTGTGTCTTATGGTTCCTGCACAGCGAGGTACTGCAAAATAGTTCTGTGTACTGTTGGTGAAAGACCATGCCTTGGCCTTTTTATTATTATTTTTATGGAGCTCATTCGGCACGAGGGCCGTTTACACATAGGCTGCAATGTCAGCCGCGTTGAAACGACCTTTGTGCCAAATAAGTGGTGCCGAAAAGGCCTTTGCACCAATCTGGCAGTGGCAGAATGGGCTCTGCGGCCACAGGGGTGCGTCGAAACAGCTGATGCCAAAACACTGGCGACAAAAACGTGGGCTACCGCACACAATGCTGGAAATGGGAAACTTTTATTGGGAGAACGGTCAGTTCTTAGGAGGGTGGGGCTTTGGGGAGGAGGGGCGGGGCAAAGGGGTGTGGTCTACAGCCAGGTTGTGCAACACAATCATTACAAGTCTGCCGGACCGGAATTAAGGGTGCCAGTAGCAACGTACCGGCAACCTTTCCAAGCTGGCAGACTACAACTCTGCTTTCCTGGCCCTGTGCGCCCGGCAGGTCTGACCTGTCGGGTGCAATGGCCCCGGAAAGCAGAGTTGTCACGGAAGCACCGGCACCATTAGAAACTGTGCCTGTGCTTCCGTCTCCCCACTCCCATGGAGTCATATGGGGCTCCATGGGAATGGGGAACAACATTTTCCACCGCCTGATATTCCGGTCCCCCGGGACCCGTAATGACCCGGTGGCACTGGGATATCAGGCGGGGGAAACGGTGTATTCACCCTAATAAAAAGATGTCTGTAAAATGCAGGGTATATATACCAGTTTGAACAGCTGTAAAACTGTATGTGAGTCTTCGGCAGTTTCTGTATGCAGGCTACAGTACTGCGTGTTCTGAACGCTCGTTGAAGAATGGGTTGTGCTGCGGGAGCAGCCTGCGCTACAACGAGCAGACTGCTTTCAGACGAGTTCACAAAGCACCCATGTCTCCCACAGCACAGCACTCCAGCGGCAGGCAAAAGAAGCGGGGAGAGGTCGATGTGTGCAAAAGCCTGCTGGGAGGTTGGCGCGGTTAGGTTCATACTATAAACAGTGAAATTGCACTGGACGGGGATCAGCGGGAGTGCCTTGGATTATAAGCAGGGAATTTTACTGAGGACCTCGTGAGACCCCCAACAAAAGAGACTAAAACAACTGATCTTTGCTGAATCACAGGCTCAAAGAATGGAGCATGTATGCAAGCAGGCAGACTGTGCAGCACTCATAGTGTGGCCGGGAGGATAGCTCAGTGGCAAAGTGCTCGCCTTGGAAGCAAGAGATTTGAAGCAACAGAGGTTCGATCCCCGTGTTCATACTTAGAAACCTCTGGGTATTAGGCGCGTTATAAATACCCAATTACAATTACAATATCAAAGTGTTGTGAGCACATCCTGCATGTTTTGGATTGGGGTGGTTCGCTATAAGGGTTTTGAGCTACCCCCGATAGAAGAAGAAACTTGAATGGTGTGGATATATGGCCCCGGCGAGTAATGTGCTGTGTCGAACCCGGGGGTCGAGCACTTGGCAATGGGACATGTTGTACAGTATGTGGTCTGACTTCGACCAAGTAGCCATGCACGCTGAATAAAACATGAAGGTGAAAACGCAAACCTCCGAATAATGTCACTGCCTCAATATTTATATTAGAAATCTTCATGCACACATGTGATTTTGACTATAATTATAGTATTAAGACAGGCGCAATATTCGGAGTTTAGGTCCATTGGACATTCCTTGATGACCTTCCAATGTTCTTCCAGCAGCGAATCGGGTGGTAGTTTTTTTTTCTTTCTCATCTCAGAACTGCACATCCTTATTTTACCCAAAAAAAAGGGATACATATGGGTCTGGCTTTGCTCATCTTTTTTGGAACTCGGCTGCATGGAAATGGCGGACATGACCCGCACTGCAGTTCCTACTTTTGGCCACCAGAGAGAAGCACACACCAAGGAATGCTTGTTGATTTGCAGTGTTTCCTTGGTACTGGCCGTGGATTTTTAAGCATTGATTCCGTTGTGAATTCCCTTGATAACGTTCTGCCGGTGAAGGGGCAGCAGCATAGTCTACCGATATTTTGGGGGTCATTGTATTTCCTATTGAACATTACAGTGGACGCTTTCCCCATCGGATCCGTGTTAGCGTCTGTATCATACGTCACGCTGAGGAGCGGCCGAATGTTCTAGATTCATGTAAGATATCGCTAGTTGGATGAAAAATGTATGCTGCAGGTGACTGTAACTTTAGATTATTACATTATTACGAGCTTTTTTGGTGGAACCCGTGGTGCTAATGTGTTTAGAATGTGGGTGATCTCTAGGGGGAATCTGCACTCGCCACAGCATCAGCTTGTGCCTTGATTTTGGCATGAAAATCACATATAAATGCCGACAGAGAGGTGTCCTGTGGCACAAAGATTTTCACGAACAAGGCATGAAAAAATGACTAACCAATAATTATAATTGTTTTTTTTTATAGTGCTTTATAGAGAAGAGGTTTCTAAGGGCGGACCTGCGCCTTGCTTCCAAGACAAGCGTGTTGCCACCGAGCTACACTACCCAGGCCAATCATAACGCCCCAGAGATGCCGGTATATTTCAAAGAGGAACCTGCCCAGCCGTCGGCCTGAGAATACCGAAATCCATTTTAATAGAAGTTAAAGAGAAAAAAAAAGACAGCTCCTTGAGTAGCCCATCCACCTCATTTTGGGCTTTTAGCAATGCAGCCTGTGACATGGCCAAGCCCCAGGTTCCACCAACAAAGGTGTGCTTAGGTTTTTGCGAATTCCCTGTGGTGGTGTAATATGGAACCTCACTGGGGAAGCTGAGAGCTTGCGAGCATGTACACGTATGAAATATACCAATACTAGAGAACTACGATCACAGGTAAATGATCTGTTTTCTTCTCCACCATGCAATATTTCGTAGACTGCTTTGAATAGATTGAGAGGGAATCCCGACAGCGAGATTGATGTATGCGGCAAAGGTCCTTTTGGGACAATAATAATTTGTTTTTTATACAGCACTTTACATGGGACATATTTACATACATTACTATTATTAACTAATCGAAATCAGCACTCATTTATTGTCTTCGGAAGGATGAATGGCTGATTGGGCCATGCTGGGATTTGAACCTGCAACCTGCAGATTACAGCAACAAGCATTTAACCCACTGAGCCATTTTACCAGCATAAAAGCAAGGTGAGTTTGCCACCTACTTCACTGTAATAAAGGGCTGAGTCGACCGATGCTCACGTAGAGATGGCATTATGGAAAGGCATAAGAGTCATGAACCCGGGCACCAAATAGTTGCTTTATGAAAGAAACCTGTGCACATTCTTTTCAAAACAAAAATGACATATACCACGATATCGTCTAGCGTGCTTCTGGAGTTGCTGTCTTTCTGTTGTTTACAAGTAAAATCCGCTCTAATCAACGCAGCTGGTGCCGCAGAGTAGTGCGCACAGTTTGAGCATTCACTATTGCAAAACTCATGCAGCACGTGCAATAATCAAAGTTGCAATGCGTATTCATAAATCTGAGTGGCACAATGATTCAAAAGACAGCTCAGTGAGTTATGCAGCCCTTGCAGAGATCTGTGTTCATATGTCATATCACAGCATCAGATCCCGGCAAATCAGACTCAGCCTTTCCCCTCTGTGAGGTTGATAAAAACCTTGTAATAAAACACCTACTTTGCGACAAAGCAACGTACCCGCACCAGAAAGTGCTGCTTATAAATAACAGCATTGGAGATATTTGACAGAGCGCAGTGGTCCTAAAATTCTGATGAACTGCTTTACTATTGTTATTCATGACAGCCTTTGTGAAACCACCCTGTGGGGGAAATGCTAAATAGTATGTATGGCATCTGACTGTAAGCTGTGCCAGCTGCAGGAAGTGCTGAGGGTTCTCCGAAGTGAAAGGGTTAATCCTGTCCTGTCTTGGTTTTTGTTCTGCATCCTGACACAAGTATCATTTGCCCCAGCATCAGGCCTTGTCTATTTGAGAAGGTGAGTGGAGTGGCTTCGCCCATGGGAGTGTCCAGACCTGGGAAAAGTGTTAAGAGCTGGAGCTCGAGACAAGTTCAGACCTACCAGGATATAAAGACAGAGGGGTTTGTGGTGACGGCGCCACCTCCATCTCATGCTGTGAGAGTCAAGGCACCACATCCCACTGTCAGGGCGCCACCTCCATCTCATGCTGTGAGAGTCAAGGCACCACATCCTACTGTCAGGGGGCCACCTCCAGCTCATGCTGTGAGAGTCAAGGCAGGGCGCCACCTCCATCTCATGCTGTGAGAGTCAAGGCACCACATCCCACTCTCAGGGCGCCACCTCCATCTCATGCTGTTAGAGTCAAGGCACCACATCCCACTGTGAGGGCGCCACCTCCATCTCATGCTGTGAGAGTCAAGGCACCACATCCCACTGTCAGGGCGCCACCTCCATCTCATGCTGTCAGGGCGCCACCTACATCTCATGCTGTGAGAGTCAAGGCACCACATCCCACTGTCAGGGCGCCACCTCCATCTCATGCTGTGAGGGTCGAGGCACCACATCCCACTGTGATAGCGCCACCTCCATCTCATGCTGTGAGTGTCAAGGCACCACATCCTATAGTCAAGGCGCCACCTTCATCTCATGCTGTGAGAGTCAAGGCACCACATCCCACTGTCAGGGCGCCACCTCCATCTCATGCTGTGAGAGTCAAGGCACCACATCCCACTGTCAGGGCGCCACCTCCATCTCATGCTGTGAGAGTCAAGGCACCACATCCCACTGTCAGGGCGCTACCTCCATCTCATGCTGTGAGAGTCAAGGCACCACATCCTGTAGTCAAGGCGCCACCTTCATCTCATGCTGTGAGAGTCAAGGCATCACATCCCACTGTCAGGGCACCACCTCCATCTCATGCTGTGAGAGTCAAGGCACCACATCCCACTGTCAGGGGTCCTCCTCCATCTCATGCTGTGAGAGTCAAGGCAGGGCGCCACCTCCATCTCATGCTGTGAGAGTCAAGGCACCACATCCCACTGTCAGGGCATCACCTCCATCTCATGCTGTGAGAGTCAAGGCACCACATCCCACTGTCAGGGCGCCAGCTCCATCTCATGCTGTGAGAGTCAAGGAACCACATCCCACTGGCAGGGCTCCACTTCCATGTCATGCTGTGAGAGTCAAGGCACCACATCCCACTGTCAGGGCGCCACCTCCATCTCATGCTGTGAGAATCAAGGCACCACATCCCACTGTCAGGGCGCCACCTCCATCTCATGCTGTGAGGGTCAAGGCACCACTTCCAACTGTCAGGGCGACACCCCCATCTCATGCTGTGAGAGTCGAGGCACCACATTCCACTGTCAGGCCGCCACCTCGATCTCATGCTGTCAGAGTCAAGGCACCACATCCCACTGTCAGGGCGCCACCTCCATCTCATGCTGTGAGAGTCAAGGCACCACATCCCACTGTCAGGGCGCCACCTCCATCTCATGCTGTGAGAGTCAAGGCACCACATTCCACTGTCAGGGTGCCACCTCCATCTCATGCTGTGAGAGTCAAGGCACCACATCCCACTGTCAGGGCGCCACGTCCATCTCAAGCCACCACATTCCACTGTCAGGGCGCCACCTCCATCTCATGCTGTGAGAGTCAAGGTACCACACTCCACTGTCAGGGTGCCACCTCCATCTCATGCTGTGAGAGTCAAGGCACCACATTCCACTGTCAGAGCACCACCTCCATCTCATGCTGTGAGAGTCAAGGCACCACATCCCACTGTCAGGGCGCCACCTCCATCTCATGCTGTGAGAGTCAAGGCACCACATCCCACTGTCAGGGCGCCACCTCCATTTCATGCTGTGAGAGTCAAGGCACCACATCCCACTGTCAGGGCGCCATCTCCATCTGAAGCCACCACATTCCACTGTCAGGGTGCCACCTCCATCTCATGCTGTGAGAGTCAAGGCACCACATTCCACTGTCAGGGCGCCACCTCCATCTCATGCTATGAGAGTCAAGGCACCACACCCCACTGTCAGGGCGCCACCTCCATCTCCTGCTGTGAGAGTCAAGGGACCACACCACTGTCAGGGCGCCACCTCCATCTCATCCTGTGAGAGTCAAGGCACCACATCCCACTGTCAGGGTGACACCTCCATCTGATGCTGTGAGAGTCAAGGCACCAAATCCCACTGTCAGAGCACCTCCTCAATCTCATGCTGTGAGAGTCAAGGCACCACACCCCACTGCCATGGCCCCACCTCCATCTCATGCTGTGAAGGTCAAGGCACCACTTGCCACTGTCAGGGCGACACCTCCATCTCATGCTGTGAGAGTCAAGGCACCACATCCCACTGTCAGGGCGCCACCTTCATCTCATGCTGTGAGAGTCAAGGCACCACATCCCACTGTCAGGGCGCCACCTCGGTCTCATGCTGTGAGAGTCAAGGCACCACATTCCACTGTCAGGCCGCCACCTCCATCTCATGCTGTGAGAGTCAAGGCACCACATCCCACTGTCAGGGCGCCACCTCCATCTCAAGGCACCACATCCCACTGTCAGGGCGCCACCTTCATCTCATGCTGTGAGAGTCAAGGCACCACATCCCACTGTCAGGGCGCCACCTCCATCTCATGCTGTGAGAGTCAAGGCACCACATCCCACTGTCAGGGGGGGCCACCTCCATCTCATGCTGTGAGAGGCAAGGCACCACATTCCACTGTCAGGGCGCCACCTCCATCTCAAGCTGTGAGAGTCAAGGCACCACATCCCACTGTCAGGGTGCTACCTCCATCTCAAGGCACCCCATCCCACTGTCAGGGCACCACCTCCATCTCATGCTGTGAGAGTCAAGGCACCACATCCCATTGTCAGGGCACCACCTCCATCTCATGCTGTGAGAGTCAAGGCACCACACTCCACTGTCAGGGCGCCACCTCCATCTCATGCTGTGAGAGTCAAGGCACCACATTTCACTGTCAGAGCGCCACCTCCATCTCATGCTGTGAGAGTCAAGGCACCACATCCCACTGTCAGGGCACCATCTCCATCTCATGCTGTGAGAGTCAAGGCACCACGTCCCACTGTCAGGGCGCCACCTCCATCTCATGCTGTGAGAGTCATTGCACCACATCCCACTGTCAGGGCGCCACCTCCATCTCATGCTGTGAGAGTCAAGGCACCACATCCCACTGTCAGGGCGCCACCTCCATCTCATGCTGTGAGAGTCAAGGCACCACACTCCACTGTCAGGGCGCCACCTCCATCTCATTCTGTGAGAGTCAAGGCACCACATCCCACTGTCAGGGCGACACCTCCATCTCATGCTGTGAGAATCAAGGCACCACATCCCACTGTCAGGGTGACACCTCCATCTCATGCTGTGAGAGTCAAGGAACCACATCCCACTGTCAGAGCACCTCCTCCATCTCATGCTGTGAGAGTCAAGGCACCACATCCCACTGTCAGGGCGCCACGTCCATCTCAAGCCACCACATTCCACTGTCAGGGCGCCACCTCCATCTCATGCTGTGAGAGTCAAGGTACCACACTCCACTGTCAGGGTGCCACCTCCATCTCATGCTGTGAGAGTCAAGGCACCACATTCCACTGTCAGAGCACCACCTCCATCTCATGCTGTGAGAGTCAAGGCACCACATCCCACTGTCAGGGCGCCACCTCCATCTCATGCTGTGAGAGTCAAGGCACCACATCCCACTGTCAGGGCGCCACCTCCATTTCATGCTGTGAGAGTCAAGGCACCACATCCCACTGTCAGGGCGCCATCTCCATCTGAAGCCACCACATTCCACTGTCAGGGTGCCACCTCCATCTCATGCTGTGAGAGTCAAGGCACCACATTCCACTGTCAGGGCGCCACCTCCATCTCATGCTATGAGAGTCAAGGCACCACACCCCACTGTCAGGGCGCCACCTCCATCTCCTGCTGTGAGAGTCAAGGGACCACACCACTGTCAGGGCGCCACCTCCATCTCATCCTGTGAGAGTCAAGGCACCACATCCCACTGTCAGGGTGACACCTCCATCTGATGCTGTGAGAGTCAAGGCACCAAATCCCACTGTCAGAGCACCTCCTCAATCTCATGCTGTGAGAGTCAAGGCACCACACCCCACTGCCATGGCCCCACCTCCATCTCATGCTGTGAAGGTCAAGGCACCACTTGCCACTGTCAGGGCGACACCTCCATCTCATGCTGTGAGAGTCAAGGCACCACATCCCACTGTCAGGGCGCCACCTTCATCTCATGCTGTGAGAGTCAAGGCACCACATCCCACTGTCAGGGCGCCACCTCGGTCTCATGCTGTGAGAGTCAAGGCACCACATTCCACTGTCAGGCCGCCACCTCCATCTCATGCTGTGAGAGTCAAGGCACCACATCCCACTGTCAGGGCGCCACCTCCATCTCAAGGCACCACATCCCACTGTCAGGGCGCCACCTTCATCTCATGCTGTGAGAGTCAAGGCACCACATCCCACTGTCAGGGCGCCACCTCCATCTCATGCTGTGAGAGTCAAGGCACCACATCCCACTGTCAGGGGGGGCCACCTCCATCTCATGCTGTGAGAGGCAAGGCACCACATTCCACTGTCAGGGCGCCACCTCCATCTCAAGCTGTGAGAGTCAAGGCACCACATCCCACTGTCAGGGTGCTACCTCCATCTCAAGGCACCCCATCCCACTGTCAGGGCACCACCTCCATCTCATGCTGTGAGAGTCAAGGCACCACATCCCATTGTCAGGGCACCACCTCCATCTCATGCTGTGAGAGTCAAGGCACCACACTCCACTGTCAGGGCGCCACCTCCATCTCATGCTGTGAGAGTCAAGGCACCACATTTCACTGTCAGAGCGCCACCTCCATCTCATGCTGTGAGAGTCAAGGCACCACATCCCACTGTCAGGGCACCATCTCCATCTCATGCTGTGAGAGTCAAGGCACCACGTCCCACTGTCAGGGCGCCACCTCCATCTCATGCTGTGAGAGTCATTGCACCACATCCCACTGTCAGGGCGCCACCTCCATCTCATGCTGTGAGAGTCAAGGCACCACATCCCACTGTCAGGGCGCCACCTCCATCTCATGCTGTGAGAGTCAAGGCACCACACTCCACTGTCAGGGCGCCACCTCCATCTCATTCTGTGAGAGTCAAGGCACCACATCCCACTGTCAGGGCGACACCTCCATCTCATGCTGTGAGAGTCAAGGCACCACATCCCACTGTCAGAGCACCTCCTCCATCTCATGCTGTGAGAGTCAAGGCACCACACCCCACTGCCATGGCCCCACCTCCATCTCATGCTGTGAGGGTCAAGGCACCACTTCCCACTGTCAGGGCGACACCTCCATCTCATGCTGTGAGAGTCAAGGCACCACATCCCACTGTCAGGGCGCCACCTTCATCTCATGCTGTGAGAGTCAAGGCACCACATCCCACTGTCAGGGCACCACCTCCATCTCATGCTGTGAGAGTCAAGGCACCACATTCCACTGTCAGGCCGCCACCTCCACCTCATGCTGTGAGAGTGAAGGCACCACATCCCACCCACATCCCACTGTCAGGGCGCCACCTCCATCTCAAGGCACCACATCCCACTGTCAGGGCGCGACCTCCATCTCATGCTGTGAGAGTCAAGGCACCACATCCCACTGTCAGGGCGCCACCTCCATCTCATTCTGTGAGAGTCAAGACACCACATCCCACTGTCAGGGCGCCACCTCCATCTCATGCTGTGAGAGTCAAGGCACCACATTCCACTGTCAGGGCGCCACCTCCATCTCATGCTGTGATAGTCAAGGCACCACACTCCACTGTCAGGGCGCCACCTCCATCTCATGCTGTGAGAGTCAAGGCACCACATTCCACTGTCAGGGCGCCACCTCCATCTCATGCTGTGAGAGTCAAGGCACCACATCGCACTGTCAGGACGCCACCTCCATCTCATGCTGTCAGAGTCAAGGCACCACATCCCACTGTCAGGGTGCCACCTCCATCTCATGCTGTGAGAGTCATTGCACCACATCCTACTGTCAGGGCGCCACCTCCAACTCATGCTGTGAGAGTCAAGGCGCCACATCCCACTGTCAGGGCGCCACCTCCATCTCAAGCCACCACATTCCAGTGTCAGGGCGCCACCTCCATCTCATGCTGTGAGAGTCAAGGCACCACATTCCACTGTCAGGGCGCCACCTCCATCTCATGCTGTGAGTGTCAAGGCACCACATCCCACTGTCAGGGCGCCACCTCCATCTCAAGGCACCACATCCCACTGTCAGGGCGCCACCTCCATCTCATGCTGTGAGAGTCAAGGCACCACATCCCACTGTCAGGGCGCCACCTCCATCTCATGCTGTGAGAGTCAAGGCACCACATCCCACTGTCAGGGCGCCACCTCCATCTCATGCTGTGAGAGTCAAGGCACCACATCCCACTGTCAGGGCGCCACCTCCATCTCATGCTGTGAGAGTCAAGGCACCACATCCCACTGTCAGGGCGCCACCTCCATCTCAAGGCACCACATCCCACTGTCAGGGCAGGCACCACATCCCACTGTCAGGGCGCCACCTCCATCTCATGCTGTGAGAGTCAAGGCACCACATCCCACTGTCAGGGCACCACCTCCATCTCATGCTGTGAGAGTCAAGGCACCACATTCCACTGTCAGGGCGCCACCTCCATCTCATGCTGTGAGTGTCAAGGCACCACATTCCACTGTCAGGGCGACACCTCCATCTCATGCTGTGAGAGTCAAGGCACCACACTCCACTGTCAGGGCGCCACCTCCATCTTATGCTGTGAGAGTCAAGGCACCACATCCCACTGTCAGGGCGACACCTCCATCTCATGCTGTGAGAGTCAAGGCACCACATCCCACTGTCAGAGCACCTCCTCCATCTCATGCTGTGAGAGTCAAGGCACCACACCCCACTGCCATGGCCCCACCTCCATCTCATGCTGTGAGGGTCAAGGCACCACTTCCCACTGTCAGGTTGACACCTCCATCTCCTGCTGTGAGAGTCAAGGCACCACATCCCACTGTCAGGGCACCACCTTCATCTCATGCTGTGAGAGTCAAGGCACCACATCCCACTGTCAGGGCACCACCTCCATCTCATGCTGTGAGAGTCAAGGCACAACATTCCACTGTCAGGCTGCCACCTCCATCTCATGCTGTGAGAGTCAAGGCACCACATCCCACTGTCAGGGCGCCACCTCCATCTCAAGGCACCACATCCCACTGTCAGGGTTCCACCTCCATCTCATGCTGTGAGAGTCAAGGCACCACATCCCACTGTCAGGGTGCCACCTCCATCTCATGCTGTGAGAGTCAAGGCACCACATCCCACTGTCAGGGCGCCACCTCCATCTCATGCTGTGAGAGTCAAGGCACCACATTCCACTGTCAGGGCGCCACCTCCATCTCATGCTGTGAGAGTCAAGGCACCACATCCCACTGTCAGGGCGCCACCTCCATCGCAAGGCACCACATCCCACTGTCAGGGCACCACCTCCATCTCATGCTGTGAGAGTCAAGGCACCACATCCCACTGTCAGGGCACCACCTCCATCTCATGCTGTGAGAGTCAAGGCACCACATCCCACTGTCAGGGCGCCACCTCCATCTCATGCTGTGAGAGTCAAGGCACCACATTCCACTGTCAGGGCGCCACCTCCATCTCATGCTGTGAGAGTCAAGGCACCACATTCCACTGTCAGAGCGCCACCTCCATCTCATGCTGTGAGAGTCAAGGCACCACATCCCACTGTCAGGGCGCCAACTCCATCTCATGCTGTGAGAGTCAAGGCACCACATCCCACTGTCAGGGCGCCACCTCCATCTCATGCTGTGAGAGTCATTGCACCACATCCCACTGTCAGGGCGCCACCTCCATCTCATGCTGTGAGAGTCAAGGCACCACATCCTACTGTCAGGGCGCCACCTCCATCTCATGCTGTGAGAGTCAAGGCACCGCATCCCACTGTCAGGGTGCCACCTCCATCTCAAGCCACCACATTCCACTGTCAGGGCGCCACCTCCATCTCATGCTGTGAGAGTCAAGGCACCACATTCCACTGTCAGGGCTTCACCTCCACCTCCTGCTGTGAGAGTCAAGGCACCACATCCCACTGTCAGGGCGCCACCTCCATCTCATGGTGTGAGAGTCATTGCACCACATCCCACTGTCAGGGCGCCACCTCCATCTCATGCTGTGAGAGTCAAGGCACCACATCCCACTGTCAGGGCGCCACCTCCATCTCATGCTGTGAGAGTCAAGGCACCACACTCCACTGTCAGGGCGCCACCTCCATCTCATGCTGTGAGAGTCAAGGCACCACATCTCACTGTCAGGGCGACACCTCCATCTCATGCTGTGAGAGTCAAGGCACCACATCCCACTGTCAGAGCACCTCCTCCATCTCATGCTGTGAGAGTCAAGGCACCACACCCCACTGCCATGGCCCCACCTCCATCTCATGCTGTGAGGGTCAAGGCACCACTTCCCACTGTCAGGGCGACACCTCCATCTCATGCTGTGAGAGTCAAGGCACCACATCCCACTGTCAGGGCGCCACCTTCATCTCATGCTGTGAGAGTCAAGGCACCACATCCCACTGTCAGGGCGCCACCTCCATCTCATGCTGTGAGAGTCAAGGCACCACATCCCACTGTCAGGCCGCCACCTCCACCTTATGCTGTGAGAGTCAAGGCACCACATTCCACTGTCAGGGTGCCACCTCCATCTCATGCTGTGAGAGTCAAGGCACCACATCCCACTGTCAGGGCGCCACCTCCATCTCATCCTGTGAGAGTCAAGGCACCACATCCCACTGTCAGGGCGCCACCTCCATCTCATGCTGTGAGAGTCAAGGCACCACATTCCACTGTCAGGGCGCCACCTCCATCTCATGCTGTGAGAGTCAAGGCACCACACTCCACTGTCAGGGCGCCACCTCCATCTCATGCTGTGAGAGTCAAGGCACCACATTCCACTGTCAGAGCGCCACCTCCATCTCATGCTGTGAGAGTCAAGGCACCACATCCCACTGTCAGCGCGCCACCTCCATCTCATGCTGTCAGAGACAAGGCACCACATCCCACTGTCAGGGTACCACCTCCATCTCATGCTGTGAGAGTCATTGCACCACATCCTACTGTCAGGGCACCACCTCCAACTCATGCTGTGAGAGTCAAGTCGCCACATCCAACTGTCAGGGCGCCACCTCCATCTCAAGCCACCACATTCCACTGTCAGGGCGCCACCTCCATCTCATGCTCTGAGAGTCAAGGCACCACATTCCACTGTCAGGGCGCCACCTCCATCTCATGCTGTGAGTGTCAAGGCACCACATCCCACTGTCAGGGCGCCACCTCCATCTCATGCTGTGAGAGTCAAGGCACCACACTCCACTGTCAGGGCGCCACCTCCATCTCATGCTGTGAGAGTCAAGGCACCACATCCCACTGTCAGGGCGACACCTCCATCTCATGCTGTGAGAGTCAAGGCACCACATCCCACTGTCAGAGCACCTCCTCCATCTCATGCTGTGAGAGTCAAGGCACCACACCCCACTGCCATGGCCCCGCCTCCATCTCATGCTGTGAGGGTCAAGGCGCCACTTCTCACTGTCAGGGTGACACCTCCATCTCCTGCTGTGAGAGTCAAGGCACCACATCCCACTGTCAGGGCACCACCTTCATCTCATGCTTTGAGAGTCAAGGCACCACATCCCACTGTCAGGGCGCCACCTCCATCTCATGCTGTGAGAGTCAAGGCACAACAGTCCACTGTCAGGCCGCCACCTCCATCTCATGCTGTGAGAGTCAAGGCACCACATCCCACTTTCAGGGCGCCACCTCCATCTCAAGGCACCACATTTCACTGTCAGGGCGCCACCTCCATCTCATGCTGTGAGAGTCAAGGCACCACATCCCACTGTCAGGGCGCCACCTCCAACTCATGCTGTGAGAGTCAAGGCACCACATCCCACTGTCAGGGCGCCACCTCCATCCCATGCTGTGAGAGTCAAGGCACCACATTCCACTGTCAGGGCGCCACCTCCATCTCATGCTGTGGGAGTCAAGGCACCACATCCCACTGTCAGGGCACCACCTCCAACTCAAGGCACCACATCCCACTGTCAGGGCAGGCACCACATCCCACTGTCAGGGCGCCACCTCCATCTCATGCTGTGAGAGTCAAGGCACCACATCCCACTGTCAGGGCGCCACCTCCATCTCATGCTGTGAGAGTCAAGGCACCACATCCCACTGTCAGGGCGCCACCTCCATCTCATGCTGTGAGAGTCAAGGCACCACATTCCACTGTCAGGGCGCCACCTCCATCTCATGCTGTGAGAGTCAAGGCACCACATTCCACTGTCAGAGCGCCACCTCCATCTCATGCTGTGAGAGTCACGGCACCACATCCCACTGTCAGGGTGCCACCTCCATCTCATGATGTGAGAGTAAAGGCACCGCATCCCACTGTCAGGGCGCCACCTCCATCTCATGCTGTGAGAGTCATTGCACCGCATCCCACTGTCAGGGCACCACCTCCATCTCATGCTGTGAGAGTCAAGGCACCACATCCTACTGTCAGGGCTCCATCTCCATCTCATGCTGTGAGAGTCAAGGCACCACACCCCACATCCAGGGCCCCATCTCCATCTCATGCTGTGAGGGTCAAGGCACCACTTCCCACTGTCAGGGCAACACCTCCATCTCATGCTGTGAGAGTCAAGGCACCACATCCCACTGTCAGGGCGACACCTTCATCTCATGCTGTGAGAGTCAAGCCACCACATCCCACTGTCAGGGCGCCACCTCCATCTCATGCTGTGAGAGTCAAGGCACCACATTCCACTGTCAGGCCGCCACCTCCACCTCATTCTGTGAGAGTCAAGGCACCACATTCCACTGTCAGGGCGCCACCTCCATCTCATGCTGTGAGAGTCAAGGCACCACATCCCACTGTCAGGGCGCCACCTCCATCTCATCCTGTGAGAGTCAAGGCACCACATCCCACTGTCAGGGCGCCACCTCCATCTCATGCTGTGAGAGTCAAGGCACCACATTCCACTGTCAGGGCGCCACCTCCATCTCATGCTGTCAGAGACAAGGCACCACATCCCACTGTCAGGGTGCCACCTTCATCTCATGCTGTGAGAGTCTTTGCACCACATCCTACTGTCAGGGCACCACCTCCAACTCATGCTGTGAGAGTCAAGGCGCCACATCCCACTGTCAGGGCGCCATCTCCATCTCAGGCCACCACATTCCACTGTCAGGGCGCCACCTCCATCTCGTGCTGTGAGAGTCAAGGCACCACATTCCACTGTCAGGGCGCCACCTCCATCTCATGCTGTGAGTGTCAAGGCACCACATCCCACTGTCAGGGCGCCACCTCCATCTCAT
Organism: Ambystoma mexicanum; assembly: GCF_040938575.1. Classification (NCBI taxonomy): domain Eukaryota; kingdom Metazoa; phylum Chordata; class Amphibia; order Caudata; family Ambystomatidae; genus Ambystoma; species Ambystoma mexicanum. The sequence continues at coordinate 1,418,015,626 of NC_090923.1, read as the reverse complement.
GCTGTGAGAGTCAAGGCACCACACTCACTGTCAGGGCGCCACCTCCATCTCATGCTGTGAGAGTCAAGGCACCACATCCCACTGTCAGGGCGACACCTCCATCTCATGCTGTGAGAGTCAAAGCACCACATCCCACTGTCAGAGCACCTCCTCCATCTCATGCTGTGAGAGTCAAGGCACCACATCCCACTGTCATGGCCCCACCTCCATCTCATGCTGTGAGGGTCAAGGCACCACTTCCCACTGTCAGGGTGACACCTCCATCTCCTGCTGTGAGAGTCAAGGCACCACATCCCACTGCCAGGGCACCACCTTCATCTCATGCTGTGAGAGTCACGGCACCACATCCCACTGTCAGGGCGCCACCTCCATCTCATGCTGTGAGAGTCAAGGCACAACATTCCACTGTCAGGCCGCCACCTCCATCTCATGCTGTGAGAGTCAAGGCACCACATCCCACTGTCAGGGCGCCACCTCCATCTCAAGGCACCACATCCCACTGTCAGGGCGCCACCTCCATCTCATGCTGTGAGAGTCAAGGCACCACATCCCACTGTCAGGGCGCCACCTCCATCTCATGCTGTGAGAGTCAAGGCACCACATCCCACTGTCGGGGCGCCACCTCCATCTCATGCTGTGAGAGTCAAGGCACCACATTCCACTGTCAGGGCGCCACCTCCTTCTCATGCTGTGAGAGTCAAGGCACCACATCCCACTGTCAGGGCAGGCACCACATCCCACTGTCAGGGCGCCACCTCCATCTCATGCTGTGAGAGTCAAGGCACCACATCCCACTGTCAAGGCACCACCTCCATCTCATGCTGTGAGAGTCAAGGCACCACATCCACTGTCAGGGTGCCACCTCCATCTCATGCTGTGAGAGTCAAGGCACCAGATTCCACTGTCAGGGCGCGACATCCATCTCATGCTGTGAGAGTCAAGGCACCAAATCCCACTGTCAGGGCGCCACCTCCATCTCATCCTGTGAGAGTCAAGGCACCACATCCCACTGTCAGGGCGCCACCTCCATCTCATGCTGTGAGAGTCAAGGCACCACATTCCACTGTCAGGGCACAACCTCCATCTCATGCTGTGAGAGTCAAGGCACCACACTCCACTGTCAGGGTGCCACCTCCATCTCATGCTGTGAGAGTCAAGGCACCACATTCCACTGTCAGAGCGCCACCTCGATCTCATGCTGTGAGAGTCAAGGCACCACATCCCACTGTCAGGGTGCCACCTCCATCTCATGCTGTCAGAGTCAAGGCACCACATCCCACTGTCAGGGTGCCACCTCCATCTCATGCTGTGAGAGTCATTACACCACATCCTACTGTCAGGGCGCCACCTCCAACTCATGCTGTGAGAGTCAAGGCGCCACATCCCACTGTCAGGGCGCCACCTCCATCTCAAGCCACCACATTCCACTGTCAGGGCGCCACCTCCATCTCATGCTGTGAGAGTCAAGGCACCACATTCCACTGTCAGGGCGCCACCTCCATCTCACTGCTGTGAGAGTCATGGCACCACACTCCACTGTCAGGGCACCACCTCCATCTCATGCTGTGAGAGTCAAGGCACCACATCCCACTGTCAGGGCGACACCTCCATCTCATGCTGTGAGAGTCAAGGCACCACATCCCACTGTCAGAGCACCTCCTCCATCTCATGCTGTGAGAGCCAAGGCACCACACCCCACTGCCATGGCCCCACCTCCATCTCATGCTGTGAGGGTCAAGGCACCACTTCCCACTGTCAGGGTGACACCTCCATCTCCTGCTGTGAGAGTCAAGGCACCAAATCCCACTGTCAGGGCACCACCTTCATCTCATGCTGTGAGAGTCAAGGCACCACATACCACTGTCAGGGCGCCACCTCCATCTCATGCTGTGAGAGTCATGGCACCACACTCCACTGTCAGGGCGCCACCTCCATCTCATGCTGTGAGAGTCAAGGCACCACATCCCACTGTCAGGGCGCCACCTCCATCTCATGCTGTGAGAGTCAAGGCACCACATCCCACTGTCAGGGCGCCACCTCCATCTCATGCTGTGAGAGTCAAGGCACCACATCCCACTGTCAGGGCGCCACCTCCATCTCATGCTGTGATGGTCAAGGCACCACTTCCCACTGTCAGGGTGACACCGCCATCTCATGCTGTGAGAGTCAAGGCACCACATTCCACTGTCAGGGCGCCACCTCCATCTCATGCTGTGAGAGTCAAGGCACCACATCCCACTGTCAGGGCGCCACCTCCATCTCATGCTGTGAGAGTCAAGGCACAACATTCCACTGTCAGGCCGCCACCTCCATCTCATGCTGTGAGAGTCAAGGCACCACATCCCACTGTCAGGGCGCCACCTCCATCTCAAGGCACCACATCCCACTGTCAGGGCGCCACCTACATCTCATGCTGTGAGAGTCAAGGCACCGCATCCCACTGTCAGGGCGCCACCTCCATCTCATGCTGTGAGAGTCAAGGCACCACATCCCACTGTCAGGGCGCCACCTCCATCTCATGCTGTGAGAGTCACCGCACCACATTCCACTGTCAGGGCGCCACCTCCATCTCATGCTGTGAGAGTCAAGGCACCACATCCCACTGTCAGGGCGCCACCTCCATCTCAAGGCACCACATCCCACTGTCAGGGCAGGCACCACATCCCACTGTCAGGGCGCCACCTCCATCTCATGCTGTGAGAGTCAAGGCACCACATCCCACTGTCAGGGCACCACCTCCATCTCATGCTGTGAGAGTCAACGCACCACGTTCCACTGTCAGGGCGCCACCTCCATCTCATGCTGTGAGTGTCAAGGCACCACATTCCACTGTCAGGGCGCCACCTCCATCTCATGCTGTGAGAGTCAAGGCACCACACTCCACTGTCAGGGCGCCACCTCCATCTCATGCTGTGAGAGTCAAGGCACTACATCCCACTGTCAGGGCGACACCTCCATCTCATGCTGTGAGAGTCAAGGCACCACATCCCACTGTCAGAGCACCTCCTCCATCTCATGCTGTGAGAGTCAAGGCACCACACCCCACTGCCATGGCCCCACCTCCATCTCATGCTGTGAGGGTCAAGGCACCACTTCCCACTGTCAGGGTGACACCTCCATCTCCTGCTGTGAGAGTCAAGGCACCACATCCCACTGTCAGGGCACCACCTTCATCTCATGCTGTGAGAGTCAAGGCACCACATCCCACTGTCAGGGCGCCACCTCCATCTCATGCTGTGAGAGTGAAGGCACAACATTCCACTGTCAGGCCGCCACCTCCATCTCATGCTGTGAGTGTCAAGGCACCACATCCCACTGTCAGGGCGCCACCTCCATCTCATGCTGTGAATGTCATGGCACCACACTCCACTGTCAGGGCGCCACCTCCATCTCATGCTGTGAGAGTCAAGGCACCACATCCCACTGTCAGGGCGCCACCTCCATCTCATGCTATGAGAGTCAAGGCACCACATTCCACAGTCAGGGCGCCACCTCCATCTCATGCTGTGAGAGTCAAGGCACCACATTCCACTGTCAGGCCGCCACCTCCACCTCATGCTGTGAGAGTCAAGACACCACATTCCACTGTCAGGGCGCCACCTCCATCTCATGCTGTGAGAGTCAAGGCACCACATCCCACTGTCAGGGCGCCACCTCCATCTCATCCTGTGAGAGTCAAGGCACCACATCCCACTGTCAGGGCGCCACCTCCATCTCATGCTGTGAGAGTCAAGGCACCACATTCCACTGTCAGGGCGCCACCTCCATCTCATGCTGTGAGAGTCAAGGCACCACACTCCACTGTCAGGGCGCCACCTCCATCTCATGCTGTGAGAGTCAAGGCACCACATTCCACTGTCAGAGCGCCACCTCCATCTCATGCTGTCAGAGTCAAGGCACCACATCCCACTGTCAGGGCGCCACCTCCATCTCATGCTGTCAGAGACAAGGCACCACATCCCACTGTCAGGGCACCACCTCCATCTCATGCTGTGAGAGTCATTGCACCACATCCTACTGTCAGGGCACCACCTCCAACTCATGCTGTGAGAGTCAAGGCGCCACATCCCACTGTCAGGGCGCCAGCTCCATCTCAAGCCACCACATTCCACTGTCAGGGCGCCACCTCCATCTCATGCTCTGAGAGTCAAGGCACCACATTCCACTGTCAGGGCGCCACCTCCATCTCATGCTGTGAGTGTCAAGGCACCACATCCCACTTTCAGGGCGCCACCTCCATCTCATGCTGTGAGAGTCAAGGCACCACACTCCACTGTCAGGGCGCCACCTCCATCTCATGCTGTGAGAGTCAAGGCACCACATCCCACTGTCAGGGCGACACCTCCACCTCATGCTGTGAGAGTCAAGGCACCACATCCCACTGTCAGAGCACCTCCTCCATCTCATGCTGTGAGAGTCAAGGCACCACACCCCACTGCCATGGCCCCGCCTCCATCTCATGCTGTGAGGGTCAAGGCGCCACTTCCCACTGTCAGGGTGACACCTCCATCTCCTGCTGTGAGAGTCAAGGCACCACATCCCACTGTCAGGGCACCACCTTCATCTCATGCTTTGAGAGTCAAGGCACCACATCCCACTGTCAGGGCGCCACCTCCATCTCATGCTGTGAGAGTCAAGGCACAACATTCCACTGTCAGGCCGCCACCTCCATCTCATGCTGTGAGAGTCAAGGCACCACATCCCACTGTCAGGGCGCCACCTCCATCTCAAGGCACCACATCCCACTGTCAGGGCGCCACCTCCATCTCATGCTGTGAGAGTCAAGGCACCACATCCCACTGTCAGGGCGCCACCTCCAACTCATGCTGTGAGAGTCAAGGCACCACATCCCACTTTCAGGGCGCCACCTCCATCTCATGCTGTGAGAGTCAAGGCACCACATTTCACTGTCAGGGCGCCACCTCCATCTCATGCTGTGAGAGTCAAGGCACCACATCCCACTGTCAGGGCGCCACCTCCATCTCAAGGCACCACATCCCACTGTCAGGGCAGGCACCACATCCCACTGTCAGGGCGCCACCTTCATCTCATGCTGTGAGAGTCAAGGCACCACATCCCACTGTCAGGGCGCCACCTCCATCTCATGCTGTGAGAGTCAAGGCACCACATTCCACTGTCAGGGCGCCACCACCATCTCATGCTGTGAGAGTCAAGGCACCACATTCCACTGTCAGAGCGCCACCTCCATCTCATGCTGTGAGAGTCACGGCACCACATCCCACTGTCAGGGTGCCACCTCCATCTCATGCTGTGAGAGTCAAGGCACCGCATCCCACTGTCAGGGCGCCACCTCCATCTCATGCTGTGAGAGTCATTGCACCGCATCCCATTGTCAGGGCGCCACCTCCATCTCATGCTGTGAGAGTCAAGGCACCACATCCTACTGTCAGGGCGCCATCTCCATCTCATGCTGTGAGAGTCAAGGCACCACACCCCACTGCCATGGCCCCACCTCCATCTCATGCTGTGAGGGTCAAGGCACCACTTCCCACTGTCAGGGCAACACCTCCATCTCATGCTGTGAGAGTCAAGGCACCACATCCCACTGTCAGGGCGCCACCTTCATCTCATGCTGTGAGAGTCAAGGCACCACATCCCACTGTCAGGGCGCCACCTCCATCTCATGCTGTGAGAGTCAAGGCACCACATTCCACTGTCAGGCCGCCACCTCCACCTCATGCTGTGAGAGTCAAGGCACCACATTCCACTGTCAGGGCGCGACCTCCATCTCATGCTGTGAGAGTCAAGGCACCACATCCCACTGTCAGGGCGCCACCTCCATCTCATCCTGTGAGAGTCAAGGCACCACATCCCACTGTCAGGGCGCCACCTCCATCTCATGCTGTGAGAGTCAAGGCACCACATTCCACTGTCAGGGCGCCACCTCCATCTCATGCTGTGAGAGTCAAGGCACCACATCCCACTGTCAGGGCGCCACCTCCATCTCATCCTGTGAGAGTCAAGGCACCACATCCCACTGTCAGGGCGCCACCTCCATCTCATGCTGTGAGAGTCAAGGCACCACATTCCACTGTCAGGGCGCCACCTCCATCTCATGCTGTGAGAGTCAAGGCACCACATTCCACTGTCAGAGCGCCACCTCCATCTCATGCTGTGAGAGTCAAGGCACCACATCCCACTGTCAGGGCGCCACCTCCATCTCATGCTGTCAGAGACAAGGCACCACTTCCCACTGTCAGGGTGCCACCTCCATCTCATGCTGTGAGAGTCATTGCACCACATCCTACTGTCAGGGCACCACCTCCAACTCATGCTGTGAGAGTCAAGGCGCCACATCCCACTGTCAGGGCGCCACCTCCATCTCAAGCCACCACATTCCATTGTCAGGGCGCCACCTCCATCTCATGCTGTGAGAGTCAAGGCACCACATTCCACTGTCAGGGCGCCACCTCCATCTCATGCTGTGAGTGTCAAGGCACCACATCCCACTGTCAGGGCCCCACCTCCATCTCATGCTGTGAAAGTCAAGGCACCACACTCCACTGTCAGGGCGCCACCTCCATCTCATGCTGTGAGAGTCAAGGCACCACATCCCACTGTCAGGGCGACACCTCCATCTCATGCTGTGAGAGTCAAGGCACCACATCCCACTGTCAGAGCACCACCTCCATCTCATTCTGTGAGAGTCAAGGCACCACATCCCACTGCCATGGCCCCACCTCCATCTCATGCTGTGAGGGTCAAGGCACCACTTCCCACTGTCAGGGTGACACCTCCATCTCCTGCTGTGAGAGTCAAGGCACCACATCCCACTGTCAGGGCACCACCTTCATCTCATGCTGTGAGAGTCAAGGCACCACATCCCACTGTCAGGGCGCCACCTCCATCTCATGCTGTGAGAGTCAAGGCACAACATTCCACTGTCAGGCCGCCACCTCCTTCTCATGCTGTGAGAGTCAAGGCACCACATCCCACTGTCAGGGCGCCACCTCCATCTCATGCTGTGAGAGTCAAGGCACCACATTCCACTGTCAGAGCGCCACCTCCATCTCATGCTGTGAGAGTCACGGCACCACATCCCACTGTCAGGGCGCCATCTCCATCTCATGCTGTGAGAGTCAAGGCACCACATCCCACTGTCAGGGTGCCACCTCCATCTCAAGCCACCACATTCCACTGTCAGCGCCACCTCCATCTCATGCTGTGAGAGTCAAGGTACCACATTCCACTGTCAGGGTGCCACCTCCACCTCGTGCTGTGAGAGTCGAGGCACCACATCCCACTGTCAGGGCGCCACCTCCATCTCATGCTGTGAGAGTCAAGGCACCACATTCCACTGTCAGGGCGCCACCTCCATCTCATGCTGTGAGAATCAAGGCACCACATCCCACTGTCAGGGTGACACCTCCATCTCATGCTGTGAGAGTCAAGGAACCACATCCCACTGTCAGAGCACCTCCTCCATCTCATGCTGTGAGAGTCAAGGCACCACACCCCACTGCCATGGCCCCACCTCCATCTCATGCTGTGAGGGTCAAGGCACCACTTCCCACTGTCAGGGCGACACCTCCATCTCATGCTGTGAGAGTCAAGGCACCACATTCCACTGTCAGAGCGCCACCTCCGTCTCATGCTGTGAGAGTCAAGGCACCACATTCCACTGTCAGGGCGCCACCTCCATCTCATGCTGTGAGAGTCAAGGCACCACATCCCACTGTCAGGGCGCCACCTCCATCTCAAGCCACCACATTCCACTGTCAGGGCGCCACCTCCATCTCATGCTGTGAGAGTCAAGGCACCACACTCCACTGTCAGAGCGCCACTTCCATCTCATGCTGTGAGAGTCAAGGCACCACATTCCACTGTCAGAGAGCCACCTCCATTTCATGCTGTGAGAGTCAAGGCACCACATCCCACTGTCAGGGCGCCACTTCCATCTCATGCTGTGAGAGTCATTGCACCACATCCTACTGTCAGGGCGCCACCTCCATCTCATGTTGTGAGAGTCAAGGCACCACATCCCACTGTCAGGGCGCCATCTTCATCTCAAGCCACCACATTCCACTATCAGGGCGCCACCTCCATCTCATGCTGTGAGAGTCAAGGCACCACATTCACATCCCACTGTCAGGGTGCCACCTCCATCTCATGCTGTGAGAGTCAAGGCACCACATCCCACTATCAGGGCGCCACCTCCATCACATGCTGTGAGAGTCAAGACACCACATCCCACTGTCGCTGCCCCACTTCCATTTCATGCTGTGAGGGTAAAGGCATCACATCCTACTGTCACGGCCCCACCTCCGCCTCATGCTGTGAGGATCCAGGTACCACATCCCACTGTCAGGGCACCACCTCGATCTCATGCTGTTAGAGGGAAGGGCCCACATTCCACTGTCTGGGCACCTCTCCATCTCATTCTGTGAGGGTCAAGGCACCAGCTCAATCTCATGCTGTCAGATTCAAGGGTCCATATCCCACCCTCAGGGCGGCACCTCCATCGTATGCTGCAAGGGTTAAGACACCACATTCCACTGTCAGAGCACCACCTCCATCTCATGCTGTGAGGGTCAAGGCACCACATCCCACTGTCAGGGCACCACCTCCATCTCATACTGTGAGGGTCAAGGCACCATATCCCACTGTTAGGTTGCCACATTCATGACTCCACCTCAGGGTGTGTACTAGTAGCCCAGTGAAGGGTTAGGAGCAGATCAATATATTGGTGTATTTTGAGTTTATGTGTTTGGGAAGACTACCCTTTTCCTTACCCTTTTGCCACCAGGCCCCATGATGCGGGACCAAGCATGCAGTGCAGCGTCCTTGGATAACACTTGCACATTTGGCATGCGCTACTCCTTTTGTCTGGGGATCTGAGTGAGAGACAGGCTTTGAAAGCCTATGCACTCTCTCAGCAAAGCCCTGAGATCCAAGGATGTCTTTCATTTTGCTCCACAGTCTCGGTTCTCGTCTCCTGTGGCTACGCCCGTCCTCAGACCTTAGACGCCCGCCCTGTGATTGCTCATGACTGCCATAGAGACACTGCTCTCAAGAGGTGGCGTAGCACTAGCAATCCCTGGAGTCAGTTCCACAGATAAGTGACTCCTTCACAAGCAGGCACAGACCGCATAGATGCAGCCCCGCCCGCAACAGTTAGGCTAGGGTTAGGCAATCCACCAATAGGTTTCAGGGGCTCTGAGCAGAGCGTTGATGAGTAGCGTCCCATTGGGATGTGAAGCTCCACCCTAAATCCAAAATCTGCAGACTTTAGAGTGTTGTTGTAAATAGTTAATTTTCAATATGCAAATTAGAGGGAGGATACGTGAACGGTAAAGCTCCCTCTTGAAGGAGCTTGAGAAGAAAATTGACCGGAGACCTCAATGCATAGTTTAGAGAGATACCCTCCGATATTCAGGGGGACGTTAGTGGGAAACCTAGCATTATATAGTCCTAGGGGCAAACAGTCAGGTAGGGTAGAGCGTTAAACTGCATAGGCATCACTGGGTGGGAGCTAGAGGGGCTATAACGCTGTGTCTTTTGGTTGAAGCCCCAGATAGAAGATCAGGGTCCACAGCCAAAAACCTAGCTAGCCCCGAACCCCGGTAGTGCCAACATTAGCGTAGCCCCGGATATTTTCCAGATCTAGCAACACTCCTGTTAAGCAGTGAGTTAAGTTATGTTAGATCCATAGTAGTTCATTTAGAATGTATAGAGCCTGGTGCAGGATGATAGATGAAAAGGGTACAACGTCATTTCATCGTGGGATGTTTTTTCGCTGCCTTTTTTACCGTGATTTCTTTTTTTTAAAAACCCATCGAATTTTTTTTTTAAAAGAGGGGTTGGTGGGGGATCCCCCCAAAAATAATTTTAAACAAAATCGATGTTTTTTTCGGTAAAAAAATCACGGTAACAAACCCCGCGAAAAAACATCCTGCGATGACCTGAAAAGAAGGTGTCAGAAAAACAAAATAAGCCTTCACTTGGAACAAAAAGAATGAAATCTGAGATTTTAGGAGTGAGTGTCATTGCTAACAGTGGACAGTGAAGCCTGCTCACCTCCAGGAAACTCGGCGAAACTGAGCAGGTGAATACAAGGCTAGGACAAGGTGGGCGTGTGTGGAATAATTCAACACAACCTAATGGAGTTTCCCCTTAAGTCATCTAGAAGCAGTTCATTATTTTACCCCCATCCCATTTTCCCCCCAAATCAAGACTACTGGTGCGCATAGCTTTGGGGAATCATTGGGACGGAGAAGATCTCATGGAATTTAGGCTGCCAGACCATATAGTGATGCATGAAGAAAGAGGGTGGACAAATGTCTTTCCTGAACATTCCCTGAACATTCCTAACAGCAAACAAAAAGTCCCAGGAAAGCCAACCTGTGACAGCGGGCCGTTCGTAATGGAGTGCCGATGATCCCGTTCTGCCAGCTCAGGGAAGGGTCCATCTCAGGCGCCTCGTTAACGTGAGCACAGCCTAAGCTATAGCGGCGATCAGCCAATGAGAGAGAGAGATAGGATTAGTCCTGCCCTTAACCTCCTGAGGGCACGTAGGATTGTCAGGGACAGAAAATGTGACAGATCGCACTGTGCCACAGAAAATAACCTGTGTACATAGTCCCAAGGCCAGGCTGCTCCAAGAAAGGAATGGGGCTGAGCCTAACTATCTATCTTCCATGGCCTGAATGTTCCAGCTCTCACTCCCCGAGAACCCATCCATATGTTTCTCGAGGCCATTCCGCTAAGACCCCGGATAAGTCAGATCATGGCTGGGCCAGCCACATCTACAACCAGAATGTAAAATGGCTGGGATTTCCTCCAGATATAAAAAATCCAATGCACTGTGACCTCTGGCAATCAAACTCATCATCTTCAAGTGACTAATCCACCTGAAGATGCATACGGTGGATTTAATGACAGAGGTGTTGATGAGAAATAAAGAGAGCTATGTTGTGGTCCTTACTAAACTGATACCTGTAAATCTGTTCTTGAACACAGAGGTGACTGCATTTCCATACTGTCAGTTATCACAAGGCTTACTGTCTCAGTAATGAGAAAGGCTGTCACACAACATGCACTGTATAATTCTATAGAAGTAAAACGCTGCACTCGGTGGAAAGCCAGAGGGCCGCTGTGCTGTACAAAGAATTTTGGAGGGCAAATCGTTTAACCCCCTTCCTATGCATAGAATCCAGTTCCACTATTTTTCACTAAAACAGGGTAATTATATTTAGAATTGGTTATTTATAAGGCACTCAATACCCAGAGGTTTCAAAGCGCGGACCCAGGGATCGAAACTGTGTTGCTCTGTCTTGCTTCCAAGGCGAGTGCGTTGCCCCTGAGCTATCCTCCCGGCCAATAACCGCTTGAGGCACTATTGAAATACTTGCCACCCTAGTCCGATGTATGTGTGTGTCATGTAAAAGGAGACTGTTCTCACTATGATATTGTTTTTAATATATTTGATGCACCAGCCAAAACCTTGCGGCATGAAACTTAGCTCCACGCCATATCATGGTGTGGGTAGCACCGGGCCTGGCTCATTTAGCCAACTTATGGCTGTGGCGCATACCATAGCAGAGGAAGATCCTGGCGCCTTAACTAGAGTGCTGTGAGATTACTCCCGAATTATATGATAGGTTATTTATAATGTGCTTAATACCCAGAGGTTTCTAAGCACGGAGCCGGGGATCAAACCTGTGTTGCTCCATGTCATCTTGCTTCCAAGGCCAGCACGTTGCCCCTGAGCCATCCTCCCGAGACGATGTGTGCACAGGTGCTACAGAGGGATACCATTGCACTGTCCTCTAGGCTTTTAAACATCTTCGTACACCTAGGAAGGCCGTCCGCTTGAGTGGGGCTAAAAAGGAAGGAATAGGCTGGCTATGCCTCCTGGCACCACGCGTGTCGATTTGCATGCACTCCCGGGACGCACCCTTATCAGTCATGACTCCACGCAAGCTGCTGTCCTTGCTGAGCAAGGATGAGGCACACGGTTGCTATAAAATGGAACGACTCCTACTTTTGCACTCAGTTCCATCTGTAATCTTTGACATTTCGATTGTTGCCTAACTCTGGAGCCGAGATCATGTTACTTACATGTAGCCCAAACCAGGATGGGTGACTTGTCATTCCAGATAAGTCCCCTTTGAGCGTATGCTCAGTTGTATTCACATATTCAAGCCGCAACTTGACTCTGTGCAGGATAAGCACTGATTTTACCGGTAAAAGTGCGGCCATCTTCGTCACCCCCCCACCCCTCATAGAATGAGCGTCTCTGCTTAAGTGCAACGTGCCCTCTTAGGGCATAACGTGATGCCATTATCCATTTTGTAAGGATGTGCCTGGAAAATATGTGGACTTTATTAGTAAAGGCCATGAACAGCTGAGTAATGTTCAGACTAGCTCCTAATCTCTCAATAAAATACCATAATGCGTGCGTTGAGTCCAATCTGAGAAGCGCCCTCCAAGCCGTAGAGCTGAAGTTATAAAAGAATGTGGGCAAGATCACAAGTTGGTTCAGATGGCAATCAGAAGAGACTTTAGACGGTCTTGTAAAAGTCAATGCATGGACCGATCTCTTTGAAGGCCTGCCTGTCTGCACACCACCTGGATATCTTATGGTTGCCTGGCACACCATTTTCATTGATACATATTGTATCTCTGATCAATACATGGGTTTGGATAGATGCCCCATGAGCTTTGATAGCACAGTGTTGGACGAGTAGGAGGGATGCTGCAAAGTGAATGTGGCGGTGCACCCAAAAAACGCGCAAAATAAGTAAGGGTTCAAACTTGACTCATTCACAAATAGTTGGTGGGTGGGATAAATGCCTATAGATCACAAGTTTTATCTCCAACAAAACTGGAAATTACTCTCCTGTAATGAACCAAGTTACCAATGCCAGGTAGGATCAAACAATCAAGGGTTAGGGTTCGCCCTCTCTAGTGGGAGCACTGGTCTTCCGCAAGTCCTATAAGCGCAACACTCTCCAGGATATATGTCCCAGTTACTTCTTTGACTGACAGCCTCTTCACAGGCTTATAGCGCCAAGCTCATTACTTGTCCTACTTCTATGTCTATGACCTGTACCGTTTTTCTTTTCAGTCTGGTCACCCTACTTAGAGGTTAAGTGACGTCCTTTACTTGTGTTGCACCCCAGTGCCGCATCAGGGAACAGTCGCAACAATCATAGTGTCCGTCCCTTTTGCTTTTCCTGAATGCATGCGGCACCTGGCAGCGCTTTCTTGTAATGCAGACTCACATACTACAGCTCCCTCTTGCAGGTTACTTCCGGGTGTGTTCAGGCAGAGCCTGTTCCATTTTCTCCTTATTTGTACATCTCTTGGGGCACTGGACACACTTCCTATACTTGTGCTTCCCAAGCTAGGCTCCTAAAGCCTATGGGTCGTTTCTCGAGCACCTGCCACTTCCTGTTATTTTTTGGACAATGCTGGTGACAGGCCAGCAGAGCTTGTGCTCTGGCAGCTTTCAGCCGTGGGTTCTACAAGCCACCACGGAGCCGTTTCTTTCTTTTATGGTTGAGAAGGGGGAGACGCCTTGTGGAATCAGCACGTTCTTTGCCCCATAAATGTTCCTCTGAAGGCCCAACTCCCCGCTGGAAGCTTTCAGCTGTTCTCTTTAATTGATGGTTGAGGGTTTTTATTCTGTGTTTAGGGGGGAGGGGGGGACATGGCACATGTGCGGCATTGCAGGAACTGGGCAGACAGAGGGAAACTGCCCTCTCCCCACAGCACCCCCACCGTGTATTACAAAGGTGCCGCAGGGACATCGGGAAGTTGGACTTTCTTTTCTTAAGTGCACGCGAGAGTGCCCATGCTGCTGGTCGACATCTTGGATTGGTCTCTTTTCTACTGTTAGAACACAGGACAGAACAGGAGATTCCCAACGCACGCTACTTCCTGCTATGCAGTGGCAATTCTTCTCCGGCAGTGTCCCACCAGGACCGCTGGTGGCAATTTTATTTTCTTCAGTGCCCCAAGGACTTAATGTACCATGAGATCTCTCCCGCTAAATAATGGCGTCCTTGTACATTTATAGGTCCCTGGAGGGGCAGGTCAGAAGTCACCTGTAGATAGTGGGTCTAGTTCTAAAAAGAGAAGGTGAAACGTTGATGGTCCAGTGTCCCCCTGCCTAGGACTCTACCACTATCCACCATTTCAGCAACAAGTGAGAAAAGTGTTAAAATGGCGTCTGCCAGTTTCCCTTTGTTTTTAGGCCCAAGAGTGCATGTTAGCAAGGCAGGTGTGAATATGCAGTAAGCTGAGAAGGATCAGTGAAAGTGTCCGAAAGCAGTATTTCTGCCACGTTTTCAGAGCCACCTGATGTTTTTTAGTTTGTAATTCAGAGATGGGGAGCGAGTGCTCAAAACGTGTGCACCTCCAATCCCTGTCCTAATTTACAAATGAGGGTGCAATTTTCCTGCTGCTGTTAAAGTAATCCACCGGAAATTACCTCCTTGTAGTTGCTGTGGACCTGAAAATGTCCCACAACATATTTTTTTACTACTTGTTAAAAAGCATTTAAAAGACACTGGGACTCATTACGAGTTTGGAGGTAACCAAGGCGCTATTAGCGCCATGGCTGCCTCCAAATCCTTACTGACTCCGCCCTGGTGAATGGAGCTATTACCGCCCCATTCCAAGGTTGGCGGGGGCGGTAATTCCCCATTCACCAGGGCCCTTCCCCATTCCCATTTGAGCCCCCGTAGGTCTCAAATGGGGATGGGGAAGACGCTAATAACGGTACTGCAAATTGCGGTACCGTTATTAGCTCCAAAGTCCCTTTGCGTGTCCCATCCTTAACGCCTGCTAAAACCAGGCGTTAAGGGAGGACCCGCAAAGGGAACTCGTAGTAGGGCGGTAAGGGATTACCGGCAACGGTGCCCTTACCTGTGCCGGTAATCCCTTACCGCCCACCTCGTGATGAGGCCCAGTGTAGAGTGTGTGTGTTTATTCCTAGAATTGTAATGTTTAGTAACTCCAGGAATCGGTGGATGATATTTTGAACCCAGGGTCACACATGTCCCTGCATTGGTGCATAGACTGCTGTCGTATTTAAATGGATGTAAAGGTAACATTTTTAAAGTATATATTTAGCAGTCGCCACCCGATAGTTAAGCTAAATTGAGTTTTCATTGACATTTTTCCCAAAATTCTATTGTTAATACATTTAGACTGGATCGATTTGGCTGATATTTTCCCCAAAATTATGTCTGACATGATATCCCAACCCCCAACAACCTCCCCTAGCCTCAACCCTCCCCCCCCCCCCGTACAGGAAAATCTGGGACAAATTAGTTAAATGCTTTAAAAGATATAAAGCAATTAAAAGCTTTCAGCCATCTCCCATTAATTTTCCCTTAGAGTAAAAGGTGCTTCCATGAACATTGAGACCACAAAAACCGCTGGACGGATTTGCACCAAATAATTAACATGTGCGGTATAATGCATTGAAGATATTCTTTTTTTTTGCTTTGTTGTAAATCTGCCCAGTAGTTTTATTTTTTAAACAGTGTAGAAAAATGGTGCCCCGATCCCAAAAAAAAGTTTATATTTATCCCATGGTGTGTTGTAGCGCTGAGGATTTTCAGAAATGAAAAACAACTTTTTATTGATTTTTTTGCTTAATGCGAGTGATTACCATGATAATCCACCAGGAAGCCGTAAAAGCAAAGGGCTCAATATGATGTTTTGAGGTGGGAAAGGGGTGGTTATACCTCACGGTAGGTCAGTTTGGGGAAGGTGAGAGAGGGCCAAATGGTTATTTGGACACTTTGGGGCGGGCTGGGGAGCCTGATATGAGGCATATCATTTTCGTCATGATTCCCGAAGAATCGTCGCAAGACACAATCAGAAAAAAAGTATGTCACTGGCAATGTTCCCTCCAATCTTTTTTGGCTGTGTGTGGCAAAGTAATATTTCTGTGCGGGCTGTTTTTCCATCATGTGCGCAACCAAGTAACGCAGTGATCCAGTGAACTGTGAGCAGAGCAAGCACAGGGTTCGATGTTCCGTTCTCCTCCCAAGATTTTAATGTCTAGTCTAAAATTGGGACCTTTTAAATCTTATAACGCTAGAAAGATATGTATATTTTGACTTGTTGAAAGATATCTCAGGGAGAGAGTGAGCAGATCCCCCTCCTCCTTCTACCATTTTTTAAACATATGCAGTAGAAACGCTATGCTGGCCTTTGGCGCAATGAGGAAACTTGATTGACTATGATGACTGAAGAGGGAAATAGTTTAAAAAGTATAACACCATGCAACGTATCACGCTGTACCTCCTGGGAAGTCAAGCCAATGGTCTTGGAAAATCTCCAAGAATGGTGTGGGACAACTTTGTATTACGCAACAAAGACATTAAAGGGTATATGTGCCCATATGGGTATTCTTCAATGGATTACAGCCAGTGGCATTGGTTTTACTCTAATGTGAATGTGAAGTATGCCATTTACCTAAATAGGAAGGAGACGAGGCCACCAGTTTCTCTGGCTCAATTGATAGGACACTAGATGTTCCTTGACCGTGCACGTGGTGTAGAAACAAAGTATAGCTAGGCTTGCACTGTTTAAAACACCTGTGCAGACATGCGTTTTGCATAGAAATCACGGGCAAAGTGGATGCGGGAAAGATAGCAGAATTCAAATGCAGAGAAAAGGCTGAAAACTAGCACGCTCTCATCGCCATGAAGTCTGGCCAGTGGCGCAGTGGGCGCAGTGGGCGCACTCCATTTAGTTGAGAGGTGAGGGATGGGGTTTGTGCTCATGATCCTAAAATTTGAAATTCCACAATGACATGGCTATTATCGTATTATGGCGTGCGGATTAGTAATGCTGGTTCATTAATGCCACACTTTTGATAGCAATCTGTGACGACTGTAATACGAGAGACCAAACACCATGCCCACCATATCCATGCATGCTGAGATATGCAAGTAATACCAAGTTTTACACTCCTTTCACTTCGATGATTCCAAAAGCACTCACAACTTTACAGTGGGCCTACTTACTGAATTGAAGCAAATACCTTCTGTGGCTGGATTCTCCATCCCACCAGACGCACTAAAATAAACCGTGTGAGTGAGCCCTTTCAGTCCGGCACCGCTAGAAACAATGGAGGCACATCCTTGAAAGCGCAAATGTTGGGTGCGCTTTAGCAGTGTGCATGCTCATTAACAAACCTATTTAGCATGTGTGCAAATCCCCCATGCATGATGTAAGATGCTGCAGATGTCACGATTTTCTCAAATGTCCTGAACAACTCAACGGGTTTGTCCTGTGAGTGCCAGGGCACCCAGATCCCGCCCAATTCAAAGTCATTTCTATTTTAATGTATGCAGTCCATCAAAGAACAAAAGGAACAGCCGAACCACATCGCAGGAAAAACCTCAATTGAAGCCATCATGGACAAGGCACATTATTCAATGTGATATCCATTGCAATACACATACATATCCAAAACAAGTTTCTGCATTGGTGAGTGAATACCTAATCACTGATGTGCTCGATTCCCCCGTGCGTCCACCCAGGGCACACAGGACAACCCACCCATGCCTGCACACACGGTCCCGAAAACATGATAGAAATGAAGAGGGCCACCCACCCTCGTGCTACATAAGCTTTGGCCAGAATATCAAAAGGTATGGACGCAGATCGCATTTCAAGCCCAGTTTCTTATTGTTGTTCCACGAGGGGGAGTAGGCCTGTGCCACAGTGCACACCAATGTGAGTGAACCACAACGCGCGCACCAAGTCACAGGCTGCGTCGAAGCAGATCAGTGTTTAACTCGCTTTAAAAAATCCCTCAGCGATACAGAAAAGTGCCCTAGATGTACACGTCTATATTAACAAACATCAAACTGAACAATGTGTGTTGCCTGTCACTTAAACTGCACCAAATGAGCACTCCACCATTAGAATAGGATATAATATCCTTTCTGTGTGTCTTATTCTATCCATCAGTCCAGATGGTGTTGAAGTTGTACCCCTTGAACTATTTAGGCCACTTGAGAAAATCTAACCGCCGTGTGTCTGTGCAGCAATTGCTCTAGCAAAACACTGTCCTCAGCATTGGCAGTTTTAGTTCAGTAAACAAAGTGTTT
The DNA here is from genome assembly GCF_040938575.1 of Ambystoma mexicanum. Taxonomy (NCBI): domain Eukaryota; kingdom Metazoa; phylum Chordata; class Amphibia; order Caudata; family Ambystomatidae; genus Ambystoma; species Ambystoma mexicanum. The sequence continues at coordinate 1,417,997,522 of NC_090923.1, read as the reverse complement.
GGATGTAATAGCAACAAAGCTGTGTACCATGTGTGTGTACTTGTCTCGGGAGGATAGCTCAGGGGTAACACGCTCGCCTTGGAAGCAAGACGACATGGAGCAACACAGGTTCGATCCCCTGGTCCGTACTTAGAAACCTCTGGGTGTTAAGTGCGGTATAAATAACCAATCATATCATACATTAGGCCACCACAGAGACGTTTTTATGGGAGGGCAAAAGGGGCACTTGCACAGGGCCCCCACCTTGGAGGGGGCCCCCCCACAAAGCTGCTTGATCTAAACAAGTAAGATTCCATTGTTCACCAGACTTAAATAGCACACTCAGGATATTGTATGGCATGCGGCTGAGCCTCTAAACCTATTGCCTCTGTTTTGACAAGTACATTTTGCCTTGATCAATTCATTATGTAATGCTTTCTGTATTCACTGTGGTATACATAATATGCGTGTTCCTTATGGCGCAACCCCTGTAGTATTCTATCCTTCCTGAGGGAATTATGCTGATCATGTGCAATAGCCAAAGTTGAAATGCATATTGATAAATTGAGCGCCACAATGGTTCATGAGTTAGCTCAGTGTGTTAAGCACTCATTGCAGAGATATGTGTTCATATGCAAGATTAGAATAACACAGTCCAGTAAGGCTGGCTGAGCCTTTCCTATGTTTGAAGTTTATAAACCTGCCTGCATATGTACTTGGTTTTGCAACACAACAGGTGCTATTATCAGCAATGTACCTGCACTAGATATGAGTTGCTATAAAAACTAACATGTCATCTGTATGATGAAGGTCTAGAAATTGGTTTGTTCAGATGGGGTGTTGTAAACCCTAGGCAATCACCTCCAATGATGAGCATACACTTTTAGACCAAGTGGTGAATAAGTATCCAAATTGAAGACCGTGGAACCAAAGCTTTCATGCTTGTATCCTGGCTTTGCCAGCAGAAGATACAGTGATTATGGTCAAATCTTCTGTGATGTTTTCCTTCTCACATGCTGGTGGCATCGTTTCGCCCATTACCAGTGAAAAGAAATAGTGGAACTATGTTCCCTGCTGGGCTGACCCCACATCCCACAAACCCCATCACCAAGCTCCATCCCACGTGCAATATAACTCCCCAAACAAATGCGCCTGTTGTTTAAGGGAATGTTCAGTGCACTGCAGTTCAAGCTTCAACTTCTTCCTACACTTCCATTCCGGAATGGTTTCTTTTTAAAATAAAAGTATAGGAACAGTAAATCTTAATTTAAGAAAAGCAGAGGAACAGTGCTCCCAACTGCTCCTGCCCACTTCGTCCACTGGCCATTAGTTGATCTTTTTTCTTATGTTGGCCATTTGAGTGGATGGGTTGGTAGACAGAAGAGAGCGGACCGGATGTTGCAGGCCTCGGGCAAGTATATTTTAAGGTCTGCTTGTTTGATACAAAAAACAGGTTTGCTTTTTTGTAAAAGTCAATGATTTTTCTGCACATTTATAGATTACAATTTCACAAATCATTGTTTTGGAAGTATTGAATGCTTTAAAATACAAAAGACAACCCCAGATTAAATCTGTTAAATCACATCAATTGGTATGCTGGTACTTATAAACTACCCTTGATGAAGGAGAATGAAGCTAGAATCATTCCCATTCTGCGTAACACCCTTCTAAAATATTTAGTTTTTAAAAATGGTCATGTTTGGTAATGTGATTTGTGTACTTTCCAAGCCAGTTTTATAAAATGAGATTATTTTAGCTCATGTTAAGAACTGGGAAAGAAAGTGTTCAAAAGCAGAAATTGCAGAGTTGGCGCGCATCACAGCTTCACCCCTTACCCAATGTGCTTTATTTATTTATTTTATTTATTTATTTATATAGCGCACAAAACCCTGAGGTATCCAGGCGCTTAAGAGATTGGCTGCAGTGCTCCGGGTTACAGAAAGGAAGCGCAGGAGGTGATTACATCACCTTGAAAACATCATCTTGAAACATGGAGAGGTAATACATCACACGCAAAGTGCAAGGAAAAGTCATTCATTAAGCATAACCCCATATTACAAGGTGGCAGAAAAATGTGTTAGTTAGTTCAGAGGACAACTACGTGGTGCCTACCCCATGTTGCAAAGGTGCAGCAGCACACAGAGGCAAAAGTCAATTCAAGGGGCAAATACATGGTGCCTACCCCATGTTGTAGCGTGGCAGCAGCACACAGAGGCAAAAGTCAATTCAAGGGGCAACTACATGGTGCCTACCCCATGTTACAGGGCGGCAGCAGCACAGAGAGGCAAAAGTCAATTCAAGGGGCAACTACATGGTGTCTACCCCATGTTGCAGGGTAGCTGCAGCACACAGAGTCAAAAGTCAATTTAAGGGTCAACTGCATGGTGCCTACTCCATGTTGTAGCGTGGCAGCAGCACACAGCGGCAAAAGTCAATTCAAGGGGCAACTACATGGTGCCTACCCCATGTTACAGGGCGGCAGCAGCACAGAGAGGCAAAAGTCAATTCAAGGGGCGGCTACATGGTGCCTACCCCATGTTGCAGGGTAGCTGCAGCACACAGAGTCAAAAGTCAATTCAAGGGGCAACTACATGGTGCCTACCCTATGTTTCAGGGTGGCAGCAGCACACAGAGGCAGAAGTCAATTCAGAGGGCACAATCAGACCTACCCCAGGGAGCGGCGTTTCGCCCTGGTGCGTCCAATTAGCGGACAGGGAGCAAACAGGGGCCCAGGAAGTGGGCCTTTGGTGAGGGGGCCGGCTGAAGCCTGCCGGTCCCTCATTGGTGGTGATGATGCCGAGCAGGCCAATGGGTGAGCCCTCGGGAAGGGCTCACTACATACCATATGCCATCTTGAAATCACTGCAACGCGGCCCGCACCGTGGCTAACAAAGGATCTCCAGGTCCAAAAGAGGGATACATGTAAAGGCTGCAGATGCGGCATGCTGACAGAGATAAAAGGTATTTTCCAGCGCATATGCTGCTTTTTTTTTCGTTGCGCTAAAAATAATGAAATCGGCAACAACTGATGTGGACCGTCTCCAGGGGTTACACATACCTCTGTGTGATCCTGGGCATTTAATTTAATCTTGTATTGCCTACCCTCTCATAATTGCCAGTCCCTAAACCTTTCAAAATTGTGAGCCCTGCAGAGTGATTTCCTTTTCAGGATATGATCTTCAAAAAAGCCTCCCTCATGGTTTCACTGGCTACAGTGTTGCTTACACTATAATAGTGAGCATTGATAACTTGCACACTACAAGCATACGTTCCTTTGATCTCTAATGACAACACTTTTTGAAAACAATGTCCCACTTCTAATCCAAGTATGTCTGGATACAGACACCATCCTGGTAGCTTCTAATCTGCATACACTATCCATGCTATGGTATGTGAGGCTTTCTCCTTCCTTCCAATTGGTTTCCTCTATCAATGCTTGAGCACTTTTGCATTCTGTAAGGCAGATAATGCAAGTTCTCTATTCTGGGTTACATGTAGCTTTTACATACGGTCCTGCACTAATACTACAGGCTGCATACCTTCCTGGATGTTGTTGATAAAAAGCCTCCTGTATCTATACTAGAACAGAAGTAACCTCTTCGTAGACTGCTAATGTTGGCCTTCAAATGCTACTTGTTTATCATTCTGATTAGAGCAAGAATGAAGAGGGTAAGGGGACTTAAAAGGAGTAAACATGCTTATTTTGAATCACTTCATTTTTTGGTTTGGTGGAGGGGGGCCCCAAAGATGCCTGGGCCCTGGGCCCCAAAAGTGATTAAGATGTCCCTAGGCCACCATCTGATTAGCGTGATGCACATTAAACTGCTGGGGACAATGCGATCAAAGACTCTATCAGTTTGAATGCAACACGACAAATGTATGATTTTTAAGATCAATGGTGTCCTATTTCTACACACATGATCTGAATATATATGAAATGTTCTTCTAGTTATCCGCCCCTCCTAATGATAACGAGCCTACAGGCCTTATTTACAAAGTGTTTCTCAGTGGGGCGCCCCATTGAAAATACGCTTTGTAAATCAGGATTTATGTGTTAATCCTGGAACTTGTTACTGTTAGAAGTCACTCACTTCACGGGATAAAGCAATTTTTGAATGTTTTCTGGCAATTCCATTAAGTGATACACTGTCTTGCAACAGCCTCACCCAGCCACAATCGCAACCCTTTGCTAGCTCTCTTTATAATCCCCTGAACAAAGGCTTTGCGCAGCATCAGACATCATGATCTGTAATACGCGCACATGCCATACAGCCTCCCCAATACCGATCAATGTTGCCAAAGAATAAACACACACTTTTGCACCTTCAAAGACGCGCTCACCCTGCCCTCGGCAACACCAAACTGAAAAGCCTCACTTGCTATCGTCTTTCAGCTCTTGAGGTCGAATAGGCAAAGCAGACCCAGAAGCGCTCCTTGGAATGCACTATGTAGTCTGTACCTGCATACCTTTGGATGATGAGGTGTGAAGAGAGGGTCCCGCTGTCTGAGGAATACAGCTCCCTGAAATAATCGCTCACATCACCGAAGATCTAGGCATCGTCTGGACCTGGAAATGGCAGGCTGGGTCACCACTCAACAGCAGGGAGAGAAACATACGGCACGGTCTTGGAGCCCTGTTTTCTCACCAATGTGGAGAGCTCCAATAATACGCATTACGCACGACTAGAGGAGAAGGACCACATGCACTGCCTGCAGCCAATAATATTCAAAGTATTTTATACACAGCTCCTGATTGGCTGAGCGCATACCAATGAAGGGAGGGCAGGGCAGGCAAAAGCATGTGCAGTGATTGAGGGTTTTTGCACGGCCTCAGAATCGTAAGTGCGCGGGCGTCCAGCCATGCACTTTACAGGGAACATTGGCAGGAACAAGCGTGCTAAAGGAATAAGAGGAGAGGATCAGGGAGTATTTATACAGTGGTGGGGATGTGGGAAGTACCTAAAAAGGAGGAGGGACGCACCTGAAAAAAGGCTGTCAGGATGGACTTATTTTCAAGCATTGTCCCATTACCGAGATAATCAGCAAACTCTGCCTTAGCGCAGTAATATCAAGTAGGATGTGTAAATTTCCGGGAGCAGCTACGGCTGAAATGAAACTAGGGGGAGAAAAGGGGGCACGAGCCATGGCTAGTTGCTCATGTTCTTTCAGCCTAATTGTTGCAAAGCGGACACAGCTGTGGCCACTGACCATGGACGAAGGCCGTGGCCGGTTGGGTGTGCTGATTTATTAGGGACGGGGAAAAGGGACATGGCCAGAGGCCTGCAGACAACAGTCTTCATGCATAATTGTTGCAGGGTGGACAGTGGCCATAGCAAAAGGCCATGTTCAATGGGGTCTGGTTATTTACTAGAGAGGGTGATATGGACCATGGCTGATGGCCATGTCAGTAGGTCATTGTGCTTTATTCTAATTGGTTCAGAGTGGACAGTGGAAAAAACCTTGAAATTCAGTGGAAACATCTTTGTTACAGTGTTGAGGCAGAGTTAGGATGATCTGAAACATTGCAACAAAACCCATGAAATGTGGTAAATCATGAGCACATGCATGAGATCACAGCAGGCATCAACAATGAGATAACAAAGAACATCATGGAGGACATCTACATGGGGGAGTACAATTCAAGATGGTGGAGCTGAAGGCTTGCATTTGGGCAAATGTACATACGCGCATGGCTATGCTTGTGTTGCTCTGAGCTGGAGGCTAACGTCCTGTGATGGTCTCTGTGGCATGTGTGACTTGGCTGAAATGGCTTATTCTACTTTCGTATTTCAGGTGGTAGGGTTTCAAGCTTTTTTCAACCCACCATAACTTTGCTGTTGTTTGCTACACATGCCCCCCAAATACCCCACCCACAAAGCTGTTAGACTATATTGCTAAATATAATCCCTGGTAAGGGTGAAACCAGGTATACAGTTTTCCGCAATCTTGAGAACTGTCTGTCTTGGGTTCGTAAAGCAATGTATACAATAGCACTCCCTTGTTAAACAAAGACAATGTAATGGAGTGAAAGGCTTGCATTTAGGCTAACTTGCAAACTCGCAATGCTATGCTCATGTTGTTACGGACTGGATGTGAATTTCCAATGCATACTGGATGGCACTGTGGCATGTATGACATGGCTCAAACACACACATAAATACAAATATATATATATATATATATATATATATATATACATATATATATATATATATATATATACATATATATATATATATATATATATATATATATATATATATATATATATATCGAAAAAGAAGAGGAAAATGAACCGCACTCTCCGCAGTCAAAATGAACAACAAATGCCCAATTTCCAAACGGAAAAAGCACAGCGCACAACACTGAGAAGGTCATAAAAAAGTATTTAATGTTGCACAAAGAAATTTGTTTAAAATAAACAAAAATTACAAAATATAGCTGGAACAGTAGCAAAAACAGAGGCAGGACGCCTGTCAAAACGGCCCGCACACAACGCGTTTCACACTCAACTGAGTGCTTGGTCACGTGAAAAGACAAGGGACTAAAACATCTTAATAGTTGTTTACCAATATAGTCCTTTAACTATGTCCATGAAACTCAAAGAAGTGCCTAGGCAGATGGAAAGGGCAGCGGCCATGATGGAATGAAGTGCTGTAATAAAACACCAACAATCAAACAGCACATGAACAATTGAAAGCGCTGAAAACAAGGCCATGGAAACAGCAAAATAAAAAGACTCCAATGTACATATTCCATGACAGGCAATACTGTAAATCCACTATCAGTAGTAACAGCCAAGCAGTGTATATAGGAACACATAATTCCAAGTGGAGGCGCAATGTATTAAATAGCCACATGAAAAAACGAATGGCATAAGTCTTGATCCTCTTCAAAAAAAGGTATAAATTTGTAATTCAATTTAACGGTAGTGGCTGTGTAGTTATGGTTAAGTTGCTGTTTCCATAGGAAGAGCACTTTTCGGGTGGCTTATAACTCCGCTCCCCCTGGATGAATCCTCACCAAACTTTTGCAAAAAAAGTATATGGGCCACTCTGATTTTTTGCAAAGTTTGGTGATGTTTGGTCCAGGGGGGTGAAAAGTTATAGGGGAGGGTCCCAAAACGTCTTTTGTTCCCATAGACTGAATGGGGGAAAAAAAAATAGTGATATCTATGTCCGCTCCGCAGTCTCACTTGCCTGTTCGCTCCGCGGACAAGAAATCGATTGGCTAATCCATTGCGTCATGTCCACGGACATGTGGCGCTTTCACTGATTGGTTGTGGAACAGCGTGAAGTGCGTCAGATTTCTTCGCTGCCCCCGCCATCTTTTCTTCATGTTTCGGTGTACGCAGACATCGCCAGTAACACATACAAATCAAGACACCATGGCACTTGTTAGATTTATGAAATACTGTTTCCGTAGGTGAGCTTTAATGAGGCTGGGATGGGATGTGGCAGCAGAAACTCAAAAAATGGTGTTTTCTTGTCACCAAATTCATACGGTAAAGTGGAAGTTGGTGCTCAATGTACGTCGACCAATTACTGCGTCTGTGTTACAATATATTATATTGCAGTCAGACTGGCATCCTACGTTTTGAAATCTGAGGCCACCACCTGCACTGTTTGATGGAAACAGTGGATCTGCAAGTGTACGGCAGTAGCGGTTCTCATGATTGGATTTTCATAAAATGTGTTGCAAAGTGAGAATGTATTTGCCTTCTCAGTGAAGGTCACTTCGTTTTGCTTTTTTGGTTGGAAGCTCAGTAGGCCCACGCATCCGAGTGAATCCATAAGGGGCAATTGTTTTTTGACCTTGAGCAAAAGGGAAACTTCAGAAGCAATGCAAGGAATGAAAGCTTGGAAAAAATACCACTTGATAAGGTTATGTTTTAAAAACGTTTGTAAGGCACATGAAATATCAGTTGACGAAGATTCTTTGGTGCAAATGCATTGCTGTCTGACTTGGCCAAAAAGAATGGAGGCAGTCAACATTGTGTAAGTTTAATTTGGACGACTACTCCGAACCGCATTTTAATTTTCTATTAGCGATACACTAATTGTGACAATATAACTGAAGTATTATCTTTCTGCGCAGTTGTAATTTTCCTCCAATAACGGAGAGTGCAGATTCTCTGCGTTTGCAGGCTATGACTAGACTCACCCTTGTTGAGCGTTAATATTTCTTTTTTGAAATGTTATGTTTGCCCACATCGCTTTGTGTCTCACTTTGCACAATTTTTTGGTCTTCTTTGAAATCACAAGATGTAATTTTTTCTTACTTGCCCATTCATTTTGGCTTCATAACTGAATTACCAAATTACTGTGTAGTTGCCATTTTTTTTAACCTTACGGTGAGTGTAGATTCTCGCCGTTTGTAGCCTGTCACTATATTTACCCATGGTGAACGCTAATATTTCCTTAACATGTCATGTTTGACCACTTCCATTTGTGTATTACTTTCAACATTCTTTGTGTCTTTTTTGAAATATTTTCCTAAAGGTTGGGTATTGACGCGTATTCTCTCTTACGTTTTCCAACTAGCTACATCTTGCCGTACTGTGCGTGTCATGGTTTCCAGATGCCGAATGACGGCTTCTTTGGACGCCAGATGCAACTGCTCGTGACCAGCTGCCTGTCCATCACAATTTTGTGGGATGACCGCCCAGGCCCCCCGTGTCCATACGCTGAACTGGCCATTAGGAGTAACATAACATCATTTATGGTGGTGTAGGCCGAAGTTCATGGCGCCGTCTTGGAAATCACTGTGCAAACAAAGCGGATGCTTTAACAAAAACGCATACTTTGTGAATGGGAAAAGAACAACGTGTGCCTCACCATTAACATTTTCATTTATGCCCATAGACCCATTGTTACAATTTAATTGAAAATGTGATTAGTCCGATGATCTCTGACAGTTTCTTGTGAAATAAAACTACTTTACAAATTCTAAAATGTTAACGTTTTCATTTATAATCCAGTGTATCATTTCAAAATGTAAGGTACAACGTTGTACGTCGCTGTAGGTTCATTTACAGGTTCTGCATCACGGCACGTACTTTTGCTTTTTGTGGGATGCCATGGAAAGCGAAGAGGGGCCATGTATGGAACAACCGCCTTCCCTTTCTATGGTGGCCATCTTGGAAAAGGATTTTGTTTTGTAATCCAGGCCGCCGCAGGCGGTCCGGATCATAACCAAAAATCCTATTTTTTAGTAGCACACGTTACTGCGTTTGTGATGTCATCTTTGATGTCCTTGGTGTTAGTCTTAGCAGTGCATGGTGGTGGCACCAGTTATGGTTGCCTAGCTTACCATAACTGGCGAATTTCAGGGGGTTTTCGGTTTTACTTCGAACCATAACGTCCAGTTAGCAAAGATTTTTTTTGTGAAATTCATAGGTTTTTAGTAGAGCAACTTAACGATAACGTCCCTTTAACAAAGTTGTTTGTTACTGAATATATATATATATATATATATATAATAGTGCAGCAGTCGCTGAACTATAGTTGAGTATCGAATTCCATAGGAAACCCAAAAATGTATTTTCTAATAACTTTTGACTTGCATGACGGATTTGGATGATATTTTGCAAACAGGCTTGCCATGCGCCTCTGTGTACTGGCAGTCATTTCTCCATAGAGAAAAGTGCAAGATATCTATGCAGTGCACAACAAAAAAAACACTGGGTGGAATTGGATCAGGTACAAGACAACTTGGGCATGAAGCATTGACTCGATATACCAGGAGGGGTCTGGGGTTTTTCCATCAAGTAGTTGTTAAAATATTTGACAGTGAAGGGGAACCCCCTCATCCCCCAAACTTATAGCTATATATGTATCCCACAACGCATCAGCAAGGCTTTTCAGAAATGAAAAGCAGCAATTTTTCTTTTTTCTCAGTGCGAGAGATAACTGCGGTTATAACGGGTATAACCAGGGTTCGCCGAAAACATTACCACATAATAAAGAAATATACGATGACAAAACATCAAATGGATCCATGCTACTAACACAAAACCGTGACAATGGATTGATTCTGCACAACAACAAACAGGAAAACTGTGAAAAAAGCAGCCAACCTGATCTTCAAACACACACATCAAACCCCTCTATGTGCCTAAACCAAACACCACACTGTAACCTATAAGCTGAATCATATGAACAACTGTAACCAAACAGTTAGACCACTACCATGTACCTCCACATGCCCCGACCCACTACTGTAACCAACATTAGTACACCACCATGTTTCTCCACATGGCCTTGAACCTCACTCAAACTGTAACCTACAGCTCAACCATCACCATGTACCTGCACATGACAATTGACAAATAGGTGCAACCCGCACCCACATGTCCCACAAAGTTCAAATATCTGAAATACCCTACATATGCAATGGAATGCATACATCCAGTGTCCACCTAGATGAGAACGGACCTCCCCGCTCCCTCAGGTCCAAGAGCCCAAAACATTTCCCAGCGCCCACTTAGGTACGTGAACAGGGATCCTGGGGAAATCCTCGCACCCTCAAGTCCTCAAAATGCCAACAACTTTAGACAACATTTCCCAGCGACCACATAGACAGTGCATTGGGACCCAGCAGACTTCCACACACCCTCAAGTCCTCAAATGAGTGTGCCCCACACACACTTGTCACAATTGTAAAATGTAAAATACATAATACTCCCTTTGTTAAGCAAACACATTAAACCAGGGTCCTAATCTAACACCCAAACTTACTGAGGTCACGACAGAAACACAATACCACTTTAACACTCGCCTCTGAACGTACCATAGCCCCCTCTGCCACCTAGGGAGATAATAAACCATACCTTTATTCATAGAGTCCACCAAAGAAAACCAACAACATTACAATAACAAGCCTCGCCCCCAACATTAAACTGTTCCTCCTCACAAATGTTCAGATTTCCAAACCGCAGATAAAAACCCCAAAGGTCAGGATTCACCTCTTTCAAGTTTCTGAAAAACCTGATACAGGATGAACACTTGTAGGACTCCCCCACACTGCCCCTGTTGCCCTGTTGCATACTTCATAACCTTGAGCTACTTCTTGATTCCCGTCTTGATCCCGCTTTCCCCACACAAATCTTCTCCTCTTGACTCCCTCCCGTGTTCCTAAAACACCACCAGGACCAAATCAGTGCGCTTCTCTTACCCCTTCTTGCCAGGCATGAAACGCTGCCAGTTTCCAATCAAATGCTGCCAGTTTCTAAAACAGCACCCACCGTGTACTCTGCATCAACACCTGTGCCCCGCACAAGCATATTGCTGGTCCCGCCTCCTTCAATGACACCAGTAGCACACCTTCCACGGAGTCCGTATCCACCACGATGCTCCGAGTCCTCTCTCCTTGAGCTGCAGCCTCTCCATTCCTCCACTCCATCCCCAAACATGATCACCTGATGCACGTAACCAACGTAGCATTCCGTACTATGCTCAGCTGTTGGTCTGCTCTGTAACCTCACCAGACACTTGCCGTCTGCCGAGAAGAATGGACCTCTACATTGCTCCACTGTCCCCGCTCTCTGCCATCCCGTTAACATTAGTCTGTGCACTGGTCGTGCACATAGTCCTCGGCCCCGCTGGACAAGCCACCACTGGAGGGTCCTTCACTGGATTTTGGCCAACTTGCCAGTGACACCTTGCTGAGGTCCTCAACAGCAACCGTGAGTGGGCCGCCCTGCACAAGGATGCACCCAGCTATATCGCTACCTCTAATCACCCTGGGAGGCGTTGGGGGTTTGTCCTCTCACCATTGCTAGAATGCTGGAATCTATGAACCCTCTGCTCCCCTGCCTGGCACCTACCTAATGTGCGGATGGCCAGAACTCGGGGGCAGTTCCCGTGTCCATCCGCTGCTCCCCCTACCAAAATGCTGGGCTTGTTCTGCTCCAGACCAAAACATGCCTACTCCACTAGGGTAATACCAGTCAGAACTGTTTCCATGGCACAGCAACTTCCAGCGCCCAGCCTGCAAGTATGATATATGATAAGACATTTATAATGTGATGTACACACGTGTTTCTAGGCGCAAACGACACCTCTTGCCTGTTTCCTGCCTCCTTGAAGGTGTGTGTATGGCTAGTTCTTGGGGGTAGTGTCTGTGGCCAACCACTGCAAACCTTAACACTTATTAGGGTTCTTCCATGCAGTATAGTGTTGACAACCTTCTGATTGGGGCATTTATGCGATACACCAAGAACGTTATGGTGGATTTAAAAAGCTTGGAAAAAAATCGTTCACCTGAAAAGTTAAATTAGGATAGTCCATTTGAGCCAAGTCACTTATTCCACAACGCCACTTAGTATCCATTGCTGGAAGTTCACCTGCAGTTCCGAACCACACCAGAAAGGCATTGTGGGTATGCAAATTAGCCCAAATGCAAACCTTTTTTCTCCAGGAAATTGTCTTTGTCTTAGAGGACGGTGCTACTTTATACATAGCTTAATCAACCCAAGACAGACATTCTGGAATGCTATCAGGACAACTTCATACCTGGTTTCACCCTTACTTGGGATCATCAGTGCACTATAGCCCTGACAGCCTTGTGGTTGGAGCATTGGGGCACTTTTTTGCACTGATGCAAAATGAAAAGACGTGTCACAAATGAATCTGCAAATATTTCTGAATAGGTCATCTAGAATGCTTCCCATTCAGAACACTCCTGAGAAGACCTGTCTGCAGAGGACCAACATTTGTGATTCAGGGCTTTTGTGAACAATTATATGTTGGTGACACCCAGTAAAGGTTGCAGTATTAGTGTACTCCCTCTCGGAGAACCAACCTCTACAGTGTGTGTTCCTCTGTTCAGATTGCAGGTTCCATACATGTGCTTTGCACTTGTTTACATCTAAAGCATGGGTTCATAGGACAACTGCCTAGACAATGTGCTAGGAGAATAGTGATTTTGTCATACGTCAAAATCACACAATTAGTTACTTTTAAGGATGTGGGAATGTTTGCTCTATATGTTGCATTATTCATTGAGGTTTTAAGGGTCATGGACAGTGTTGAAATGTAATCATTTGTTGTGTCATTTATTCCCAGTATAAATTGTGATTTCTTGGAGCTTGCTTATATTATCTATGAAATGTTGCTATCAAATTTCACATTGCTCTTACTCCATAATTTATAATACTTACATATATGTTTCTGGATAACATGGCACTTTGTAATACTCCTACTATTTATGGATTTGGTGCCCAATATATGTTGGATAAGTAATTTTAGGGAATTTATTCTGAAATACCGGCGTTGAGGAACAGTGCAGGATAACATGCCCGGCCTTGTTGTATGATATACCATATGTTAGTTGTATGATTCACCACCTTCCTTTGGCTACTATCAATGCTTGAGCACTTTTGCATTCTGTAAGGCAGATAATGCAAGTTCTCTATTCTGGGTTACATGTAGCTTTTACATACGGTCCTGCACTAATACTACAGGCTGCATACCTTCTTGGATGTTGTTGATAAAAAGCCTCCTGTATCTATACTAGAACAGAAGTAACCTCTTCGTAGACTGCTAATGTTGGCCTTCAAATGCTACTTGTTTATCATTCTGATTAGAGCAAAAATGAAGAGGGTAAGGGGACTTAAAAGGAGTAAACATGCTTATTTTGAATCACTTCATTTTTTGGTTTGGTGGAGGGGGGCCCCAAAGATGCCTGTGCCCTGGGCCCCAAAAGTGATTAGGATGTCCCTAAGCCACCATCTGATTAGCGTGATGCACATTAAACTGCTGGGGACAATGCGATCAAAGACTCTATCAGTTTGAATGCAACACGACAAATGTATGCATTTTTAAGATCAATGGTGTCCTATTTCTACACACATGATCTGAATATATATGAAATGTTCTTCTAGTTATCCGCCCCTCCTAATGATAACGAGCCTACAGGCCTTATTTACAAAGTGTTTCTCAGTGGGGCGCCCCATTGAAAATACGCTTTGTAAATCAGGATTTATGTGTTAATCCTGGAACTTGTTACTGTTAGAAGTCACTCACTTCACGGGATAAAGCAATTTTTGAATGTTTTCTGGCAATTCCATTAAGTGATACACTGTCTTGCAACAGCCTCACCCAGCCACAATCACAACCCTTTGCTAGCTCTCTTTATAATCCCCTGAACAAAGGCTTTGCGCAGCATCAGACATCATGATCTGTAATACGCGCACATGCCATACAGCCTCCCCAATACCGATCAATGTTGCCAAAGAATAAACACACACTTTTGCACCTTCAAAGAAGCGCTCACCCTGCCCTCGGCAACACCAAACTGAAAAGCCTCACGTGCTATCGTCTTTCAGCTCTTGAGGTCGAATAGGCAAAGCAAACCCAGAAGCGCTCCTTGGAATGCACTATGTAGTCTGTACCTGCATACCTTTGGATGATGAGGTGTGAAGAGAGGGTCCCGCTGTCTGAGGAATACAGCTCCCTGAAATAATCGCTCACATCACCGAAGATCTAGGCATCGTCTGGACCTGGAAATGGCAGGCTGGGTCACCACTCAACAGCAGGGAGAGAAACATACGGCACGGTCTTGGAGCCCTGTTTTCTCACCAATGTGGAGAGCTCCAATAACACGCATTACGCACGACTAGAGGAGAAGGACCACATGCACTGCCTGCAGCCAATCATATTCAAAGTATTATATACACAGCTCCTGATTGGCTGAGCGCATACCAATGAAGGGAGGGCAGGTCAGGCAAAAGCATGTGCAGTGATTGAGGGTTTTTGCACGGCCTCAGAATCGTAAGTGCGCGGGCGTCCAGTCATGCACTTTACAGGGAACATTGGCAGGAACAAGCGTGCTAAAGGAATAAGAGGAAAGGATCAGGGAGTATTTATACAGTGGTGGGGATGTGGGAAGTACCTAAAAAGGAGGAGGGACGCACCTGAAAAAAGGCTGTCAGGATGGACTTATTTTCAAGCATTGTCCCATTACCGAGATAATCAGAAAACTCTGCCTTACCGCAGTAATATCAAGTAGGATGTGTAAATTTCCGGGAGCAGCTACGGGTGAAATGAAACTAGGGGGAGAAAAGGGGGCACGAGCCATGGCTAGTTGCTCATGGTCTTTCAGCCTAATTGTTGCAAAGCGGACACAGCTGTGGCCACTGACCATGGACGAAGGCCGTGGCCGGTCGGGTGTGCTGATTTATTAGGGACGGGGAAAAGGGACATGGCCAGAGGCCTGCAGACAACAGTCTTCATGCATAATTGTTGCAGGGTGGACAGTGGCCATAGCAAAAGGCCATGTTCAATGGGGTCTGGTTATTTACTAGAGAGGGTGATATGGACCATGGCTGATGGCCATGGCAGTAGGTCATTGTGCTTTATTCTAATTGGTTCAGAGTGGACAGTGGAAAAAACCTTGAAATTCAGTGAAAACATCTTTGTTACAGTGTTGAGGCAGAGTTAGGATGATCTGAAACATTGCAACAAAACCCATGAAATGTGGTAAATCATGAGCACACGCATGAGATCACAGCAGGCATCAACAATGAGATAACAAAGAACATCATGGAGGACATCTACATGGGGGAGTACAATTCAAGATGGTGGAGCTGAAGGCTTGCATTTGGGCAAATGTACATACACGCATGGCTATGCTTGTGTTGCTCTGAGCTGGAGGCTAACTTCCTGTGATGGTCTCTGTGGCATGTGTGACTTGGCTCAAATGGCTTTTTCTACTTTCGAATTTCAGGTGGTAGGGTTTCAAGCTTTTTTCAACCCACCATAACTTTGCTGTTGTTTGCTACACATGCCCCTCAAATACCCCACCCACAAAGCTGTTAGACTATATTGCAAAATATAATCCCTGGTAAGGGTGAAACCAGGTATACAGTTTTCCGCAATCTTGAGAACTGTCTGTCTTGGGTTCGTAAAGCAATGTATACAATAGCACTCCCTTGTTAAACAAAGACAATGGCCCTCATTACGACCCTGGCGGAAAGTGACTGACCGGACCGCCACAGCGTAAATAGCGTTTCCGCCATTGCACGATGGAGCAAAGTGCGGCCCATTCCGACCCATCGGGCACGAGCACCACGGCATGGCGGAAGTGCAAAGTCCGCGATGGCGGAAATGACCCCAAAACGGCCCACACCGCCGCCGTACGGCGCCCTAGGTGCAATACCGCCACCCATCACAGCGGACACCGCAGTGTGCGCCTACCGGAAAGTACGGTGACCGTAAATATACGGAAACGGAAGTAAAAACATGGGCCCGGAACGGGAAACATCCCGCCGTACACCTATAAAACCACTAAAACCACACAACCACCAAAAACACTACCCTGAGACACACCCCAACCCGTCATCCACCCTAGCGAAACCAAGAAAAATGGGAAAAGTAGCGAAGAAAGCGTGCGACCGCAAGCGGCAGGTCCACTTCTCCCGTGAGGAACTCACCGTGCTAACAGAGACCCTCCAGGAGAATGCTGCCATCGTCTTCTCCACGCAAATGACCAGGACGGCACTTGCAAACAAGAAGGCCATATGGGCTCTGGTGGCACAGCGGGTAAGTGCGGTGGGGACCGCACCCCGCAACCCACAGCAATGCCGAAAGCGATGGGACGACCTGCGGATACGCGTCCGCAGCATACTCTCTGCCAACCGCAACATTGCCACAGCCACCGGGGGAGGTTCTGAATCACCCATCAAGTTGACCCCCTGGGAAGAAATCTGTGCCTCCACCATCGGAATGGAGAGCATAGAGGGAGTCGGAGGGATGGAGAAAGGAGTGCAGACATCCGAAGATTCAGGTAGGTGGGCCAGATAAAACAATGCCAAATCCACAAAGTCCATCCATGTGAAGTACCATGTGTCCACATAGTGCAACAGAAACACATGTCCAGGAGAACGTCCACACACATCGGCCTGATAGCGCACGTTAAAACCCACAATAAATACATAATTAATTAAAAAACCCTAAAACACGCACTACACGTGCAGCAGGCGCACCCTAACTGCAGGCTGCCAAACAACTGCACCCTCACTCCACACACAAATGCAAGCACCTCCAAGGCCCCGACCCAAATCACCCTCAGGTACCACCCCAATGCATGTGATACAATGCCATTCCAATTCCCACAGACCTATCAATAACCCTCGCCCTCCTTTACTCCACCACAGGGTCCGATCCAAACGACGAGCATCAGGACACCCCTACCAGCACACCTGCAAAGAGGGCCAAGACCGACGGCCAAAGACCCTCCACCTCAGCTGCACGCATCAAGACACGGCAGCAGCACAAATCAGGTGGCAGCACAGAGGAGGGAACATCAACAGGCACCCCAGCAGCCAGCATGCCCACACCACCACCACCACAGGTCCCCCCAACGGATGCCACAGAAGGCACTGCCTCTGGTGGCAGCAGCACCATAGGTGACACCCCATTGATGGCAGCATGCTCCGACACAGAAGACGGGGATGTCGAAGTCAGATCCATCCATGACCTGTCCCAATCCCCCTGTCTGTCCCATCCCGTACAACATGAGGATACCACGCAGGGGCACCCACAAGACGACGACTGGCCATCCCTCACAAGCCCTGTGGCAAGGCAACATGAGGTCAACAGCCCCTCTGTGACACCCCCGCAAATGGCCATGGCCCAGCAGAGGCAACAGTCCCTCGACCAGTTAATCGTGCAACAGCAGCAACTGGCCACGCTCCTCAAGGACCATGCCGATGAATGTGGGGGCACTAAGGCAGACATAGAAACATCAACTGAGACACTCAGGGCAGAAATGGAGAGAGGTACAGAGACACTAAGGGCACAAATGGAGAGAAGCACCGAGAGCCTGAGGGGGGAACTGCATGCGACGTCCAAGGACGTATGTGCCGAACTTGCCGCAGTGCGCCGTGTGCTCACTGAGCTCTCGCAAACCCTTAGGGACATGCATGGACGTGAGCAGGCCGAGACATCATCCGTTGCAAGTTCCGTCCAGGGCAGCCCCCAACGTAGATCTGGGAGGAACCTGCGCTCCACAGGCAGGGGTGCCCCTGATACCCGCAGAGGGGGCTTGCAATAGCGACTGCCCACTGACAATGAGCATCTTTGGACACTGCTGTTCGGGGGGGAGGTAGGAGGGTGGAGGGGGTGTGTTGGGCTCACTTGGGTGGCGGGTCGATAGGGTGTACAACATGATATCACATATGCCATAAACAGTGCACGATCAACCAATGAGATGTGTGGACATTGATCTTTGTGTACTAGGCCATCATAGGCGTACAGTCCATATTGTGCATGTCCCAGACACACACAGTGCCACGAGTCCCGTGTCCATGTATCAGCCACCAGGCGTGAGTGCTAGAAGCATGCATCAATGAGATGCTGACGAATGTCACGGCCCTCCGGTGCCTCGCAGACTCCTTGAGGTGCTGCCACATCCCCACCCTCATCATGACCATCATCAGGTGCTTGCAGTTCTGCGTCAGGGGGCATGGGCACATTTCTACGTACGCACATGTTGTGGAGCATGACACATGCCATCACCATCTTTGCAACCTTCTCATGGCGGTACAGGAGTGCCCCGCCAGACCTGCTGAGGCAGCGGAAACGACCCTTCAGTAGGCCGAATGCCTGTTCAATGACTACACGGGTACGTGAGTGGGCATGGTTGTAGTCCTCCTCATGCTGGTCCCGTGGGTTCCGGACTGGTGTGAGGAGCCATCTCTTCAGTGGATATCCAGCATCACCTGTATGTGGACGATAAACGTATGATGTGGAATGCCATTGCTACGTACGCACACCCCCCCCCCTTCCTGCCAGGTCATTGCCGAATCACATATCACATACCCCACATTATCATGCATGTAATGAGACTCACCGAGTAGCCAGGATCTGTTCCCTGCGTGTCGCTCCATGTAGCGTGGTATTGTAGAGTTCCTCAAGACCATAGAATCATGGGTTGATCCAGGGAATCGGGCACAACAATGTGTAATGATCCTGTTGGAGTCACACACCATTTGTACATTCAGGGAATGAAATTGTTTTCGGTTGCGGTACTGGGCCTCCATGGCATGTGGGACGACCAATTCCACATGGGTGCAGTCGATGGCACCAATGCAACCCGGTATGCCGGCAAGTGCATGGAATCCCACTTTTGTGTTGGTAATTTCCTGCTCCGAGCGTGGTAGAGAGATGTAGTCGTCTGCGTGCTGCAGGAGGGCATCGAGCACTTGCAATAGTGTCCGTGAGAACAGTGGCTGAGAAATGCCATGCAACTGTCCGACTGTGTGCTGGTAGGTGCCTGTGGCCAGGAAGTGGAGTACAGACACCACCTTCAGTAGGGGTGGGATGGCGGTTGGGCTATCTATCATGCTGACAAGGTCAGCCTGTGTCATGTCCACAATGGCGGCTATGGTGTCCCGGTCCAGACGGTAGAGGGTGTGGATCTGCTCATCAGTGAGGTTGAACGGATGTGCTCGGAGGCGTGGGATTGCGGGCTGCCTGCGTGGTGGTAGTGGCTGTGCTGGTGGCCCTTGCTGGCCCTGCCTTGGCCTCCTCCTCCTCCTGCGTCTCCTCCGTGCGGCCGGTTGTAGTTGGTGTTCGTCTTCTTCTTGGAGTTGGAGTACTTGCAGTGCTATCAGGTCCCCCAGGGCCAACATCGCGAGTCCTGCCGGTAGCATTTCGGTGTGGTTGTGGGAGGAGACTGGGTGTGCAATTTATGTGTTTTCAGGCTGTATGGCCTCCACCTGTGGTGATTCATTCCACCTGTGCAAACTGCTCTCCCCTTTGGCCGAGCACGTCCCGCACACAACGCTGCAATTCGAGGAATGGCATCTTGCTATTGCAATCATGTATTTGTACCCGATGGCCGTGTAACATTGGTTGATATGTTCATTCTGCTGTGGTCCCATTGTTTCACATACTATCTGTGCAGTCGCGAACAGACTTGTGAAGGGTCAGTGGTACGTAGTACTCGAGTAACGGTGGGCCCTCATGCATCACCGTACCGAGTTGCAACGACGGGCGGGGCGTCCCATTTGTGGGTGAAGGCAGTTGCCATTTTCACACACAGCCGCACTAGATGGATTAATTTGTGATTTCAAACGGCCACAGATGCCTCTTCGACGTGATGTTGCAAATGAGGAATTCGAAGGGCGGCGCTTTCGGTTTTCAGCTAGCGGCGAGGAAATGCCCACAGGTCTGACTGCAAATATAACGTTCTATTGTTCAATGTCCTTGAGACAGGGGCCATGGCGAGGATGCAATGATTGATATGAATGGTTTGGGATGCGCAATAGCGACGTGGGCGATGAGGCCGGACGTTCCCAAATACATGTTACTTCACTACACTGGAATTACGGGCTGGGGCACTGTGGATTTTGCAGGCTGCATAACGCACAGACTCAATGGATATTTCTAATGTTATGTGAGTAAATATTCAGGCGTTTTAATCCCGGGATGAGGGAATGATGAATGGATGCATGGGCAGGTGATTTGATACAGAGTTTGCCATGTACAGGGCTTCTTGGAATCTATCCGCCTCCCCTGCGCTATGTGATGCAGGGCTGCCATAGTGGGACCATCGTCTATCTGGCCTTGTTGAGCCCTCCCTGTCTCGACGCGCCCTCAGACACTTGTGTCCATGCACGTTACCAATCCCATCTGATGGATTCTGTTTTGACAGACGCATGCACAGGTACACTCGTTTGTGATGGTGTTTACACCTCGATATAGATAGTTATGAGTCGCAAGTGGTTTTTGGGTGGTGATGATCCTTTGGAGTGGGCTAGCATGCATATGGCTGTGGATTTAGTGTGATCATTGAAGTGAGTTGTTCGAATGTAGTTCTGATGGGCATTCTATTCTTTTTCTTTTCTTTTGGTTGACAGGTATCTCCTCCCCTTTTGCCACTGCCATCTGTATGCCACTCCTGCAGATGGCTTTTACTCCCGACACCTGCTGCTTCGTGTTAATCAGTGGAGCAGCATTACGATCTTATGGGACGATCGCCAATGGGCCACATGCCCTTACGCAGTACTAGTGGCTCGGAGCAACATTTCGGCCTTTCAGCTGGACTAGTGCCTCCCCATTGGGACGGCCCTGCGGTTCTGTGTGCTTCCATGTTGCCTTTTCGTACGTGAATGTGGCTCTGTGTACCATGATGGAACAGGGCGTCACACAAGTAGTGGCTGGTCATTTCTTGCGGATGCAGCCCACAATGGTGAAATGTGTTTTGGAGTTCATGGCCTAATGGCTGTATGGGCTTGGTGATTTTGTTGTGCATTACATTTCTATTCTGATTTGGCCCGTGTAGCGTTCTTCTTTGCAAGTGATGTGGCATATTCCTATTTGGGGAGCGATGTATTGTGAGGAGATCTGCATTGGGTTCCAGCTTCGGAGTTTAGTTGCGTGGTACTGTACTGGGCGCGTTTGCCTACGAAGCCCAGTGAGGTCAGGGATGGGGGCTGCCAATATGACTGTTTGAATGTTGTCATGCTCAGGGGCGGGGGATTGGGTTTTGTGTAACAGATGCCGGTCAGCCAGGTGGACTGGTGGAATGATGTGATTTTCGGAATGTTGCTGGTCACAGGTGCCTGTGTTTGCGTGCGTTTCGGGGGGGGGGGACTGTGGTCATGTCCATTGGATTGGCTTCTGTATTCGTGCCATCTGTGCCCTGCAGCTCCCATTGGCCCCTCTTGTGTTTCTTTTGTTCGTTGGCATGCATGGGTGACTTGTACATTTCACTGGTTGCATTGTGACTTCATTGCACCTACGGGGAGTTGTACTTTGTGGCCAGGGAGCGGTGTACAGGCACTCAGTGGGGCCGTTTACGGTTGATTCGCGATGCCGTACTTCTCACCATGGCGGAATGGCACATTCCGCCATGCTTGATGGCGTTAGGTACATGTCCGCTAGGGTCGGAATTGGCGTACCCTTGCGCCATGGTGGTGTTTACGGTTTGGCATGGCGCGCGCGCGCGTGCTTGGTGCAGTTAGCGTTGGCGTTCACTACGGTGTCGCTAATGGCTTCGTACTTTGCGGTGACGGGTCATAGTCGCACCGAGCGCTATTCGATGGCGGTATTGCATTTCCGCCATCGTTTTCCGAATCCCGCCAGGGTCGTAATGAGGGCCAATGTAATGGAGTGAAAGGCTTGCATTTAGGCTAACTTGCAAACTCGCAATGCTATGCTCATGTTGTTACGGACTGGATGTGAATTTCCAATGCTTACTGGATGGCACTGTGGCATGTGTGACATGGCTCAAACACACACATAAATACAAATATATATATATATATATATATATATTACACAGCCACAGTAGTGGCTGTGTAGTTATGGTTAAGTTGCTGTTTCCATAGGAAGAGCAATTTTCGGGTGGCTTATAACTCCGCTCCCCCTGGATGAATCCTCACCAAACTTTTGCAAAAAAAAGTATATGGGCCACTCTGATTTTTTGCAAAGTTTGGTGATGTTTGGTCCAGGGGGGTGAAAAGTTATAGGGGAGGGTCCCAAAACGTCTTTTGTTCCCATAGACTGAATGGGGGGAAAAAAAATAGTGATATCTATGTCCGCTCCGCAGTCTCACTTCCCTGTTCGCTCCGTGGACAAGAAATCGATTGGCTAATCCATTGCGTCATGTCCACGGACATGTGGCGCTTTCACTGATTGGTTGATGAACAGCGTGAAGTGCGTCAGATTTCTTCGCTGCCCCCGTCATATTTTCTTCATGTTTTGGTGTACGCAGACATCGCCAGTAACACATACAAATCAAGACACCATGGCACTTGTTAGATTTATGAAATACTGTTTCCGTAGGTGAGCTTTAATGAGGCTGGGATGGGATGTGGCAGCAGAAACTCAAAAAGTGGTGTTTTCTTGTCACCAAATTCATACGGTAAAGTGGAAGTTGGTGCTCAATGTACATCGACCAATTACTGCGTCTGTGTTACAATATATTATATTGCAGTCAGACTGGCATCCTACGTTTTGAAATCTGAGGCCACCACCTGCACTGTTTGATGGAAACAGTGGATCTGCAAGTGTACGGCAGTAGCGGTTCTCATGATTGGATTTTCATAAAATGTGTTGCAAAGTGAGAATGTATTTGCCTTCTCAGTGAAGGTCACTTCGTTTTGCTTTTTTGGTTGGAAGCTCAGTAGGCCCACGCATCCGAGTGAATCCATAAGAGCAATTGTTTTTTGACCTTGAGCAAAAGGGAAACTTCAGAAGCAATGCAAGGAATGAAAGCTTGGAAAAAATACCACTTGATAAGGTTATGTTTTAAAAACGTTTGTAAGGCACATGAAATATCAGTTGTCGAAGATTCTTTGGTGCAAATGCATTGCTGTCTGACTTGGCCAAAAAGAATGGAGGCAGTCAACATTGTGTAAGTTTAATTTGGACGACTACTCCGAACCGCATTTTAATTTTCTATTAGCGATACACTAATTGTGACAATATAACTGAAGTATTATCTTTCTGCGCAGTTGTAATTTTCCTCCAATAACGGAGAGTGCAGATTCTCTGCGTTTGCAGGCTATGACTAGACTCACCCTTGTTGAGCGTTAATATTTCTTTTTTGAAATGTTATGTTTGCCCACATCGCTTTGTGTCTCACTTTGCACAATTTTTTGGTCTTCTTTGAAATCACAAGATGTAATTTTTTCTTACTTGCCCATTCATTTTGGCTTCATAACTGAATTACCAAATTACTGTGTAGTTGCCATTTTTTTTAACCTTACGGTGAGTGTAGATTCTCGCCGTTTGTAGGCTGTCACTATATTTACCCATGGTGAACGCTAATATTTCCTTAACATGTCATGTTTGACCACTTCCATTTGTGTATTACTTTCAACATTCTTTGTGTCTTTTTTGAAATTTTTTCCTAAAGGTTGGGTATTGACACGTATTCTCTCTTACGTTTTCCAACTAGCTACATCTTGCCGTACTGTGCATGTCATGGTTTCCAGATGCCGAGTGACAGCTTCTTTGGACGCCAGATGCAACTGCTCGTGACCGGCTGCCTGTCCATCACAATTTTGTGCGATGACCGCCCAGGCCCCCCGTGTCCATACGCTGAACTGGCCATTAGGAGTAACATAACATCATTTATGGTGGTGTAGGCCGAAGTTCATGGCGCCGTCTTGGAAATCACTGTGCAAACAAAGCGGATGCTTTAACAAAAACTCATACTTTGTGAATGGGAAAAGAACAACGTGTGCCTCACCATTAACATTTTCATTTATGCCCATAGACCCATTGTTACAATTTAATTGAAAATGTGATTAGTCCGATGATCTCTGACAGTTTCTTGTGAAATAAAACTACTTTACAAATTCTAAAATGTTAACGTTTTCATTTATAATCCAGTGTATCATTTCAAAATGTAAGGTACAACGTTGTACGTCGCTGTATGTTCATTTACAGGTTCTGCATCACGGCACGTACTTTTGCTTTTTGTGGGCTGCCATGGAAAGCGAAGAGGGGCCATGTATGGAACAACCGCCTTACCTTTCTATGGTGGCCATCTTGGAAAAGGATTTTGTATTGTAATCCAGGCCGCCGCAGGCAGTCCGGATTATAACCAAAAATCCTATTTCTTAGTAGCACACGTTACTGCGTTTGTGATGTCATCTTTGATGTCCTTGGTGTTAGTCTTAGCAGTGCACGGCGGTGGTACCAGTTATGTATGCTTAGCTTACCATAACTGGCGAATTTCAGGGGGTTTTCGGTTTTACTTCGAACCATAACGTCCAGTTAGCAAAGATTTTTTTTGTGAAATTCATAGGTTTTTAGTAGTGCAACTTAACGATAACGTCCCTTTAACAAAGTTTTTTGTTACTGAATATATATATATATATAATAGTGCAGCAGTCGCTGAACTATAGTTGAGTATCGAATTCCATAGGAAACCCAAAAATGTATTTTCTAATAACTTTTGACTTGCATGACGGATTTGGATGATATTTTGCAAATAGGCTTGCCATGCGCCTCTGTGTACTGGCAGTCATTTCTCCATAGAGAAAAGTGCAAGATATCTATGCAGTGCACAACAAAAATAAAACACTGGGTGGAATTGGATCAGGTACAAGACAACTTGGGCATGAAGCATTGACTCGATATACCAGGAGGGGTCTGGGGTTTTTCCATCAAGTAGTTGTTAAAATATTTGACAGTG
Organism: Ambystoma mexicanum; assembly: GCF_040938575.1. Lineage (NCBI taxonomy): Eukaryota > Metazoa > Chordata > Amphibia > Caudata > Ambystomatidae > Ambystoma > Ambystoma mexicanum. Next base: position 1,417,972,385 of record NC_090923.1, on the reverse strand, counting down.
AAGGGGAACCCCCTCTTCCCCCAAATTTATAGCTATATATGTATCCCACAATGCATCAGCAAGGCTTTTCAGAAATGAAAAGGCAGCAATTTTTCTTTTTTCTCGGTGCGAGAGATAACTGCGGTTATAACGGGTATAACCAGGGTTCGCCGAAAACATTACCACATAATAAAGAAATATACGATGACAAAACATCAAATAGATCCATGCTACTAACACAAAACCGTGACAATGGATTGATTCTGCACAACAACAAACAGGAAAACTGTGAAAAAAGCAGCCAACCTGATCTTCAAACACACACATCAAACCCCTCTATGTGCCTAAACCAAACACCACACTGTAACCTATAAGCTGAATCATATGAACAACTGTAACCAAACAGTTAGACCACTACCATGTACCTCCACATGCCCCGACCCACTACTGTAACCAACATTAGTACACCACCATGTTTCTCCACATGGCCTTGAACCTCACTCAAACTGTAACCTACAGCTCAACCATCACCATGTACCTGCACATGACAATTGACAAATAGGTGCAACCCGCACCCACATGTCCCACAAAGTTCAAATATCTGAAATACCCTACATATGCAATGGAACGCATACATCCAGTGTCCACCTAGATGAGAACGGACCTCCCCGCTCCCTCAGGTCCAAGAGCCCAAAACATTTGACAACATTTCCCAGCGCCCACTTAGGTACGTGAACAGGGATCCTGGGGAAATCCTCGCACCCTCAAGTCCTCAAAATGCCAACAACTTTAGACAACATTTCCCAGCGACCACATAGACAGTGCATTGGGACCCAGCAGACTTCCACACACCCTCAAGTCCTCAAATGAGTGTGCCCCACACACACTTGTCACAATTGTAAAATGTAAAATACATTATATTCCCTTTGTTAAGCAAACACATTAAACCAGGGTCCTAATCTAACACCCAAACTTACTGAGGTCACGACAGAAACACAATACCACTTTAACACTCGCCTCTGAATGTACCATAGCCCCCTCTCCGCCTACGGAGATAATAAACCATACCTTTATTCATAAAGTCCACCAAAGAAAACCAACAACATTATAATAACAAGCCTCTCCCCCAACATTAAACTGTTCCTCCTCACAAATGTTCAGATTTCCAATCCGCAGATAAAAACCCCAAAGGTCAGGATTCACCTCTTTAAAGTTTCTGAAAAACCTGATACAGGATGAACACTTGTAGGACTCCCCCACACTGCCCCTGTTGCCCTGTTGCATACTTCATAACCTTGAGCTACTTCTTGATTCCCGTCTTGATCCCGCTTTCCCCACACAAATCTTCTCCTCTGGACTCCCTCCCGTGTTCCTAAAACACCACCAGGACCAAATCAGTGCGCTTCTCTTACCCCTTCTTGCCAGGCATGAAACGCTGCCAGTTTCCAATCAAATGCTTCCAGTTTCTAAAACAGCACCCACCGTGTACTCTGCATCAACACCTGTGCCCCGCACAAGCATATTGCTGCTCCCGCCTCCTTCAATTACACCAATAGCACACCTTCCACGGAGTCCGTATCCACCACAATGCTCCGAGTCCTCTCTCCTTGAGCTGCAGCCTCTCCATTCCTCCACTCCATCCCCAAACATGGTCACCTGATGCACGTAACCAACGTAGCATTCCGTACTATGCTCAGCTGTTGGTCTGCTCTGTGACCTCACCAGACACTTGCCGTCTGCCGAGAAGAATGGACCTCTACATTGCTCCACTGTCCCTGCTCTCTGCCATCCCGTTAACATTAGGCTGTGCACTGGTCGTGCACATAGTCCTCGGCCCCGCTGGGCAAGCCACCACTGGAGGGTCCTTCACTGGATTTTGGCCAACTTGCCAGTGACACCTTGCTGAGGTCCTCAACAGCAACCGTGAGTGGGCCGCCCTGCACAAGGATGCACCCAGCTATATCGCTACCTCTAATCACCCTGGGAGGCGTTGGGGGTTTGTCCTCTCACCATTGCTAGAATACTGGAATCTATGAACCCTCTGCTCCCCTGCCTGGCACCTACCTAACGTGCGGATGGCCAGAACTCGGGGGCAGTTCCCGTGTCCATCCGCTGCTCCCCCTACCAAAATGCTGGCTTGTTCTGCTCCAGACCAAAACATGCCTACTCCACTAGGGTAATACCAGTCAGAACTGTTTCCATGGCACAGCAACTTCCAGCGCCCAGCCTGCAAGTATGATATATGATAAGACATTTATAATGTGATGTACACAAGTGTTTCTAGGCGCAAACGGCACCTCTTGCCTGTTTCCTGCCTCCTGCCTCCTTGAAGGTGTGTGTATGGCTAGTTCTTGGGGGTAGTGTCTGTGGCCAACCACTGCAAACCTTAACACTTATTAGGGTTCTTCCATGCAGTACAGTGTTGACAGCCTTCTGATTGGGGCATTTATGCGATACACCAAGAACGTTATGGTGGATTTAAAAAGCTTGGAAAAAAATCGTTCACCTGAAAAGTTAAATTAGGATAGTCCATTTGAGCCAAGTCACTTATTCCACAATGCCACTTAGTATCCATTGCTGGAAGTTCACCTGCAGTTCCGAACCACACCAGAAAGGCATTGTGGGTATGCAAATTAGCCCAAATGCAAACCTTTTTTCTCCAGGAAATTGTCTTTGTCTTAGAGGACGGTGCTACTTTATACATAGCTTAATCAACCCAAGACAGACATTCTGGAATGCTATCAGGACAACTTCATACCTGGTTTCACCCTTAGTTGGGATCATCAGTGCACTATAGTCCTGACAGCCTTGTGGTTGGAGCATTGGGGCACTTCTTTGCACTGATGCAAAATGAAAAGACGTGTCACAAATGAATCTGCACATATCTCTGAATAGGTCATCTAGAATGCTTCCCATTCAGAACACTCCTAAGAAGACCTGTCTGCGGAGGACCAACATTTGTGATTCAGGGCTTTTGTGAACAATTATATGTTGGTGACACCCAGTAAAGGTTGCAGTATTAGTGTACTCCCTCTCGGAGAACCAACCTCTACAGTGTTTGTTCCTCTGTTCAGATTGCAGGTTCCATACAAGGCTGTGTCATGGGCTTTGCACTTGTTTACATCTAAAGCATGGGTTCATAGGACAACTGCCTAGACAATGTTCTAGGAGAATAGTGATTTTGTCATACGTCAAAATCACACAATTAGTTACTTTTAAGGATGTGGGAATGTTTGCTCTATATGTTGCATTATTCATTGAGGTTTTAAGGGTAATGGACAGTGTTGAAATGAAATCATTTGTTGTGTCATTTATTCCCAGTATAAATTGTGATTTCTTGGAGCTTGCTTATATTGTCTATGAAATGTTGCTATCAAATTGCACATTGCTCTTACTCCATAATGTATAATACTTATATATATGTTTCTGGAGAACATGGCACTTTGTAATACTCCTACTATTTATGGATTTGGTGCCCAATATATGTTGGATAAGTCATTTTAGGGAATTTATTCTGAAATACCGGTGTTGAGGAACAGTGCAGGATAACATGCCCTGCCTTGTTGTATGATATACCATATGTTAGTTGTATGATTCACCACATTCCTTTGGCTACTATCAATGCTTGAGCACGTTTGCATTCTGTAAGGCAGATAATGCAAGTTCTCTATTCTGGGTTACATGTAGCTTTTACATACGGTCCTGCACTTATACTACAGGCTGCATACCTTCTTGGATGTTGTTGATAAAAAGCCTCCTGTATCTATACTAGAACAGAAGTAACCTCTTCGTAGACTGCTAATGTTGCCCTTCAAATGCTACTTGTTTATCAATCTGATTAGAGCAAGAATGAAGAGGGTAAGGGGACTTAAAAGGAGCAAACATGCTTATTTTGAATCACTTAATTTCTTTGGTTTGGTGGAGGGGAGCCCCAAAGATGCCTGTGCCCTGGGCCCCAAAAGTGATTAAGAAGTGCCTGGGCCACCATCTGATTAGCGTGATGCACATTAAACTGCTGGGGACAATGCGATCAAAGACTCTATCAGTTTGAATGCAACACGACAAATGTATGCATTTTTAAGATCAATGGTGTCCTATTTCTACACACATGATCTGAATATATATGAAATGTTCTTCTAGTTATCCGCCCCTCCTAATGATAACGAGCCTACAGGCCTTATTTACAAAGTGTTTCTCAGTGGGGCGCCCCATTGAAAATACGCTTTGTAAATCAGGATTTATGTGTTAATCCTGGAACTTGTTACTGTTAGAAGTCACTCACTTCACGGGATAAAGCAATTTTTGAATGTTTTCTGGCAATTCCATTAAGTGATACACTGTCTTGCAACAGCCTCACCCAGCCACAATCACAACCCTTTGCTAGCTCTCTTTATAATCCCCTGAACAAAGGCTTTGCGCGGCATCAGACATCATGATCATGTAATACGCGCACATGCCATACAGCCTCCCCAATACCGATCAATGTTGCCAAAGAATAAACACACACTTTTGCACCTTCAAAGAAGCGCTCACCCTGCCCTCGGCAACACCAAACTCAAAAGCCTCACTTGCTATCGTCTTTCAGCTCTTGAGGTCGAATAGGCAAAGCAGACCCAGAAGCGCTCCTTGGAATGCACTATGTAGTCTGTACCTGCATACCTTTGGATGATGAGGTGTGAAGAGAGGGTCCCGCTGTCTGAGGAATACAGCTCCCTGAAATAATCGCTCACATCACCGAAGATCTAGGCATCGTCTGGACCTGGAAATGGCAGGCTGGGTCACCACTCAACAGCAGGGAGATAAACATACGGCACGGTCTTGGAGCCCTGTTTTCTCACCAATGTGGAGAGCTCCAATAACACGCATTACGCACGACTAGAGGAGAAGGACCACATGCACTGCCTGCAGCCAATCATATTCAAAGTATTATATACACAGCTCCTGATTGGCTGAGCGCATACCAATGAAGGGAGGGCAGGTCAGGCAAAAGCATGTGCAGTGATTGAGGGTTTTTGCACGGCCTCAGAATCGTAAGTGCGCGGGCGTCCAGCCATGCACTTTACAGGGAACATTGGCAGGAACAAGCGTGCTAAAGGAATAAGAGGAGAGGATCAGGGAGTATTTATACAGTGGTGGGGATGTGGGAAGTACCTAAAAAGGAGGAGGGACGCACCTGAAAAAAGGCTGTCAGGATGGACTTATTTTCAAGCATTGTCCCATTACCGAGATAATCAGCAAACTCTGCCTTAGCGCAGTAATATCAAGTAGGATGTGTAAATTTCCGGGAGCAGCTACGGCTGAAATGAAACTAGGGGGAGGAAAGGGGGCACGAGCCATGGCTAGTTGCTCATGTTCTTTCAGCCTAATTGTTGCAAAGCGGACACAGCTGTGGCCACTGACCATGGACGAAGGCCGTGGCCGGTTGGGTGTGCTGATTTATTAGGGACGGGGAAAAGGGACATGGCCAGAGGCCTGCAGACAACAGTCTTCATGCATAATTGTTGCAGGGTGGACAGTGGCCATAGCAAAAGGCCATGTTCAATGGGGTCTGGTTATTTACTAGAGAGGGTGATATGGACCATGGCTGATGGCCATGTCAGTAGGTCATTGTGCTTTATTCTAATTGGTTCAGAGTGGACAGTGGAAAAAACCTTGAAATTCAGTGGAAACATCTTTGTTACAGTGTTGAGGCAGAGTTAGGATGATCTGAAACATTGCAACAAAACCCATGAAATGTGGTAAATCATGAGCACATGCATGAGATCACAGCAGGCATCAACAATGAGATAACAAAGAACATCATGGAGGACATCTACATGGGGGAGTACAATTCAAGATGGTGGAGCTGAAGGCTTGCATTTGGGCAAATGTACATACGCGCATGGCTATGCTTGTGTTGCTCTGAGCTGGAGGCTAACGTCCTGTGATGGTCTCTGTGGCATGTGTGACTTGGCTCAAATGGCTTATTCTACTTTCGTATTTCAGGTGGTAGGGTTTCAAGCTTTTTTCAACCCACCATAACTTTGCTGTTGTTTGCTACACATGCCCCCCAAATACCCCACCCACAAAGCTGTTAGACTATATTGCAAAATATAATCCCTGGTAAGGGTGAAACCAGGTATACAGTTTTCCGCAATCTTGAGAACTGTCTGTCTTGGGTTCGTAAAGCAATGTATACAATAGCACTCCCTTGTTAAACAAAGACAATGTAATGGAGTGAAAGGCTTGCATTTAGGCTAACTTGCAAACTCGCAATGCTATGCTCATGTTGTTACGGACTGGATGTGAATTTCCAATGCATACTGGATGGCACTGTGGCATGTATGACATGGCTCAAACACACACATAAATACAAATATATATATATATATATATATATATATATACATATATATATATATATATATATATATATATATACATATATATATATATATATATATATATATATATATATATATATATATATATATATCGAAAAAGAAGAGGAAAATGAACCGCACTCTCCGCAGTCAAAATGAACAACAAATGCCCAATTTCCAAACGGAAAAAGCACAGCGCACAACACTGAGAAGGTCATAAAAAAGTATTTAATGTTGCACAAAGAAATTTGTTTAAAATAAACAAAAATTACAAAATATAGCTGGAACAGTAGCAAAAACAGAGGCAGGACGCCTGTCAAAACGGCCCGCACACAACGCGTTTCACACTCAACTGAGTGCTTGGTCACGTGAAAAGACAAGGGACTAAAACATCTTAATAGTTGTTTACCAATATAGTCCTTTAACTATGTCCATGAAACTCAAAGAAGTGCCTAGGCAGATGGAAAGGGCAGCGGCCATGATGGAATGAAGTGCTGTAATAAAACACCAACAATCAAACAGCACATGAACAATTGAAAGCGCTGAAAACAAGGTCATGGAAACAGCAAAATAAAAAGACTCCAATGTACATATTCCATGACAGGCAATACTGTAAATCCACTATCAGTAGTAACAGCCAAGCAGTGTATATAGGAACACATAATTCCAAGTGGAGGCGCAATGTATTAAATAGCCACATGAAAAAACGAATGGCATAAGTCTTGATCCTCTTCAAAAAAAGGTATAAATTTGTAATTCAATTTAACGGTAGTGGCTGTGTAGTTATGGTTAAGTTGCTGTTTCCATAGGAAGAGCACTTTTCGGGTGGCTTATAACTCCGCTCCCCCTGGATGAATCCTCACCAAACCTTTGCAAAAAAAAGTATATGGGCCACTCTGATTTTTTGCAAAGTTTGGTGATGTTTGGTCCAGGGGGGTGAAAAGTTATAGGGGAGGGTCCCAAAACGTCTTTTGTTCCCATAGACTGAATGGGGGAAAAAAAATAGTGATATCTATGTCCGCTCCGCAGTCTCACTTCCCTGTTCGCTCCGTGGACAAGAAATCGATTGGCTAATCCATTGCGTCATGTCCACGGACATGTGGCGCTTTCACTGATTGGTTGTGGAACAGCGTGAAGTGCGTCAGATTTCTTCGCTGCCCCCGTCATCTTTTGTTCATGTTTTGGTGTACGCAGACATCGCCAGTAACACATACAAATCAAGACACCATGGCACTTGTTAGATTTATGAAATACTGTTTCCGTAGGTGAGCTTTAATGAGGCTGGGATGGGATGTGGCAGCAGAAACTCAAAAAGTGGTGTTTTCTTGTCACCAAATTCATACGGTAAAGTGGAAGTTGGTGCTCAATGTACGTCGACCAATTACTGCGTCTGTGTTACAATATATTATATTGCAGTCAGACTGGCATCCTACGTTTTGAAATCTGAGGCCACCACCTGCACTGTTTGATGGAAACAGTGGATCTGCAAGTGTACGGCAGTAGCGGTTCTCATGATTGGATTTTCATAAAATGTGTTGCAAAGTGAGAATGTATTTGCCTTCTCAGTGAAGGTCACTTCGTTTTGCTTTTTTGGTTGGAAGCTCAGTAGGCCCACGCATCCGAGTGAATCCATAAGGGGCAATTGTTTTTTGACCTTGAGCAAAAGGGAAACTTCAGAAGCAATGCAAGGAATGAAAGCTTGGAAAAAATACCACTTGATAAGGTTATGTTTTAAAAACGTTTGTAAGGCACATGAAATATCAGTTGACGAAGATTCTTTGGTGCAAATGCATTGCTGTCTGACTTGGCCAAAAAGAATGGAGGCAGTCAACATTATGTAAGTTTAATTTGGACGACTACTCCGAACCGCATTTTAATTTTCTATTAGCGATACACTAATTGTGACAATATAACTGAAGTATTATCTTTCTGCGCAGTTGTAATTTTCCTCCAATAACGGAGAGTGCAGATTCTCTGCGTTTGCAGGCTATGACTAGACTATTTCTTTTTTGAAATGTTATGTTTGCCCACATCGCTTTGTGTCTCACTTTGCACAATTTTTTGGTCTTCTTTGAAATCACAAGATGTAATTTTTTCTTACTTGCCCATTCATTTTGGCTTCATAACTGAATTACCAAATTACTGTGTAGTTGCCATTTTTTTTAACCTTACGGTGAGTGTAGATTCTCGCCGTTTGTAGGCTGTCACTATATTTACCCATGGTGAACGCTAATATTTCCTTAACATGTCATGTTTGACCACTTCCATTTGTGTATTACTTTCAACATTCTTTGTGTCTTTTTTGAAATTTTTTCCTAAAGGTTGGGTATTGACACGTATTCTCTCTTACGTTTTCCAACTAGCTACATCTTGCCGTACTGTGCGTGTCATGGTTTCCAGATGCCGAGTGACGGCTTCTTTGGACGCCAGATGCAACTGCTCGTGACCGGCTGCCTGTCCATCACAATTTTGTGCGATGACCGCCCAGGCCCCCCGTGTCCATACGCTGAACTGGCCATTAGGAGTAACATAACATCATTTATGGTGGTGTAGGCCGAAGTTCATGGCGCCGTCTTGGAAATCACTGTGCAAACAAAGCGGATGCTTTAACAAAAACTCATACTTTGTGAATGGGAAAAGAACAACGTGTGCCTCACCATTAACATTTTCATTTATGCCCATAGACCCATTGTTACAATTTAATTGAAAATGTGATTAGTCCGATGATCTCTGACAGTTTCTTGTGAAATAAAACTACTTTACAAATTCTAAAATGTTAACGTTTTCATTTATAATCCAGTGTATCATTTCAAAATGTAAGGTACAACGTTGTACGTCGCTGTATGTTCATTTACAGGTTCTGCATCACGGCACGTACTTTTGCTTTTTGTGGGCTGCCATGGAAAGCGAAGAGGGGCCATGTATGGAACAACAACCTTACCTTTCTATGGTGGCCATCTTGGAAAAGGATTTTGTATTGTAATCCAGGCCGCTGCAGGCAGTCCGGATTATAACCAAAAATCATATTTCTTAGTAGCACACGTTACTGCGTTTGTGATGTCATCTTTGATGTCCTTGGTGTTAGTCTTAGCAGTGCACGGTGGTGGTACCAGTTATGTATGCTTAGCTTACCATAACTGGCGAATTTCAGGTGTTTTCGGTTTTACTTCGATCCATAACGTCCAGTTAGCAAAGATTTTTTTTGTGAAATTCATAGGTTTTTAGTAGTGCAACTTAACGATAACGTCCCTTTAACAAAGTTTTTTGTTACTGAATATATATATATATAATAGTGCAGCAGTCGCTGAACTATAGTTGAGTATCGAATTCCATAGGAAACCCAAAAATGTATTTTCTAATAACTTTTGACTTGCATGACGGATTTGGATGATATTTTGCAAATAGGCTTGCCATGCGCCTCTGTGTACTGGCAGTCATTTTTGCATAGAGAAAAGTGCAAGATATCTATGCAGTGCACAACAAAAAAAAAACACTGGGTGGAATTGGATCAGGTACAAGACAACTTGGGCATGAAGCATTGACTCGATATACCAGGAGGGGTCTGGGGTTTTTCCATCAAGTAGTTGTTAAAATATTTGACAGTGAAGGGGAACCCCCTCTTCCCCCAAATTTATAGCTATATATGTATCCCACAATGCATCAGCAAGGCTTTTCAGAAATGAAAAGGCAGCAATTTTTCTTTTTTCTCGGTGCGAGAGATAACTGCGGTTATAACGGGTATAACCAGGGTTCGCCGAAAACATTACCACATAATAAAGAAATATACGATGACAAAACATCAAATAGATCCATGCTACTAACACAAAACCGTGACAATGGATTGATTCTGCACAAAAACAAACAGGAAAACTGTGAAAAAAGCAGCCAACATGATCTTCAAACACACACATCAAACCCCTCTATGTGCCTAAACCAAACACCACACTGTAACCTATAAGCTGAATCATATGAACAACTGTAACCAAACAGTTAGACCACTACCATGTACCTCCACATGCCCCGACCCACTACTGTAACCAACATTAGTACACCACCATGTTTCTCCACATGGCCTTGAACCTCACTCAAACTGTAACCTACAGCTCAACCATCACCATGTACCTGCACATGACAATTGACAAATAGGTGCAACCCGCACCCACATGTCCCACAAAGTTCAAATATCTGAAATACCCTACATATGCAATGGAACGCATACATCCAGTGTCCACCTAGATGAGAACGGACCTCCCCGCTCCCTCAGGTCCAAGAGCCCAAAACATTTGACAACATTTCCCAGCGCCCACTTAGGTACGTGAACAGGGATCCTGGGGAAATCCTCGCACCCTCAAGTCCTCAAAATGCCAACAACTTTAGACAACATTTCCCAGCGACCACATAGACAGTGCATTGGGACCCAGCAGACTTCCACACACCCTCAAGTCCTCAAATGAGTGTGCCCCACACACACTTGTCACAATTGTAAAATGTAAAATACATTATATTCCCTTTGTTAAGCAAACACATTAAACCAGGGTCCTAATCTAACACCCAAACTTACTGAGGTCACGACAGAAACACAATACCACTTTAACACTCGCCTCTGAATGTACCATAGCCCCCTCTCCGCCTACGGAGATAATAAACCATACCTTTATTCATAAAGTCCACCAAAGAAAACCAACAACATTATAATAACAAGCCTCTCCCCCAACATTAAACTGTTCCTCCTCACAAATGTTCAGATTTCCAATCCGCAGATAAAAACCCCAAAGGTCAGGATTCACCTCTTTCAAGTTTCTGAAAAACCTGATACAGGATGAACACTTGTAGGACTCCCCCACACTGCCCCTGTTGCCCTGTTGCATACTTCATAACCTTGAGCTACTTCTTGATTCCGGTCTTGATCCCGCTTTCCCCACACAAATCTTCTCCTCTGGACTCCCTCCCGTGTTCCTAAAACACCACCAGGACCAAATCAGTGCGCTTCTCTTACCCCTTCTTGCCAGGCATGAAACGCTGCCAGTTTCCAATCAAATGCTTCCAGTTTCTAAAACAGCACCCACCGTGTACTCTGCATCAACACCTGTGCCCCGCACAAGCATATTGCTGCTCCCGCCTCCTTCAATTACACCAATAGCACACCTTCCACGGAGTCCGTATCCACCACGATGCTCCGAGTCCTCTCTCCTTGAGCTGCAGCCTCTCCATTCCTCCACTCCATCCCCAAACATGGTCACCTGATGCACGTAACCAACGTAGCGTTCCGTACTATGCTCAGCTGTTGGTCTGCTCTGTGACCTCACCAGACACTTGCCGTCTGCCGAGAAGAATGGACCTCTACATTGCTCCACTGTCCCCGCTCTCTGCCATCCCGTTATCATTAGGCTGTGCACTGGTCGTGCACATAGTCCTCGGCCCCGCTGGACAAGCCACCACTGGAGGGTCCTTCACTGGATTTTGGCCAACTTACCAGTGACACCTTGCTGAGGTCCTCTACAGCAACCGTGAGTGGGCCGCCCTGCACAAGGATGCACCCAGCTATATCGCTACCTCTAATCACCCTGGGAGGCGTTGGGGGTTTGTCCTCTCACCATTGCTAGAATGCTGGAATATATGAACCCTCTGCTCCCCTGCCTGGCACCTACCTAATGTGCGGATGGCCAGAACTCGGGGGCAGTTCCCGTGTCCATCCGCTGCTCCCCCTACCAAAATGCTGGGCTCGTTCTGCTCCAGACCAAAACATGCCTACTCCACTAGGGTAATACCAGTCAGAACTGTTTCCATGGCACAGCAACTTCCAGCGCCCAGCCTGCAAGTATGATATATGATAAGACATTTATAATGTGATGTACACAAGTGTTTCTAGGCGCAAACGGCACCTCTTGCCTGTTTCCTGCCTCCTGCCTCCTTGAAGGTGTGTGTATGGCTAGTTCTTGGGGGTAGTGTCTGTGGCCAACCACTGCAAACCTTAACACTTATTAGGGTTCTTCCATGCAGTATAGTGTTGACAGCCTTCTGATTGGGGCATTTATGCAATACACCAAGAATGTTATGGTGGATTTAAAATGCTTGGAAAAAAATCGTTCACCTGACAAGTAAAATTAGGATAGTCCATTTGAGCGAAGTCACTCATTCCACAACGCCACTTAGTATCCATTGCTGGAAGTTCACATGTAGTTCCGAACCACATCAGAAAGGCATTGTGGGTATACAAATTAGCCCAAATGCAAACCTTTTTTCTCCAGAAAATTGTCTTTGTCTTAGAGGACAGTGCTACTTTATACATAGCTTAATCAACCCAAGACAGACATTCTGGAATGCTATCAGGACAACTTCATACCTGGTTTCACCCTTAGTTGGGATCATCAGTGCACTATAGTCCTGACAGCCTTGTGGTTGGAGCATTGGGGCACTTTTTTGCACTGATGCAAAATGAAAAGACCTGTCACAAATGAATCTGCACATATCTCTGAATAGGTCATCTAGAATGCTTCCCATTCAGAACACTCCTAAGAAGACCTGTCTGCGGAGGACCAACATTTGTGATTCAGGGCTTTTGTGAACAATTATATGTTGGTGACACCCAGTAGAGGTTGCAGTACTAGTGTACTCCCTCTCGGAGAACCAACCTCTACAGTGTTTGTTCCTCTGTTCAGATTGCAGGTTCCATACAAGGCTGTGTCATGGGCTTTGCACTTGTTTACATCTAAAGCATGGGTTCATAGGACAACTGCCTAGACAATGTGCTAGGAGAATAGTGGTTTTGTCATACGTCAAAATCACACAATTAGTTACTTGTAAGGATGTGGGAATGTTTGCTCTATATGTTGCATTATTCATTGAGGTTTTAAGGTTCATGGACAGTGTTGAAATGTAATCATTTGTTGTGTCATTTATTCCCAGTATAAATTGTGATTTCTTGGAGCTTGCTTATATTGTCTATGAAATGTTGCTATCAAATTGCACATTGCTCTTACTCCATAATGGATAATACTTATATATATGTTTCTGGAGAACATGGCACTTTGTAATACTCCTACTATTTATGGATTTGGTGCCCAATATATGTTGGATAAGTAATTTTAGGGAATTTATTCTGAAATACCGGCGTTGAGGAACAGTGCAGGATAACATGCCCTGCCTTGTTGTATGATATACCATATGTTAGTTGTATGATTCACCACCTTCCTTTGGCTACTTGCCAGGAGTGAGCTCAGGGCCCACTTCCCTCTCTTAAGCTTGTATGTCTTTATTGGAAGCTTCCTCTCTGCTGCTGACCAATAATCCGTCTCTTGGAGATCTCTGAAATGGGATTCCCTAGCACCTGGTCTAGCACCGCTGATCACTCTGACTCCAAACATCTGGAGTGGAACATCTTGGAGCAGGCTGTCCATAGGTTTCCACCATTCTAATGTGCCAGTCCTGGTTTTCCTTTAAACATGTATTCCTTCACTTAGAACAAGAACATTTCTTTCAGCCGTGGGTCCTTCTGGGCTTTCATGAGAGGAAATTGCCCTTTACTATCTATGTGCCCGAAGGGCGGGCTTGATATATGTGGCGCAATCTGAGAATTCAGGAACCTTGACAGTCTCTTCATGCTGTTTGGAAATGGTTTGAAAGCGCTTGTGTCCCCAAGTTGTTTGATGACAATGGTGATTCTGAATGCATACGTCATGTGTTCTTCACACCCCAGTTACTCAGACGAGATGCAAAAGGGGAGTGTCTGAGTTTCATGCAGACAGGATATGTCGGTTCCCCTGGCTGAAATTTTGCAAGCGGCAATATGGACGGTGCCATCTATATTTATATACTGATATCAGATCCAAGCCGGCTTTTCCAAAGATGCTGTGGTTGTTTCTTCAGTCTTAAAGTTTGTGAAATGTGCATCAATGCCACTCAGTGTATGTAAATGGAGTGAATACACATGAGCGCTGCACACAGTTCTTTCAGTGTTCAGTTTCCTTATTGACCCTCAGTAGGTCACGACGGATGTAAGCAGGACGATATGTTCAAATTGAGAGGCATGTGACAAGGGTGATCCCAAAGTGGCAATGTCATGAGTAGGTCTGGTAAACCCCATCATGGCCACAGAGCTCACATCCTGCCTTGCCTCCTTAGGGAGGGTTGCCACATGTTAATTGCTATTGGACGGCATTAAGTGCACCCTTCTCTCAAAGACGCTTATAGGCCCAGCTGATGGGCTGGCTATGAGTGCTAAAAGGTTAGTGTCTTTCTCAGGAATTCGGCCACGGGGTCAGATGGCCATCATACTGCAAGTGGTCAGACGAAGAGGGAATCTGTGGTGATTACAATATGTAATCATGACATTTTAATGCAGAGGCGTTCCTAGGGGGGCTTAGGCGGCTATTGCCCTGGATCCTTTGGTTGTAGCCCGGAAAGAAGCTCAGGGACTACAACCGAAAAGCTATAGCTATCACTGAATCCTTCCAGCCCCGACATCAGCATAGCCCCTGATTTTTTCCAGACCTAGCAACACCCCTGTTTTAATGTATCAGCTTCTTCAAAGGACCAATTTCAAAATATGTGAGTTTTACAAAATAATGGCCATACAATTTAATGTATCATTATTGTTAATTAAATAAACGTAAAACCTCAATTAACTATTTCCCTCAAAAGTTATATTTCCAATTTTTCTTTTTCCTTCATTATTAAACATGTCCTTAACTTTCCTCTGTCATCATGGCCTCCTTTCTTTTCTTATTCATATTCCAGTAAGGCCCCCCTACCCAAAGATACAGTGCCTACCTATACTGGAAATTGGGGCAGTCCTTGATGAACCATTGTAAATGAAAGGCCGGTCAAGCTACGGCAGAGTCAGTCGCATGCAAGTCCTGGCATTCAAATAGACTTCCAATGACCGTGCAGATATGGGAATACTCAGACCTAGGAGACCGACCAGTTTTCAGAGGCAATAACCTGTGCAACAATCCCTAGCACCCCCAATATGTGCGTCACCACAGGATGTAGCGGATGTGATCTATAAATGAGACTTTAGAGCTGTGCGAGTGGCATTCACATTTCTAACTGTTGTTGCTCAGACATCTTACCACCATTAGCCTCAGCCCTCATTAAGTACCATTATCCTAGGACCTCGAGACGTATGTTTGAAAATCACATTTGCGTGAATGTGTAAATTGATACAATTTATAGAATAAAAGCTACACTTCTTGGAAGAACTCAAGTGGGCGGGCGTGGGAGTGGCTAGTGGCAGTGGTGGCAGACAGTGATGGAGATACGGAGAAAAGATGGTGTCAGTGACAAGGAGAGAGAATATTCAGCAATGCCACATTACAGAAATATGTTCCCAAAATGACATTACTAGACAGTATGAGAGACACCAAGTTTTTTGTTAAAGTGGCCAGTAGGTTGTCCTTGGTAAAGGAACAACCACTAAAACAATAAACAAAGCTTAGCACTCTGCTGGTACTCATGCAGTAATGATCTATCACACCTTTTATTGGGAAAGAGTGACTATTTGTGTTCCTCTTTCCTCATGTAGCATCCACTTGGTTCCTCTAACAGTAATGCCCGCACCTAGGGATAGTCATCGGAGTCGCAGTACACCTACACATTAATACATCAATAATTCAACATATATAATAAAACAATTGACATTGTTAAAAACACATATAAAGTCCAACATCTAGTTGCCAAAGTGCAGTGTGCAAACAAAGTACTCCTGTGCCTGTACACATCAACCAACATAACACATCGCCTAAAGTGCAATAGTGTCGACTCAACTCTACAACCTCATGTGTTCAATGTGAACCTGTTTAGAAAATCAGAATTTGTTCTCACCCTTTATACCTTGCAGAGAGAATCATACAGTGTTCTCAAAACATGACCAGCCCAAAATTACAATACAGCAGGGAATGTCAAGGAAACTTGCCGATTGTCTGGAAAGATGGAGGAGGGTGGGAGAGTTCCGTAGGTAATCGGATAAAACAACTCATTGATAGTGATTGTAAAATATTTGTGGGGCTGGTCCTGAAAGATTTGAAGCAATGGGCAGCCGACTTGGGGCGCCTGCAGAAATTTCAAACAGGCTTCCGCTGATTTAAATGGGCGAGTAGTAGGTTGGTTGAGATAAGAGGCTCTCACCCTGGGAAATCTTCCCCTTTACCTTGCTGCAATTGATTTTAAACAAACATTTGATTGTGTTAATCGCAATTTATTGTGGGGGATGCAAAAGGAGTGAAAAAACCCAGATCACTTACTAATGATTTTGATACATCTTCATGATCACCCAACCCTACGAGTGAGGGAGAATGGGTTGGGAGAAACTACAAAGGCTATCTTGGCTCATAGGGGCCTTCGACAGGGCTGTGTGCTGGCAACCTTTCTATTTAATTTGTATTTATCTGACTTGGGGCCCTTCTTGCCGAGTTTTCTATTTGCTCCTCCAAAAATCTTAAACCTGACAATGATGTATTTAGAATATACGGATGATGGTGTATTAATGGACAGGCAACGAAGAAGGAACACCTTCCACATCCACGTCTATTTGGGATGGGCTCTAAATTCAGAAGATAATTGTCAGAGGTTGATGGAGAATCTTTTGAGGAAGGCGGTCCAAGCAGGAGCCCAGATGAAAAAAATTGAATATAAATACTGTACATTTTCTCTGCAACCTTTATTATTCTTTTATAAAATGAAGGTGATGCCTGGTCTTTTATATGTAATCGAGCTTAATGACAAATTACGTTCACTTCCTTTTGTTAAGATTGAATCCAGAGTATGGAAACGAGCACTGGGCTTACCTGATTGTGTACGCATGGTTTCAGTAAGGTTTGTGCTAGGGTTAACCTCACTGAGCTGCTTGGCGGAGCTAAGAATTGCAGCACTATACAGAAAGTGTTTGGCTCCCTTGCGTGACTCTCTGTATGTTGACTTGGCACACATCTTGAAATCAGGGACATATAAAGCTGTGGCTAAGCTAAGGCTAAGAGTCAAAGGAATCCAAAACACTGTGGATTTAACAACTGAGGACCTCATAAGATATCCTCATGAAGTCAAGAAGGCCATGATAAAGTCAGATTAGATAGCCACGATGACAACAATGAGGCAATACACTCTGTATTACAACTTGTCCCCATTGGAATATAGCCAGGGGAGATTACCAAAATACTTGATGAAGTTCCCAAACACGTACTGGGCAGCCCAATTCTTAGGCTATAGACTTAATCTTCTCTCGACTAGAGAGATTTGTCAGGTCAGAGGGCAAGAAAATTAAACTGATGCTAGATGCACTCTATGTAATGATACAAAAGCAATTCAAAATAGGAAGCACAACAAACTATATTGTACGATTAGGGGTTTATCCTGGATACCTCACAATTCATTTGGTATTTCAAAAAGTGGATTTGCCACACTTATTAAGATCAGTTTTAAATGCCATTGTTATTATTAGTTTATCAATTGTTTCCTGTGGACTCATAGCCCCAATTGTAGTCAGCCGACACATGTTTCGACCGTGTAGGTCTTTATCAAGGCAGGTGGTTTGATGTAGAACCCCAAGTAGGGTTAGGTGGTGAGGATCGGTCAGTCCAGTGGATCACGGCTGGGCATGAAGTGTGCCCTTGAATAAATAAATGTCGTTGAAAACGTACTATATTGTACAGCGTTGACAGGAGAACCCAATACTTGAGCCGTTTTATACATAACTGCAGTTTTAGAATTTCTAGTGGGGGGCAAATCCTAGCTACGATTGCAGTTCTAAAGATTTTACAAGAAGCAAATTTGATAAATTTTAGATAATATTAGTCTAATTGTGGTGGTGCTATATGTGTTTTTAGATAATTTTTCTGTTTTATTGCTGACAATTTGTTATGTTTATGCGATGATTTGAAATGTTTTATTTTTGTAATGAAAGTATATTTAATGCTGTGTAAGGTAGTCTTAGTACAACCAAGATCACAAAAAAAACGCTCAGTGTGCATGCAGATTGCAGATCCCGCAGAGCTAACATACATTTAGTCTTCTAAAAAAACGATTTGTAGCATTCATTTGGGTAACAGTAAGACCTGATATTTTGGCGTGAATAC
Source organism: Ambystoma mexicanum (assembly GCF_040938575.1). Lineage (NCBI taxonomy): Eukaryota > Metazoa > Chordata > Amphibia > Caudata > Ambystomatidae > Ambystoma > Ambystoma mexicanum. The sequence continues at coordinate 1,417,953,976 of NC_090923.1, read as the reverse complement.
ATAATTTGGTTGGCGGAGTGAGCCACGCTGACTGTGGTGAATACCAATAATATCATCCCTCTTCCATCTTGTGGCCCAATGTGCCTGGTTCCACTGGTCTCACCAAAGCAGAGTAGGTGGAATTTGTGGGCTGGGACCAACACATGATTACTCTTTGCTGTTGGTAGCATCTGGGTTTAGGGAGTAGAACCCCAGTGAAAACCCCAGGCACATGGTTGTAGGCCACTGTATTGTCTTACCATTGGTTGCACCGCTGCTGTATGTGCGCAGCAGGTGGGTACTTGTGCCGACGGTGGTAGCAGGGGCATTCCTCCTCTTTCACGCATGCTCCCTCCTCCAGGTAGAGTCCTGGTGGGCACTCGCAGCCGCTCACGCACTCATCGCGGCAGGAGCCCTGCTCTGAGGTGCCCACCGTGGCACAGCTGGCAGGGCAGGAGGAGACACAGTCGGAGTATTCCTTGCCACTCCCACATTGCTTCTCTGAAAGGATGAAAAAGAATCACATGATGTCTTGGCAAGGATAGATGACATGCCCCAGATATCACATGGTGATCATTGAAACTGCATGTAACCCACAGGCGCCAGGTGTGATAACTGCCATCATTCGCAACTTGGGACATGAATTGACAACAAGATGCATGAAATAATTACTAAGTAGATCTTTCACTAAAGCTCAAATTTAGAACACATAAAATTACTTTTTGAACTGATGGATCACAGTGGGGTCGATACATTTATTGAGACAGTTAAGTCTTCCAGAAATTGGTTACACGTGAGATATCCCCACAATATAACAGGTCTTCACCAACTGAACATGAGGATCATGTTGAAATGTTCAGGAAAGGGTCATTGAGCTTTTTTGTCTGAGTGAAGCCACCAATGTTGACAGGCCTGAAGAAGGCAGGGAGCTTCATTAAAAAGTATTTCAGAATCGAAACATGTGTACAGTTTTCTTAGGAAAATTATCTTTTGAACAACTAATTTGCCCTTTTCATATCTTTCAGTATGTGTGTGATATGATTCCAGATCGTATACGATTGAAGAGGGCTTGGGAGCAAGTATGTCAGTGAGTGCTTGATAATTTGCTCGTATTGACCAATTGGGCCTCATGTCTTATAATTATCATTCGCTGGTATTCTGTTATTTTTATGCTTTAATGCTTTCTCTATAATTATTTGTTGAATGGTTTCTTCGATAAAATGTGGTTCATATATTCTGTTAAATTAATGGGTTCACATTTTTTTAGAAAATAAGAAATTTGTGCAACAACCGTAGAAATGCAAGCATGCATAGTTGTGCCATTAGTGGATTAAGTGGTTTTAGCTATCCTTTTGGGAAACTTTACACAAGATCACGAAAGACGAAGTGGGTCCAGCCGGCCTGCATACCCAACGCCACTTGCACAGATATTATTTCACGCATGTGGACATGTATTACATATTGACTTATATGTGATTGGTAGTTCTGATTTGTAAAAGCAAAAAAGATTAGTGACCAAGCTGGAGCCAAGCCCTTGTCACACTGAGTATTCCTACGGGTAGCAGGGCAACAGTCATGAGCCACCCCGAGAGTGGGAGTTCAGACCAAGCGACTAGGGCATACCCTGTCTGAACTGAAGCATGAGCATGCCATCCGTGTTTCGGTTCCCTGAGGGGGCGGTGTATGCAAAGTTCTGCGTCCCAAGCTCGCAGTGCTTTGGGATCGAGGTCCTACGCATTCATCTGGCAGATTTGCAGATGATAAATCCACCAAACTCCCTTTACCGTTGCCACCACTCGTTCTGGCAGTAAATATGGCAAATTACAAGTGAGCGGGGGGCAGTGTTTTCTCCCAGTATGGGGTCCCGTTAGACTCCATTGGGGTTTGAAGGATTTACCATGTGCCGTAATTCCGCCAGCAGTGCAGTCTCCTTTCTTAGGAAGACCTCCAACCAAGTGCTGCCTGCTCCCCTTTTCCATGCTATCCCGGCCCCCTCACTCTCTCTCCCCTTTCCCCCTCCCATGCTTTTTCCTCTACTATGCTTGTCTTCCTGTATCTGTGAGCATCTTATTGTCTGGTTGCGAGTACTTAGAAATGCTTTAGCTGAATTAGCTTAACTCAGAGGTCTGCACAACCTTTGGCTCGCCAGATGTTTTGGACTACTCCTCCCATCATCCCTATCCAGCATAAACAATGAATAGGGATCATGTGAGTTGTACTCTAAACATCTGAAGAGACACAGGTTGCAGACCCCGGGGTTAACTGCTTGGAATTCCGCTGGGTTGAATTCCATTCCATGATATGGAAATCAGTTTTGAAAAGCTGCTACGGACTGAGGTTCAGCTTTAAAATGACAGGCTGTGCCCCGTTCACAGGGAAGCACTAGCAGCCCTAACAATGTTTCGTCTTTTTGTGCCTCACCAGGCTATTGTAGACTTAGGGCCTCATTAGGAGAATGCTAGTGCAGTCACATCACTGCCACCTGGATGATTGCTATATACCTTGAATTCATCTGAATTTCAAAGCAGCAGAACGGTAGTTATTTATTTATCTTTCTATAAGATATCACATGTTCAGCATAATTTCAGTCACGCACAATGATGTTGAAATGAATATATTTAAATTATAGTGACCAGAATGTATGCCAAATCTACAGCAATGGCGAGAGACATGGCTGATCAAGCAAGAACTTTTAAAATTGAAATGATCACTTTCCAGGCTCCTAATTGGAACTAGAGACAAGATCGCCTTTACAATATGGTACGAATAGGTTATATGTGATTTTACCAAAGGTAAAATCAGAGTGGTAAATTTCAGAGTGGTGAAAATACCCCAAGAAATACTGAATTGTTATTTTTTCTTTGTGGGTCCCCCCCTAAACCCTCTGTTTTTCTATCCTTTTAACCCCACCCCAACCCCATCCCCACCCATTTTAACCCCTTACCCCATTACCATATATATATTTAATTTCAATTTTTGGTATTTTTTCGGTATTTTGGGTTTTGGTAAAACTTACCACTCTGATTTATTTGCAGTAAAATGACTGGGTACCGCACGAATACTATCCAGCCCTTACAATGTTCTATTCAAAATAAGATTTATAGACAGATAGAGAGTGTCAATCTAAGCAATATTAAACAAGTGTTCACACAATTGTTTATTTTGCATCCCTTGAAGAAGCACGTGGTGCGATTGAAACCCCATTCTGTGAAGTGCGAAACATGTGTCAGGCACTGGACTTTCATCATTAACCACAAGATGAAAATTAGGCACAGGACTTAACATCATTTTCATAACTGCAAGATGGAATGAATTAAATTAAGGAATAACATACATTGAATCACATGTGTATTCATAAGCACATGGACTCGTTTTTAATTAATTGGCGACAGGAAACAAATATGTGACATGAATGTTTTTTGTTTTTGATTTTGATTTTCACAATAATAATTTTAGTTGAAACGTAAATAGTTCAATTTCTGTTTTTTAGAAATCTCATTTCAATAGATGTGCGAATGCAATGCGAATTGGGATGTAATTGACTCATGCAGATAACTAGCAGCAGGGTGTCAGAGAGACGTGTGGAGGGAGCTTGTGTAGGCGGTGTTCATTTCTGGCTGTAAGCGGGTGAGTAATCATCTCTCTCTCCGTAGCACGAGGTGCGATTGCTGATCGTGTGCTACATCCATAAGCGGTGGATTATCTGAGCGGCTAAAGAGAATTTTGAGGTTTCTTGGGTTGGGGACCACACTGGAGTCTATTGGTAATCCGGAGCTATTCTGTTGTGCCCAGTCACAACAGTCAATCTAGGCCGGCCCAGAGTGTGACGCGACCCATGATTTCTTGCTGAGCTCGGCGGGAGGGGAGGCTAGCCTCAGCATGGCTCACCGGGAGGTCCCCAAATGTTGTGTTACGCCAATTCCCCTAACCCGCCACTCCTCCATAGCACAAAACAAAGACACCTAAAAGAGTGTCCAGAAGTTTCCATACCACTGAAACCTGGCTTCCCCCAATCGATGAAGATACACTGCTGGGCACACTCCCGGGTGTAGCTGGCGAAGGAGTCACAGACTAGAAATCAGGAGAAGTGGGTGGCTTCCCCCTAACCCGCCACTCCTCCCAAGCACCACGCAAAGACACATTAAAGAGCGTTCAGAGGTCTCCATACCACAGAAACCTGGCTTCCTCCAATCGATGAAGATACGCTGCTGGGCACACTCCCGGGCGTAGCTGGCGAAGGAGTCACAGACCGCTGCAGGCCTTCCACCATCCGCGCCCGCAGCCTGGCAGTAGGAGTACATACAGGTGTCATAGAAGCCAGCTGGATCCACCTACCAAGGGCAACAAACATCGCATGAGAAAACAGCACCGGATAAAGTGATAGGTGATACGCTGCTTATTTGCACAAATTATATTTTGATTTGTATACAGCGCTTATGTATTTCAGAAAGGTACATGCATGGTATCACTTGATCTATACTACTTTAACACTGATATTTTGTTCTCGTAATTTATCATCGCAGCATTGAAACAAATTCCTTGATCTATTGCAAAACGATTCCTCTTTTCAATGTATTTTCTATTTGATCATTTCAGAAATGAATAATTTACTTCCGAAACACACATTTAGGAAATCTGGATGCTCGTCATAACCTTTTAAGAAATTGCATCTTAAGGAAAGGACCTATTGAGAGAGTTCTGCTGTCACCCTTGCACTGTTATCCATGCTCGGTCGCTCTTGCTTTGTTGAACCTTTCCAAAGCCTTGAGCAGAGTGGATCATCACCACTAGCAAGAGATGCCGCATAGTCAGCAATGGCATTCCTTTTCGATTGCAGCATAATACAAGCAGTTCTCTAATTTCTTGTGGAGCCTGATGAATTATTGGCTTCTCGCCTGTGCTGTTTGTCATTTCCCTAAAACATGTATGAAATCATACTGTTTATCAGCTGAATTCCCAAACATATGCTGATTGCACCCAACTCTTTTCCATCTGGAAGATAGTGGTGTATTCTTATTCAAAATGGCCGATTGCTACAACTCTTTTCTACGTGGTTTAGCCTTCAACATTTTAGAAGTGGACTGTTTGATCAAGACATTTTGGGCCTGATTCATGGAATTCGTTGCATGGAAAATGTGGACTATGCGCAACAATCTGCGTGCAAAACCCTCTTCGTTGATTCATGGAATTGACCTTGTAGGACTTTCCGTTCACTTAGGGGGCTTCGCACAGGCCCAGCACGTCTCTGGTGCAGTCGATCGCATTGCGCGAGACTCCTCACAGAGCGTATCCGTGGCCTGCGCAGAGCCCAAAGTAAGGGGCGGAACACGCAAAATGGGGAAGAACAAGGGAAATTGTGGGCATGTCGAGGGATGGCCTGCGCGATCCACAACTGCGCACAACCAAGCATATTCAAGGATGTGACCGCGAAACCTCACTTCTGGGAATTGACCATGCAAAGCTCTTGATCTATCCGGCATAGGAATCGCTGCGCAAAGGTAAAATCAGATGTTGGATTAGTGGTACATGCCCGCAGTCGGGGTTCTAATCAGACTTTGGGGTGCTGTACGCAGTGTATCGGGTTGCAGGTGTGGTTTACAGGGGTTCGCATATAGATCAACCGCACAATTACTTGAGTTACGGGAAATGGTACGCATATTTTAGGGGTGCTCTTAACAGATACGGATGACCCCACTCAATGTCGCTGAGGTGCTGGCTTGGTTGCGGGGGAACCCACGCAGGAGTACAGGGTGCATGAGTTTGTGGATGATTGGCACACACAGGTAGCTACCAGTGGCTAGTTCTGCTTTGCGTGGGGCGTGTCAGGGGCGTTCTGGCCGTGACTTGCACATAGGGTTACTTTGCGGGAAACATTGCATCGATACGCAGAGCGCGCATGGAAACTTCTGCCCGCAGGGACTCACAAAGTCGATCTCGCTGCACGAACTTTGCAGGATCTATGCGCACTTTTCCATGAATCGGGCCCATGATTGTGGTCATTAAAATGCTTTACTCCTTCTTATAATTGACGGTCTTTCCTATTATAAGGGGTCCCCCATACCCATTTCACCCATCCTTCCCACCCTCATTCCCTTCTCTGATCCCTCCATTCCCCCTAGCCCCTATCTTTGTATACATCTTTTTGGTTGTGGCGAGCAAATGGCCACAGCCAAACAGTCCACTTGCAAAATGTTGTAGGTCAAACAACTGCAGACCTCTTAAATCTATGAATGCCATCAATCAATCCAAGGATTAGAATTTCCCTCCCCAAAGGTTCTAGCCTCCCCCCACGCATCACCACACCTTGCTTATTATTCCCCATTTGTCTGCCATTTTCCAGTACCCAGGTCCAAAGTGGCTCTCTTCAATCGCCCACATTTCTAAGAATGCTTCCTTAAAGCTGGCCAAATGGAAGGTATTAAAAAAGTGTGCCCCCATCTTTACCCTCCACCAGAAAACTGTAATGGGCATGAGTATGTTCCAGGTGGGTCTAGACTACTGCGATTATAGTCTAGACTAAGCATCTCTGTGATCCTTAACCTCTGTCTTTTTCAGAGTGATGCGGCCAAGCTCGCCCAGACTAGAACATATTAGGCCAGGGGACAGGTTCTCAATTAAAAACGATCTGCTCAGTTCAGAAATTGACTCATTCCTATCGACTCAAGGAACAAAGCGCAATGCTACTAAAGCAAGTGTATGCTAAGATCTGCCTCGCAACTCTCCATCAACACTTCCCTTACATTCGTATACAGGACCCGGCACTACCGTCATGGAGAGAATCAATCCACCACCAACCACTCTGAATTCTGATCACTCCTGAAGATCCACTTGCTCCTAAAGTCTACCAATCGCCTGACCTCTAACTTTTTCTTACCAGCATTCCTTCTCTGAAGCTATCTTCCAGCGGAGCATCGGGCACTATAAAAATCCTTACCATAACTAAATGCATTCCCTGCTAGGCTACAGTGAAACATTTTCAAATAATTTAACCAGGGAACAGTAAAGCTGTGTTTTATTTGCAGGGGGTCTCTATCATAGTACACTTGCTTTACTTTTGGAAATTGATGGGTTCATAAAAAATATATATTTTCCTCAAGGTTTTCAGGATTTTCTCCTAGAATATGGATTTGTAGTATGGGTTATTTAACCCATCCACCATGACTTACTATGCAGAGAAACTCCATGGTGGGGGTTGGAGACCGTACGCTGGGGACAGCTATCCTAGCAGAGTCCCAGCAGGGTCCCAGCAGGGTCCCAGCAGGGTCCGAGGAGGGTCTCAGCAGGGTCTGTCCTAGCAGGGTCCCAGCAGGGTTATGATAGTTTATTTGTTTGCAGTCACTCTGTGCGAAAAGATGCTAAATTAGTGGTGAGGCTTGTTGGCACAAACAATTATAGTGAACAGGAACCTTAGAATGAAGAAAATGCACTTAAAGAAATGCTCCTGAGGCTGAACCATGGATCTATAGGGCTCCCCCGACCCACTATCTTCTGATCTGCCCCGCCAGCGAACTCCAGACCTCGAATCCTGCCCACTGCCTCTCGCTCACTTGCGCCCTCACCAGATTCTTCCGACCGGCTCTCTCATCACCCTTCTTTCATCGATAATGGAGGGGTCTGGCCCGATCCACCAATTCATCTGCCACGCCCATACTCCTCTGGCTTCCCCCCAGTTTTCGCTCCCTGTACCCCTCACTTTTGACACCACTAATTGGGGGCTACACCACTAATAGCCCTTTCATTCTGATTCTGCACACCCGCCACCCTTCACTTCGGGCCCTTGTTGCACCCACACTACGGTACCGTTCCTTGATCATCATTAGACCTTTTCCCAGCGCCCTGCGTCTGCTTTCCTGCGACCCCCCCCTCAGCCAGCCATGCTCTTCACTGAAACAAAGAAAGGACACCGCAGGGAATCAACGACTTTTTGCTTCACATAACCGTGTGTATCGGCGTGTCCAATGGGTTGCACAGGTGTTAGGCGACCACAGATTCGGTAAGTGTGGGAGAATCCTGACCTTGTTTGGCACTGCCACTTGTGTATAGCTACTACCTATAAGAGGTTGGTTTACTCTAGGTACATGTTTAGACGAATCTGGAGGCAGAGTGGCCTAAAGCAATTGTCCTGGAAGCATCTTCCTGGGGGCTTTGGGGCATAGCCAGGATTTAGGGATGAGGATGGATTATCCTGGATTCCGGTAGCTGGAATGCATGCATGAGCATCAAGAGAAAGCCTTTGCTTTTGTTTATTTACTTATTTAAAGTACAGCACTAGCTCGGGAGCAGTGGAGTGCCCTACAGTGTGAGGTAACGCCAGCGTTTTGGTGTGTTGCGGTCTCTGCATCCAATGGGATTAGTCCACGGTCAGGTGTTGTTGAAAAAGCCCCCTTTATTTAGAGAGTTGTGAAATGCGAGAAATATGGGGGCATTCCGAGCCGATACTGGGATTGAGTTCTAGGGGGTGGATTTGTGACAAGAGAAGGATTTGTATTTGTATTTTCCAGTTTAAAGCACAGACCTAGCTAGACAGGAAGAGCTCCATTGAGGTATGTTTGCCCGTTTCATGCCAGGTCTCTATGCCAGCATTAGAATGCCAGGTTGCCGTCACAGGCACCCCACAGTCACTTTTCACAATGCCTGTGTTGCCACCTTATGTGGTTGCCTCCACTGCATTCTAAGACAGAAAAGAGGGACAGCAGGAAAGAGTGCCACAAGGGCATTCCTGGTAAATCGGGGTACAAATTTAATTTCGACAGACCTTGAGCATATGTGTGTGAAACAGTCTTCCTGGTGCAGGAGAATAGCAATACTTTCAAAAGGATAAAAGATACATTTACCCTACTTGGAATCTAAATAATAAAATCAATGTATTGACATATTTAATGGAACCTAAAAACGTACTGAACACTTTTGGGTAAATATAAAGTTCAACGCATAAAGTAACACAGGCTTTGTCTGCTAATCCCACAGTTGCTGTGATTGGTGTCCTGGGCCCTTATGCATCCTCAGGGCCTTGACCTCCCACACCAATCTTCCCAGCTCCTGTCTAACCACAGCACTTGCATATGCACAACCTCTGCCCTGGAGGTTCAGACGTACACCTCCCGCGGCCCCAGGCCGTGTAGTAGCAAACATGCCAAGTGCTTCATCTGTGGCTCAACCATGAGCTCTGACTCCCCAGCACTTACCCTCTCTTTCCTCTTCCTTGCTGCACTTGCACGTTCTGAATACGCACAAGGCATAGTAGGTCAGTCCCTTCTACCCCCCCCCGCTCTTTAATATTGTGTTTAAATATATTTCCCACCCTTGCTCCCTCCCTGCCCTGTGGGCGCTTTGAAACAGTATTTTCTTATTATATAAGCACCTAACAAGCAAACAATAAAAAATACAAAAATAAATACAACAATTAATGATACTTTCAAAACATAACACCAAGCAATTAATGCATCCGGTTAGATAAACAGATATACATGAAAAGGACTACACTACATATAAAACACTAAGACTAAATATATAAAACTAAACACTGGGTGTGCTGAGTGCTATTGAGTGTTCTGCGCAACCACTGAAAACCACCTAGCTAATACTAACACACTCCGACCCAATAGGTGTGTGAGTTATAAACCCAACATGTTTTATTCCTCAAAAGATGATCTAAATATCAGGAAATTCTTCAGGGGAAAATAGCCTTCCTTGCTGTTGACAACTCGACCCACTTACATCATGGTATAGCGTTGAATATATCTCTAGCTGGCAACCATCAATATGTTGCAAATTTTCACACCCTCAAATTTCAGAAAACTATGTTCACTGTGCAAAGGGTTGCTACCTCAGACCATTCTCAGGTTAGTAAGTCTGGTAAGCTGTGAAGAGTTAATTCTTCATATATTTTCCTTCAATTGCTTGTCATCTGTTCACCCACGCAACAATGTTGTGCCTTCGAGTGAGCAATTGGTTCCTGTTCAGATAGGATTTGCACACCATTCTAATCAAGCATTCCCCGGCGTGGACACTGTTTCCTAGATAATCCTCAAGAAAAGGCCCAGCTAGCTCCAGTTAGCCTTCACTAAGACATGTCAATCATCCCAGGCTCTCGCTCCCTCTGCAGTATCGGAGTAGAGTGCTTCTGCGTCTCGGGCACAAAGCTACAAAAGCTACTTATGCTGTTCAGTTTGGCCCTTTATCACCAGTGCTGTAATCTTTCCACAAAGGATGAGATTTGGCCAAAGGTTACTTTTGCAAAAAGGGCACCAGGGGGAAAGTGTGTTAAGTGTTTAATAAACTAACTACCCCACTCGTAGGGAAGTTTTGGGTGTCCACCTCTTTTACAGGTGTCGCACCAAGAGAGAAGTGAAGAACTGTAACTTGTTGCAGGTTACCCTTGTTGCAGGTTACCCTTGTTACAAGTTACCCTTGTTACAGCTCCCTGAAGTTCCTGACCTTTGTAAACCGGGATATGTATGTGTTAGTGGAGGGTTAGCTGGGAGGGCTCGAGGGTTGGGTTACATTTGGATGTCCAGGAATCATTATGTATTGATTCAATGAATGAAATGACAAACAATCTGTAATGTTGTTGCTTGTTTGCTTTTCTTGGCATTCCATGCACAGAACAAGGCAGATAGATGTGCACAGTATACATTGGCCATTGTCACAAGGTTGGCAGTAAGTCTGTGATTTTTCAAGAATTGCAGCCTAACCTTTTTAACACTATCGCCATTCATTCAGGTGGATTTGCTGTCAGATTACGAATTGCACTAAACCACTGTTAATGCCAATGTCAAGGCATCCATAGAACTCCTGGGTTTTTGCAAATTTACTGTGAGCCATAATTCTGCCACGGTAACTCCATTGATTGTTTGGTGTTTTCATCTTGGAGTATCGCTGGCTAAATGGTGCTGTGTTTACTTCTGGTGGACAATATTTTAAGGGTACTGGGTTTACCTGGTAGTTGGTCAGTATTTAGACGGTAGCCACGCTGTCTGCAGGGGCACTGTTTGTATATTAAAGTGGCAGAGTGTGAAAGGTGCTGTTTTGAACTTGGGGTGGAAAGTGTTCAAGATGGTTAATGAATCTAATGTTATCTATATTTTACTGGTGTTTTGTAAAGCACAAATTCATTGCAAAGGTGTTAAAAGTGCAAAAATATCATCAACAGGCAATGCCAAATTGACACTGTGTTTTTTTCAAGGTTAAAATGTTTGCAGGGGAGGCCACCAGGGGGCCTGCAGATGTTGGTTGTCTAAGTGTGCAGTTCCCGAACCAATGGGTCACTAAGTGGGCGGAGCCCCCTCTTCTGACCCATCACCCGCCCACCCCCAGCGGTCGGAGCAGAGGCCGGACAGTGCCTAAAACCCCTGGGCACAACAGGACAAAATTTGAGTTGGATCGGCCAAGGGAAGCCAAAGTTAGACGGGATGAGTAACTTCTCCAGAGCTGCAGGCCAGGCCTGCTGAGAAACGGAGACCCGGCAGTGAAGACGGCCCTCCACCGTGGAAGGTGAGATGGAGGAGACCAACTGGGACAATAAGAGTATGGGTCATGGGATTCCCGTGGTGTGGTGTGGGTGCCCGCAGACTGCCCCCCGCCCATCCCTGCCCCCCTCCCACTGCATAGGGGAGGAGGGGAGGAGAGGAAGCGGGGACCTTGATCCTCCAGGCCGAGTGCCAGACCCCGTGGACATTGGGAAAGAGGAAGCCGGGAAGCGGCATCATATCACCCCCCCCCCGGAGCAGAGGAATACGGAGGCTGTGGACATGGGCCTACAGCTGCGGTGTGAGGCCCTCTTGAACCGGGTAGGTGCGTGTGCCCACCCAGGGTGACGGACCTGGTGGAGAGCGGTCTGGAAGTGTGCCAAAGTGAGCAAGGTCCTGAATTTACACACAAAAGGCAACTGACCCCCCTGGGAGCCCCAGAGCCTGGGTGAGGCCTGTGCTGCAGTGTACCAGAGAAATGGCAGTGTTTACTGCCAAAGGAGACAAAGGAGGTTAGTCCGGACACCTGGGGGAGAAGGTCATAGGCTAATTAGAGGCCTAAAATGGAGCAGTCCAGGACGTCGTGTCCTGGCGGATCCTCCAGGGACAGGTACCCTGACATGATAATACTGCTGGGTTCAGGTGTCAATCCAGGATCGCCCCTGACCTATAGAGGAGTGCCAAGTGAAAACACGACAGGGAAAGATCCGCCAGGAGTACAACAGATTGAGCCCGGACCAGTGGGTAGGAGCAGACCCTCCGGACCCTGAGGAATCACAAAACACTGGGCCAGGGGTTCTTGGACTGGGTGGAAGTACAATCCCCCTGCCCCCATGGACTGTAGAACTACGCTGGGGTGATTTCCAAGAACCCAAGAAAATATGGCAGAGGGGGGTTGATGAACCTCGGGTTCATCAAGAGAGATAATTGCCTCTATACTGGAAGAAATACAGGGGATGAGAGCAGACATAGGGGGAAAACTGGACAAGATCAATGTGAGGATCGATAATATGAACGAGAGGCTACAAGTGGTGGAAAACAACCAGACTTCCCTCGATACTTTGGAAACCCAAATGGTCATGCAGGTAGTGGAACTAGAGAGAAGAGAAACGGATATCACCACCAAAATTGACGATTTTGAAAATGGTGATGAGAGGAGGAACAATTTAAGAATTTTTGGCCTGCCTGAGAAGGAGGGGGAAACCGAGAGAGACCTGCAGAAGACCATCAATGGGGTTGCAAAGCTTCACTTTGGGGATGGGACCATCGACGAACCAAAAATTGACAGGGTGCACAGAGCAGGTGGGACAAACAGGTGCCCGAGGTCAGTGCTGGCCCACTTCCATAATAATTACCATGATAAGCAGAAGATCCTAGAGAAGGCAAGATCAAGGGGCACCGTGACCCATGGTAATGCTAATATCATGGTCTACCAGGACCTGTCCACTCTAACCCTGGTGAATAGGTGGTTGTGTGCCCCCTCACAAAGTGGCTGAATGAAAAGGGAACCAGGTATGGATGGGGATTCCCTTTCTCCATCTCCTTTGAGGTGGACAGCTATGACTACAAACTAGTCACCCAAGAGTATATCCGGAGGGTAACGAGAGAATTGATTGGGGAGACAGGTGCCACAACAGAGGAGGGAGATGCTGTGAAGGAAGACAGGAGATGGCACTTAAAGCGGCCAAACAGGCGTCGGGTGCCTGGTTCCCAAAGGTTTATGAAGTTATACACTTCGCCGGGGACAGGCACCTGAGGGACATTCTAGGCTTTGACACAGAATGCTGGCATAAAGACTGTTACTAACCTGGAAATGGCAGACCGCTGGAAAGCCCTGAGATAACATTACCCTATTTTGTTTTAGCAATATTTGGGGAGGGTGGAATTGGGGAGCGGGGGGGGGAGTTTTGTGATATGCTGAGCGAGAAGGGGGCTCTTGAACTAATGAGGTTTTCGGTTGAGACCCGGTGGATTTGGTTCCTGTTGGTGGTTCGGTACTAGACCAGTGATGATAACTGTCTGGGACTGGATGCTTCAAGGGAAGGGGGTAATTGGGGAAGGGGGGAGACTTTGGGGGATTTTGGGGGATGAGGGAACTCTTGGCATAGGTGAACGGACAAGAGATGGCGAAGGAACCAGGAACAGTTGGGCTTGTATCACTGGGGATTGGGCCAAGGGAAGCAAAGCAGACTATGGCAATGGCAGACTTGAGTAGAAAGGGGGAAACAGATCACCTGCAGCTCTCTACATTGAACATTAAGAGGCTCAATTCGACCCACTAAGCAGTCCTTGGTGGCCTGGGAGTTTCGGAGGATGGGGATGGATGTGCTTTTTCTTCAGGAGACGAGGGTCTCCTGAGGGGAAGAAAGGGTGGTACCTTGTGGGCTACTTGGACAAACTTACTGGGTCTCTAGAGACACTAGTAAAGTTGGGGTAGGCATTTTGTTACACAAACAACTTAGGATGATGGAGGAGAAAGTGTGGAGGAGTGTTGACAGGAGGATGCTGGCAGTGTCGGAAATCATCATGAGGGTGTGGGTTACCTTCGCAACAATGTACGTGCCTAACCAGGGTCAGTTAAAATTTGTGCACCCGATGCTAGCGAAAATGCTGATTGAGGGCACAGGGTGCATGATTGTGGGGGAGGACTTTAACCTGTCGGCAGATATTGCACTAGACAGAAAGGCCCTGAACCAGTTGGAGATAGAGGCCTTGGGGGCGAGTGGAGAGGGGCTCCAGGAGGTGTTGGACTTTCACGAATTGCATGATGTGTGCCGGTTTTTCCATCTGCGGGAGAGGGGCTTTACCTTTTATTCGCCACCACATGGGACATAGACTCATATAGATTACCTGTGCATCACAAGGGAGCTATAGGAGACTGCGCTGGGCTCTGAGATACACCCGATTAGCTTGTCGGATCACAACATGGTCTCTATGGACCTATCCTGATGGGGATTGCAGGCAGGTAGCTCTCTATGGAGGTGCAATGAGTCCTTATGGAAGGACAAGGTATTTAGGGAAGATATGGAAGGTGTGATCAAGGAATACTTCACAGCGAATGTTACCGGGGAGGTGGATCGGGGCACGGTGTGGGATGCAGCGAAGGCGACGTGGAGGGGACTTCTGATTAGAGAGGGTTCTCGGAGAAAGAGGGAGAGGACGCTCATGGAAAATAAATTTCGAACAGAGATAGGGGCCCTCAAAAGGTGAATATACAAATCAGAGGAAGGGGCGGCAGAATGGATAGAGGAAGTCCGGGGGAAGAGGCTTGAGTTGCGACTACTGGAAGAGGGGAAGATAGTCCACAAGCCCCAGTTCCTGAAGCAGAAATATTATGAGAAAGGGGATAAGGTGACGCACTTCTGGCAGCCCGCTTAACGAGACAGCGAGGGGGAAGTTGGATCTCAGAAGTGAGGGGCTCGAAGGGGACAATAGAGGGGACAGTACAGGGATAGATGAAACTTTTGCCTCCTTCTGTTAGGAGCTGTATGAGGGATGGGAGCCCCCCGGGGAGGAGGAAATGGAGGCTTACCTTGGCGGGTTTCCCTTCCGATGTTTACGACTCAGGAGGCCATAGGGATGGATGCCCCCATTACCGGGGAGGAGATTTTGGAAGCAATCCGGAGGTTACGGATGCGAAAGGCCCCGGGGGAGGTCGGGTGTACCCCAGGCTTCCACAAAACTTTCGCAAATCTTCTGGTCCCACACATGGTGAAGTTGTTTAATCACATCTTGGAAACTGGCTGGGTGCCGAATTCTTTCGGAAAGGCCCTTATATCAGTGATACCAAAGGAGGGTAAGGACACCCGGGCCTGTGGATCCTATCGCCCGATCTCGCTCCTCAATGTAAATGCAAAAATCTTCACAAGGGTGTTGGCCTCAAGACTGGACGAATTTATGCCACAACTGGTTCACTCAGACCAGGTGGGGTTTATACAGGGACGACAGGGTGCAGATACAATGCGGAAAACCCTGCATCTAATTGATCAGGCCCGAGGGAAAGAGGGTATTTCCATGCTCCAGGCAGTGGACGCAGAGAAGGCATTCAACAGGGTGGACTGGACATTTCTGAGGCCGGTCTTGCGCAGATTTGGCCTGCAGAGGGATTCTTGAGAGGGATCATGGCACTATACTCTGGTCCAGAGGCACGGGTGGCAGCGAACAAATGGCTGTCTCAGTGGTTCAGATTAGGGCGGGGGACTCGACAGGGCTGCCCTTTGTCACCACTTTTGTTCACCCTATCCATGGAACCGCTGGCCCAGAGGCATCGGTATGACCCACGGGTGAGGGGAATCACAGTGGGTACAGTGGAGTACAAGGTTGGACTATAAGCAAATGATATACTGCTGCACCTGAGAAATCCTGCGGTGTCTATCCTGATGGCAGTGGATTTGATTGAATGTTATGATTCATTCTCGGGGTTCAAGATTAATAAGGGTAAGTCCATATTGTTCCCTTTGGAGCCGATGGAGGAGTGGGCCGGCAACAGCTGACATCTCTGGGGATGGTGATCAAGGAGGACCAACTGCAATACCTGGGGATATCCGTCACTAAGGATTTAAAGGGGTACTATGAGGCAAACTTCCCACCCCTGATTTGAAATCTGTACTTAGCATTGGAAAAATGGGGGAAGTTGATCATCTCATGGCTTGGTCATCTTAACGCTATCAAAATGAACGTCCTCCCGAGAATCTTATATCTGTTTCAGATGCTCCCTATTGCGGTCCCGGAGTCAACATTCTGGGAGATGAAGGGGCGCCTTCTTAAGTTTCTGTGGCAGGGTAAGGAGGCCAGGGTGGCATATGATGTCCTGGTACTGCCTAAGGAAAGTGGTGGTGGGGGGGTAGGTTTCCCTGATCTGCGACTCTATTATAGAGCTGCTCAGCTTAGAATCTTAATCACCCACCTCAGAGAATAGGGGGACAGCCAGTCGGTAGCGCTTGATAACTTCCATCTTCAACCGGCCTCAGTAGTGGAATGGTCCTAAGTCCTGAGGAACCGGATCCCGGGGAAGATTAGGGAACATCCCATTCGTGGGGTCATCTAGCGAGCGAGCCCGGAAATGGTAGGGGTAACATCGTGGCCATCCCCGCAGAGTCATCTATGGGCCCCAGGAGTGAGGGACCATATCCCGAACCTGGACAGGTTCCAGAGTTGGTTTGAGGCAGCCCTAACACGCATTGGGCAGCTGTGGAGGAAGGGCCCCTTTATTACCATATGGAACTGGAAGAAGCACTGGGGGCCCGTGGTATTTCGATGTACTCCTACCTGTGCTTGAAGGGAGTACTCACACAGGAGGTTTGGAAGGATGGAATACAGAGGGGCCTTACACCAGTGGAGAGAATTATGGACTCACAGGTAGAAATGAAGGGGCTGATCTCCTCCTTATGTGGCGGGCTGGTGGAGGCGGGAAAAGGGAGCGCCGAGGGGCTGCAGAGGAAATGGCAGAGGGACCTGGGTATGGAGGTGGATGTGTCATTGTGGGGTCAAATGTGTCATAAGGCGTATAAGGTATCCATTTCAGTCCAATACAAACTCCATGCAATTAAACTGCTCCTGTGGTGGCAGTATGACCTGGTCCGCCTTTCTAAAATGTTCCCGGAAGTGAGCCCTCTCTGTTGGCACAAGTACGGGGCCAGGGCAGACTACTGGCATGTGTGATGGGATGTGTGAAGGTTCGGATGTTCTGGGATGAACTGCTTGGGTGGATTAAAGATCTTGATGGACTATCCCGAACGCTGACGCGGATTATGTTGGTCTCATGCATCTGGCGCATTTCCTGTTGTTGGCGGGGAGGGCCTGCCTGGCCATGCACTGAAAGAGGGAGAACCTCCCTGGGAAAAAGGAGAGGGCGCTTACCACAAGAAACATCTATAATGGAAAGGCTAACAGCGGCCATGCATGGAGCGGGTGCGGAACTGGAAGTGGAACGGGAGACATTCAGGGCCAGGTCTATGCCGCTGTAGTGGTCAGAGCTAATCGATGGGCACATGATGAGTGAGGGAACTGAATAGAAGGGTGACGAAGAGCTCAAAAGAGACCCCTCAGGGTCCGGGGGGCGAAGATGAGTAAAGAACCGGCACTTGTGGGAGAAAGTTTGCCATATGGACTACAATTAGATACATTATATTGCCCAGAGACATGCTTGGGTTAGGTTACAGTGTTTGCCTAGGCCGGGGCAGAGGGGTGGGCAAGAGAGGAGGGAGAGGAAATGTTGGGTATGCATTGTTTTGGCCTATACCTGGTTCACTGTTTGGAAGATGTGGTTATGTGCTGGCCGTTATCTGTTCTGTAGCAAGTTATAAACCAATAAAGTTTAAACTTTAAAACAAAATGTTTGAAGGGAATTGTTTTTTTACTTGGATTGTTACTCTCTGATGGATGAAATATTTATCTTGGAGTGGCAATATACGAGATGGGTGTGTAAAAAGGCTGACATTCGGTCCATGGAGAAATGGGTGAATTCTGTGCAAAATTCCTCTCCTTTGCCAATTTCACCTACTTAGAGCAATTGGCCTTTTCTGGCATTTTCCTCATCCGAATTTTAATTTTTTGCCTGAAATGTTGGATGTGTGCACAGCATTTTAGCCAATCAGATGGCTGCAAAACGTTTCGGCCCCTAATCAGCTGAAATTTCTAGCAGAAAATCACACATTTTGGTTAAAAAATCGAAAGTTTCGAAAGGTGGTAAATTGTAGAATAAAATAGGTGTGCTGTCAAGGGGAAATTTTGTGCGAATTTCGCCAATTTCACTACCCTAGTGATCATTACACTCCCCCCTACACGAGGGCGCCATGCATACCTGATGGTTCGTTCTGATGTGCTGTACCTACCTTTGGGTGGCACTGTCGGAAGGGGTCTGTGAGAAGCTTCTGGCACATCATTTCTGCTTCGTCTCTCACCATGGCATGGCCGGCTCCATCACAGCTGTGCCCCAGCTCTGCAGCATCCTCACATGGAGTCTAAAACAAAATAAAGGGAAAGAGTTTATAGACCTGATCTTGAGGCAGTGATCTCTCTCTGGCACCAGCGTATTATCCTTCAAAGCACTTCTAGACCCTTCATCTATCCTTTATCTCACTACTCATTGACCTATCTTATCCTCCCATCATCCTCCATTGACCTCAAGCTGCCTCCTCCTTTCATCCTCCAATTATCACTCTACATCCTCCTTTCACTTCACCCTTTACGCCCCCTTCATCTAACTCATGATCATCTGTATGCCATCCTTTCATCCACCCTCCAGCTTTCCTTTATTCACCATCCAGAACTCTTCATCTCATCTTCATCCTCCCTTCTTTTCATCGCTCACTTCACTCTTTGACCGGTGTGTACCCCATTATTCTCCCTTCATCCTCTCGTTACCATCTGTTTCTCACACACTTCTTTTCACTCACATTTCAATCATCTTCACTTCTTAATCACTTAATCGTCACTTCATCTTCTGTTCACGGTCCCATATCCTCATTTCATCCTCCATTAACATATATATATATATATATATATATATATATATATATATATATATATATATATATATATATATATATATATATATAAGCAAAATAGTCATGGTCGCACAGAAGGGCAACAGAGGGAGCCAGACACGCGTGGTGATCTCTTTACAAAAGCAGGAAGTGTAGCCAGCTAGGCATTTCGTGCCGCACCAGGCACTTGTTCACACTGAAAACGGCCCCAGTGAAAGGTGAATAGATACTAAGTGACCACCACTCTATGGTTCACAAAACAATACAAAGGTCAAGGTAAGCAAGTCAGCCATTTTGGAAAGGAGTTAAAAAAGCACTGGGTTTCAGTACCAAAATTAACCAGTGCAATAAATACAATATTGCTGGACATCCCATAGACACTCATTGTGCATACAAAATGACAATTCACTTTAGGATAGAATCACGGAACATTACTTTAGTAATTGCATAAAGTAAGAACATGGAGCCAATCACAGATAGCCAAAAGCCAAGGACAAATGCATGTAATGTGCTGGCCAGGAGGCATGACGTAAAGTGCATTGTGCATACAGAACTACGTCTAATTATAAAAGGCTGATTGCCAGAATAAATCATAATGTTGTCCCCATGGGGAATTACTGCATAGATGGTGTAGCAAGCAATATGCACACAATAATATGAGGGTAAAGTGCTAGGTGCCCAGGATCTCATAGAAATCATGAAGTAAAATATCAAGTAAGGTGCTGAAGAAGGGGAAAGGGGAGTAGCAGACCTCATAAGGCAGTCACATGTACATCAAGGGCCATATGCATAAACTCAATAGGAACCAGACATGGTACAACAGTGATAGCTAAGAACACGGGACATCAGTCTTGACAGTGCAAGACTATCTGAAATCATAGAATCAGAGGCAAAGTGCACAGTCATAAAGTGCCAAATGCATAGCACGCGTAAATAGATAAATATAATCTCAATAGACGGGGACTGGAAATATAGAATACAAAGAGAATGCATGGGTCACAGCCGGTAACCCTTAACTAGCCAGCACAAAATTAGAATGGCCTACAAATATAATTAGTGGTAATAAAAAGCATGATGAACACTTGGCTACTCAGCAGAAATGAGAAAACATCCTGTAAAGCAAGGCTGAATGCAGAAAAAATGATGACCGTTGATTAATAAACCAATACAACGAAACAACACCAAAATAAATAAAGATTAACAAAGGCACAGAGAACCATAATATAAATGAAAAATGTGAATCTTGGAGGCAGAATTGGAGAAATATAAAACAGTATCAAAAATTACAAAAGTGCCTAATATGGATAAGAATGCAAATCTCAACATAAAATTAAATTAATACATGAACCACATAATTAGGAAAAATAATCCTACATCAAAATAAAATGGAATCTTCAGACAGAAAACTGGAACATTGCAAAGCATCAAGCATAGATCAGGGACATAATAGACAATGGAATCACACACCAATGAATGTGTACAGTTCTCCATCGATGTTGTGACCCAACAGGACTTTTGTTTGAAATTCAATGCTTCATCTGGTTTCGAGTTATCTTAACTTTAATGTCCTGTCCCCACAGCGGGGGTGTTTGATCATTTGGGCCATGGCAAAAAAAGTGAAAACCCTGTAACTGACCATTATGAAATTCTTGAAATACATGAAAATGTTTCACAATAGGATATGCTAAATCCTTGTTCTTAATAGCCCGCATATGCTACAAAATCCTCCATTTCAGTTTGTTTGAAGTACTGCCAGCATACCATTTTGAACAGGGACAGCTCAAAACATACACTACAAAATCAGTATTACAGTTGATGTGCCCATGAATGGTAAAATTGCGCCCTGTAATGGGATGTTGAAATATAAATGTACCCTTTAGTTTTATATGAATTTTCTATCTAAACAGGCAAAACTCATTCAATAGCTATCTTCTAAATCTATAGCATTACAATCTCAAAACAGACTACAATTCAAAATGTGTTGATGTCTGTAAAGTATATCAATTTAAAACAAGGTACTATTACCATAAGATCGGGGGTATTTGAAAAATTGGGGTAGAAGACATAGCACATTCCCAATAGTTCAGGGGGCACTCTCTTGTAAGGAGAACCCCAAAGTGGGAATTAAAAGACCCTGAGGGTCAGAAGAAATAAACACAGAAGTAAGTTGCAGCCAGAGTGTAACTGGAAACTTATTAGGTGAATAAGAAGTATCAATCAAAGATGGTTACTCTCTGCTGATGCTGTGGTTTATTTATGTGGAGTATTCTTAATTAGGACCTGGTGGAGAGTGTCTGGCCAAACAGGTGCCCAGGAACACGGGTGGAATCCATCAGTAGCTACCTGCATTCTTTCTGCCATTTGTGCCCCTCCCCCAATGTATTGGCTACTCTTTTTCACCCAGTCCTGGTGCCCCAGGGCCCTTCCCTCCTTCCCCACCCTTTCTGTCTTCCCCTTCTCCATTGAATCCCACACACTCGCCATTCCAAATGCCACACCTACCATCGCTGTTCTGCAGCCCACACTCATTAATGATGACCACAATGAAAGTATATGAGGGACTTCCTCCCTTTTCCATGGTGGCTTTTTGTTGGTAGTTTTTTCATTTTTAGAGAAATTAGCATGCTCTATATATGCATAGTCCATTTTGCTAATATAGAAATCTGATTCACAATTAACACCCGAAATGGATCACCGGGGGCTAATAGCAATCTCTCCCTCCTCACATTTGGGGGCAGAGGGAACTAGTAACAGCCCTAACGGAGGCCCTCACTTCTCTCTGACCTACTTTGGTTCGGGCTAGTGGGATGTTATCAGCCCTAACATGGGGACTATTGCTATAGCCTAATTTCCTCTCCAGATGTTACACATTGAGGTTGCAATGAAGTGCCAGAAACTGCACTAATGGGCTCCATTGTGTGGGAAATGACCTCTGGGCAAGTATGTGGTCATCAGCCGAAGGCAAAGGCCTCCAAAAATGGCAAAGGCCACCTAGCATACAGTCGTGCCTGATGTTGAGCGCTATTAGAGCCTGGAGGAGAGGAAAAAAGGGCGGCCTCTCGTACCACAGCGTGTACATGTCCTCTTGACCAGTGCACGCCAAATGGGAAGTTTGGAGTTCAGCGTTTGCGGGTCATTCAGGACTCCATTCCAAGCTTTATCAATGGCCTTAGAGCTAAACACTGTAGGGAGCATAGAATGCAGGCTTCCACTGCGATTCTACACTTTCTCATTGTCTAAAGAGATGAAAACATGGTCTAATCAAGCTTCACACACCCTGCCTGAGGGCCCTACCGGGTGGTATGGGCCCTGATACAAAATTAAAGACATGAGCACAGCAACGGCTTTAATGGGATTTCCAGGTCAGTGTTGCCTATTAGGGCCCAAGGGTGACATCTAGAAAGCTATAACCCACGTCGTTCTTTTGTGTGAAAGAGTCAAAAGTGCATAGAGTGTGGCTACAAGTAATGCGATGACAGGCCTACTTCTCTTCTTCGTGGGATGATGCCCACTATGATTTTGAAATGAACATTAACATGGGCAGACAGGGGCCTGTTGATTCATTTTAAATCTGCTTTGCCTGTCATGGAGAATTTGCTGCAGGTATGAAGACAGAGCCTGTTAACAGTACATAAATCCAACTTTGTGGTCATCAGGAGTTGGCTGTGGCTGCCCTCTGTGATGCCGGTAGCCTTATAGTGTAGCATTCTGAACAATCTGCAGGCTACACTTAAGCAATGATTCCCCGATCCGGCCCAGGGCCCAAGTTACAGATGGACCCTGGTGCCGTAACCATCCAATCCACCCCCACTGGCTTGTGTATCATTGCTATTACCACCTTGAGTTTGCAATCTGCAAACCTCGGGCTCTGACAGCAATGTATTTGTGTGAATGAACGGGACGCCTCTCAGCATCCCGTTCAGTCAAACAAAATACTTAACGAAGATGGCTGCCACAGAGCTGGAAGACAGGGCTCCAAATGGAACCCCTCTTCCATGTCCATGGCAGCCCGGGAGGCTGGAGGGGCAGTGTCAGTTGAGCCGCTGTTAAAACAATAAGGTGAGTGGGGTAGGGTGGTAAGAAGGGGAGGGAACAGTGACTGAGGGAAGCGAAGGGTGGGGGAAGATGGCGGGGCGGAGGAGCAACCATCAGGTTGCTTGGAACGTTGGCTTGTATCGTTCGATTCAGAACACGATCAAAGTAACTTGACTGGCTGCCTCCCGTGCCCCGGGTGCTAATGGTTCATGTGTACCACAGATTGTCCAGTGAGAACCCTCTTTGAGCATTCCAGGGGGATATAATGGAAGATACAATCCCTTGTGCTCTAGGTTTTCTGGGTACTGCCTCCAGAGCAATGTTCATCTTTCCTGCATTTGTTTGAAAAATGCATCTATCCACTAGCAAATTCCCCACTCCAGGAAATAAATGTCCAGTACTGATATATACAGTAATCCCTCTATTCAACTAAATTGGCGTCCTCCATGAGTAGATGACAGGCTCTAATTACATGAGCTAAACAAACTAACAGGTATTTATGGCCTATCTATATACAACCGTGTATCGTACTTGGTAAGCAACAGTCCAGGTGGAGCCCTGAGTTATGCACAGCATTCTTTTTGGGTAGGGTAATTCTGCTAAATAGTTATCCTTTCAATCTCTTGATACTGACTTATGTTTTCCTAACTTTATAGAAAAGAATGGTTAAGCATTGTACATGATAAACAAACAAGGGTACTCTCTAAGGTCGGCATATCTAGCAACGCTGGTGCTTCACAAGCAATTCCCAAGGCAGCCGCCATTTGCTATGGGCAACATGGGGGTACCATATAGTGGGGGCACTCCAGGGCAAGCGACACTGCAGAATACACAGAACTGTGCTGTCTGTGCTCATGTTAAGGTATGTCACAGAACTTTTTTTTTATTTTTTTTTATTGTGTTTTCGACATATTAGAAAACAAAGAAACAAAGTTAGGACTTTTAACACATGAAAAACTAAAAGAACTCATAGATCAGAGAAGAGACCAAAAGTACTCCTAACGTATGCAAACATAAAAACGACTTAACACAGGAGATCGATAACAATTAGAAGAGAATATTACATACTAAAAAACATTCATTATTGCAGCAGCCATAAAAATATATGTATACTCAAGTGAAAGCAACATATTAATAAAAACAAACAAGGTACTCTAAAAACACAGAAGGAATAGCATCTTTAACAGATAAGAGATTAAAAGACAGGATAGAAAATAGAAGAAAGAAAAAAGAAAAAGAAAGGAAGAAAACACTCACAGGAGAAGAAGAAGAGAATATGGAGGGCAAGAGTTATCAGTTAACCGGACCTTGAGAGAAAGACAGCAGAAAAGGTCTAATCTTCAGGAGAAGCAAAGAAAACCCTGGTCAAAAGCTAATTTGTGGTATAAGAAGATTTCCACGGATCACTATGACCTCAAACCATGCTAGAGGTTTCCCTCGTCACCTCAAATTCAAATCTTTCAGGAGACTGAATACTTCAGTGGTCAGAAAGGTTTCATTGCTGCTGATAGTCTGTTCCAAAAGCAATTTCAACCAACCTACAGATCTCTTGAATCTTACCACCCTCAAATTCCAAGTTCCAGGACATTTCGATAATAGATGATAGAGCGACTTCCTCTCTTTGTTGACATATTTGTCATAGATGTCGTTAGGATATTCATCTATATGTCTAATGGATAGGATTTCTAGGGTTGGAAGCAAATGTAATCTGAATCTCAGGAATTCAGGTTTTACACCTGGATCAGATAATTTACTAAGATAAGGAGGCAATAATGACCTAGGCTTATCCATTCGCGTATGTGACGATGATAACTTGGCCGACCTCATTTTATCAATTGTCCCTATCCGTTCTTTGACGTTACAGTGATTTTGGACAAGAAGATTGGTAGTACAATCTGAGTTGGCCAGAAATGTGTTACATTTCGAGCTAACATTAATTAGGAACATATTATCGGCTCTTTGCATTGATAGAGCCACGTCCTCATATAGGGAGCCCTTTGGTGGATCTAGAATTAGCCTGAACATAGAGATCCATTTCCACTCCATGGAGGCCGTCAGGGAAGATAGAACCAGTTTGTATCTGATGCAATTGATTGGAAAGCATATGTCACAGAACACCTGAAAAGTGACTGCAGCAGTACCACTGCTGTGATCCCTCTAACACACGGTATCAATGAACAAAGTGGAACAGCCACCAATAGCACAACACAGCATAATCCTTGTTATCGTTAACACTCTTTCCGAGATGGGGCACTTAGTGGCCTGTTGTGGTGTTCCATTAGCAGCGAGTTTGGTGTCTCTTTTTCTGTGTAAGGTCTTCAGCCATCACAGTCTTCCATCGGTTATAATAACTACCATTGAGTCTGTGAGAGGGTTTTCAATGCAAGATTTGACCTATCCGTTCTGTATGGACCATGGGCTGTTTTTTGGTATTGTACAATTTTACCTAACCCCAAAAGATTTACCCCCAATTTCCTGCATATATATGTGGGGGGTTAAAGTATATAAAAAATGTATAGGGGTAAAGTGGGGGAGCTGTGGGTGGTCTACCCCCACATATATATTTACGGGAACTGTAAAAAAAAGAAAAATCAAACTTTTGGGAGTCGAACTTTTGGGTTCGGTAAAATCTCTTAGAACCTGTTTTTTGCCCACCATCTCCTGACTGATGGCCAGACTGAACGTCTGAACCATACACTGGAGCAGTACTTTAGTTACTTCTTTTTTCCTAGCCTGTGTAATTAGTTTACACCCTGTCTGGCCAGAAATGCCTCTTTGGACTATTCTTATTTTGGCACCTTGATGTCATTTGGGGCAGTCTGTCTCTCCTGTGTGCAATCATGTTATTGTTTGCTTTCACGGGGACGCCTTCCTACACCCAGTCAGATAACGACATAGACCTAGGGAGGGCAGGTGAAGTCTGGGGTGATTCAGGTGATAATCTCCTACCATCCTCCTTTCCTTTTCACCTTTGGAAAATACAGGTGTCCGATCTTTGCCATTTATCTTTAAAATTGATAATCTCTCTGATGTTATTAGACCACCTAGCAGGGACACAAACCAAGGAGGTCCACGAGGCTCACTCCAAGGACATAAAACACATGGTCTATGGCACGGGTCAGCAGGATGGAACTTCAGGGCTATTATAAGGATTTGGTGGAGGAAAACTCCTCATCAGGGCAGACACCAACCCTAGATTGTACTGGCATGTTTCCCGCACAATCTCGCAGCATTTGGAGGCCATGTCAAGACCTGGAAGTTGGGAATGATGTTCCTGGATCAATCACTAGGATCTGGCGCTGTCGTGAGGCGGTGCGATTCCTAATGCAACTGTGACAGAAGATCCCTAGAAACGGCAATCCCCTTTCTTTTCCGAAGTCCCCACCACAAAATTCTTACAAATAAATGGTGAGACTTCTTTGCAGGCATGTGGGATACGGTGGGCCAGGGAGTGCTCGCAATCACCAACTTTATTTGGAGAACTTAAAGAACATTGTAAATATAGTGATGTGAACGAGAGAGGTAGAGAAAGTATTCAACTAACACGTGCATCCTATTTTCATGAAGGTATTTAAGCCGTTGTGCAATTATGTATTAGTTCGACATGGTGATGCATTGTTTTAGACTTAACGATGGCAGTATATTTTAAAAGTGGACGAATGAGTCATTCTGAATGTATTATGTGCATCATTGTGTATGTAATGATGTCTGGGTACATGTCATATTGTACTTATGCGTGGCAATGGCTATTGTGCTGATCAATGCAAAGTATTAGTTTGAAGTGATGCTACTGGACATAATATAAAGTGGTCAGAATGTGTATGTGGGTGTGTAAGTAACTGGCAGTGATGTCGTAATGAGGCATAAAGTGAACAGTCAATGTTTTAGCTGGTTTAAAATATACAGACATAAAGAATTGAAAGACTGATATTTATCAGTACCCAGCAAGGTGTGGCTTATGCCTCCAAGCCAATGGGTGGACTCTGAGTGGGGACATTACCATACAGTAATCCCGCCGCTCCAAGCCTCCTCTGAGCGGGAGGCCGCAATCTTCCCCGCTGGGTTACCAGGTAAGTTCTCCCCCTTTGCCCCTCCCCTTCCCCCTTTTCCACAGCTTGCGCTTCCTCACGCCCCATCCCACTTACCTTATTTTTCATTCTCCTGCGCTGGGACACTAATATTCCTGGCACTTTCCAGTGCGTGACTCGCTTGCGTTAAAGCCTTTGCTTCGCTCGGGCCCGTAACTATGGGCCCTGGGGCATTACCTAAAGCAGTAATGCCCCCCCAGCTCGAGGCTTATAGGTTAATTCATCAACATATTTGGCATCTTATGGTGGCCCGGCTATTTTGATCAATGTGTTATCCCTTTCTAGCAATTCCATTTTTCAAACCGCTATATAACTTTTCTAAATGTACAGCTAGCAATGCTATGAAGCCTACCCCAAATTATTTTGGCAGTCAATGGCACAACTCATAAACACTAGATTATAATAGCGGTTCCTTAGATCTCTGCTCATAGTCCATATGCAGCTCTAATCCTCTTCACCAGTCCGCCATTACTGTGTACATTGTTACATGGAAACACCTTGGCTCTTACAGTGTGCGAAGCACCCCCAAGCACTCACTTTGCACCTTTACATGTGTGCGCGTCATGGAGTTTGGTGGGGAAAAGGGTATTCGTACCTCGGAACTTGACGCGAGGACTCTCCACGAGTTACCAAAGGTGGCTGGATACGGCGAGACCCGGCCTCCAACCTGCATAAAATCATCTTGGACAAAAGAAAAAGATGTATAAGAGGTGAGGAATGGGTCAGGCAATCATGAGATTGGTAACAGAATCAGAATGACTGCCTCTTGGCTGTCACGTAGCGCACCCCCAACAAAAAGAAACATGAGCGTTAGGTCATACAATACTGATCAACCAAACCCCTCCGGGGCATTTTCTTCAAGAAGGCTCATGGGAGACATACGTATAAACAGTAGTAATGAAAGTCATCTATGTTCAGGTGAATTATGGGATGACTACGTCATGACTCCAGGAGTGATCTTAAAGAGACACTATGAACTTTTAACCTTCCCAGCAGCATTCAAGTCCAGGTTCGGACCTGAAAACTTAAACTCAGCCCCTATTCACAAGGCTATCTCATCCATTTGTTTAAGCCTTTCAAATTGAGCTCTGTTTCAATGCAACTATGACGTCATTCCCTTAACTTTAAAGTTGAGACACACACCACCAGGCGGAGATCATGAGAGGTAATATTAACTTATTGAGTATTTTGTGTTAAGAGTGATTTGAGGGTGTCATTGGCATGTATAGAGTGGAAGAGAAGGGCACTCTGATCCCTCTGGAATTTAGGAAATTGAGACTAAGATCAAAGGGTGAGTGGGCGCCCTAAGCAGGAAACACCCTACCACCAAAGCTCTGGGATGCGAAGGGGTGGGTGTAGCGTCAGATCTCAATTTCTGCCAGGCTTTGCTGCTTTTTACTGCTTTTCCTCACCACACAGCATTGGATTACTCCTCCTATTTTTCAACTACATCTTCTCTAAATGATGGAAGAAAGATGGTCGCACAGCTGTGGTTACCATGAAGCGTGGAGTGTGGCGGGAGTCCACACAAACCGTTTCCCTGGTTCCCACTTACCTTCTGGGTTGTCGTTGTAGACGCCGCACAAGCCCTGCGTGCTGCCCCTGAGGTCTGCGGTGACTGTCACGTAAATGGCGTCCAGCCCGTCAAACTTGACGCGCACGCCAAGCCCGCTCTCGATGAACATGAAGTCGCCCAGCCAGAGGACATTGATCCCTGTGGTTAGAGAGGAGGAAGGGTTAGAAGCATTAGGGGGCAGCGGCACCCCCCTTCTAGAGTAAAAAAGCTAATATGTCTAAGTTAGGAGGGGAGAGGGGGGGCAGCTAAAGCCAAGGAGGGAACCTTAAAATGCAATTCTGTTCACTTCTTTGTTTTCTCATTTTTTACATTTACTAATATTATTTTATTATTTTTAGAATGTGCCATATGCAAAAGAGAGTTGCTAACGAGCTCAAAATAAGATGGAAGGAGGGTTTCGCCAGTGAAGAATTTAACAGGGGTCGGGGAACATTGCAGTAGCTTCTGCAGTAAACATGTATTTTCACTTTAAGAAAGCTGACATTATTTCACTAAGTATGGCGACATTCCTGAGACTACGAAATGTGTAAACCCGAAAGAATAGACATATTTGTAGGGCCTTTTTCTGAAATTCATGTGGTCAGGCTCTAGTTCAGCTGAGGTGGGTGGGAGGTCGTTCCAGAGGACTGATCCTTTGCTGGAAAACACTTTGCTCTGGAATGTTTCTTTCTGGTAATTGGCGGTTGCTGAACATAGCATAACGACTTTTTAGGCACGAGAGACATACATTGGGATGCCAAGGACCCCTCCCCCCTCCTCTCAGCCACACATTGTTGGATGTGCTGTAGTATGTGTGTGGGTATTCAGCCGAAACATGCAATTCTATATCCATATCTGCGTGGGGAGAAAGAGTAAGCTTTTCAGGTCCTGGGAAATGTGGTCATATTTGACCTTGCCGGGAGTGGAATCTGCAGATTACAGACACATTGCAGCCGCGAGCGCTCAACCCACTGAGCTATTTTACCAGCTATAACTATCAGAAAACCAGCCACTCCAGAAACAAAGAGCCACATGCAGCTGGCCACAGCCCAGAAGCCTCAATTAAAAAAAAAAGACATTAACATTTTTATTTTCGGGGTAGCAAGGGAGACCACAGGGGTAGCAAGGGAGAGCGACCCCTGACAACCCCTAAATGACGTACCTTCTTCAAGCATCTCCTAGCATAACTAGAAGTGCGCATCAATTTCAATGTGTATCGTCCTTATTGCCAGACTTGTCCAGCGTGGATAGTTTTGCTACTGATTAGCACTCGACTACCAGCTGATGAAGGCCTTTGACACCTAATGCGTTTACCTCCAAGCATAATATTTTCAGTTAGACCAATAACATTTATCAAAGCCATTAATTATGAGTTTAGAAGGTAAATGATACCAGTATTCCGTGGACATGAGCTCAGGCCCTCACAGGTTTCCAACCCAGAGGATGACCATATCTCACAGCACCCCAAACTGACCAATAAGTGCCCGCCTTCATAGTGACACCCAAGATCAGTAATAATACTCATAGCTGGCCACCCTAAAAGCAGAAAAATGCAAAAGCCCCATAGCCCATATAATGCAACTAATAGCCCCATTGTTAGCGCTGAATTGCCTCAGGCTATCACCATACCACCCACAAAAGCAACCATGAACACCAATGCCACAAGCAAATACCCTTAGTTGTATTTGCAGGTTTATTTAAGCCGTAGAGCAAAAGGAAAAATAAAACAATCAGAGACCCACAATGCAACCCTACGCTAAAGGTAGGTACAACTCACCCCAAGGCCGCTACATCAAACCACCTGTGCTTATATGAGAAGAACTCTTCAAAGCTTGAGATGATAATCAGCTAGAGTTGCAAACCATTTCTGATCGTAAGTCTCATTGGGCCACATCATGAATTTGGCGGTGCAGTAAAAATGTGGCAGGATTTCCATTACCGTGACTTTATTCTGGCAGTAATGGAATCATCAACACTTTTACCAAAAATCAGCGGATTTACCATGCAGCATTACCACTCACGGTAAATCCTCATGGAGTCCTATGGACTCCAGAAATGGGGGATCTATACTATCATACCACCACTTGTAATCCCGTAGGAAGCCCACGGAACTGATTAGCGGTAATACTCCATCGCTGGCGCCCCCCAGAACTCCTTTGAGCTGTGCTCCTTACCATTCTGCAGGTGCGGCTCCCCAACTGGCACGTGCTTCCCATTTACCGCAATGGTTTTATTTTGAGCCAAAACGAGATCCAGGCCGAACATCATCCGGAGAGACTGGAAAGAGAGCAAAAAAACAACTCTTAGGGTGGGCGGGAGATTGAGAAGGAGTGGAATCGAAAGCAAGCACAGGTTGCGCGAAGGACCAAGTGATTGCGGCAGGATCTAGAGCAAGAGTAGCGAGCAACAGAAGCAGCCAGGTAAGTAGGACCTTAACCATGAGTGGATTTAAAGACATGCGGTATGAATTTGTAAAGAACCAACCGGAGTGGAGGTCATTAGGTGAGGTGAGTGAAGAAGGTTGGAGATTACAGACAATGTGAGTCAGAAAGCAGAAAACTTCAGCGAGAGGAGGGAACGAGTAGAGGGCATGGTTTACGAGGAGACTGAAGCAATAGTCTTCATGACTGAATACCAGAATGGAGAGGAGAGTTTCAGTGCCATGGCAGGGGAAGAAAGAGGATGCCCCCCTGATGTTTAACGGGTTGATCCTTGCAGCAGTTAAGGGAATTCATTTTTTAGGATTTTTTAATGCGGCCCCTAAAGTTGCAAGCCTTGGGTAAGCGAGCGAAGCAATCATGGAGAAAGGATATTGTAGTGGGAAGAGGGGGTTCAGAGTGATGGGCGAGGAAGTAGACTACTTGAATCTGAAAGAGGAGATGAGTTTTCTGAGGAAAAAGGTGCAACGGGTAAAGAGTAGTGGGGGAAGGACAGAGCCTTTTGGGACTCCCAATAAGAAAGTAGTGGCAGTTCATGAAAGTGCATTGTCCTGGATCCCTGGTTCGAAAGGGGTGGTCTACCTTGTCAAAGGCTGCAGAGATGTCTGGAGGCTGAAGATGGATAAAAGTTAAGGTGATGATCAGAGGTGTGAAATTTGGAGACATGTTGTAGGGGCGTTTCTGTGGAGAAGCAGCTGGAACACTAGGATTTGAGAAGGTTGCAGAGTTGGTTAGCTTTTTAATAAACATTAATCCTGTTGAAGGCCACAGGTTCCAGGCTGTTAAAGTCATGGGGGAGGAGAGAGACAGGTTGATAAATGATTGGACAGATTGTGACTCGTGAGGGTGTTTTTAGGGTGGGAACAACAGTGGCTTGAAGCAATGAGGGAAGATGGAATTAGTGAGGGAGCAGCTCAAGAGGGATGAGAGTTGGGAGCAGGCTAAAAGACATTGGACCTCATTCCGAGTCCGGCGCTAACCAATGGCGGTAGTAGCACCTTGGTCGGCACCGGACCCGTAAGGGCACCGCCCTGGTGGAATGGGAAATTACCGCCCTATTCCGAGTTGACCATGGCGGTAATTTCCCATCCCCAGGGCACTTCCCCATTCCCAAATGAGCCCCCATAGGACTCAATGGGAATGGGGAAATTGCAAATAACGGTGACCATACTTTACGGTCAACGTTATTGGCTAAAAAGCCCCTTTGCGCCCTCGTCCCTAACGCCTGCTAAAAGCAGGCGTTAAGGACGAGGGCGCAAAGGGAACTCGGAATGTGGCGGTAAGGGATTACCGGCACCGGTCTCGTTAACGGTGACCGGTATCCCTTACCGCCATACTCGGAATGAGGCCCCTTGTTCTTTCAGTCAATCAAATTACTGTATTCCCCATCAGGCCATCAAAGTACATCCTAACACAATGAAACTATTACTTTAATTTAACAATATATCATATCAAAGGGAAGAGAAAAGACAAGGGGATCAGCATAGCATTCATTCTGCTAGTCGCTATAGGGCACAGTATTAGGGGAATCCCCTTTTCATTTTCACATAGCGATTCTAGGTCCCTTAGGCTTGTACCCACAGTGGTTACCATTTCACCTTGGCCCCAATGGTGTTAGATTGGCACCAGATAAAGCAGAATTATGTGAGAGGTTGCCAAATAGGTCGACAGATTTCAGATAAGGATAAGAGTTGATTACGATCCTACTATTTACAGTCCTGCCAGGGTTCCCAACTCTACCCAGAACACCATTGGCCACTCTTTGATCCCAAAATTCCAGCTGAACAGAGTCACAGGAATTGTCACCCTCATTGCGCACTCTATGGCAGTTCACTATAGCTTCCCTGGTCACAAAAGTACAGCCCCTCACAGTACAAAGGAAGTGCAAGCATTTATCTGAAAGTGCTTTCCTTGGTTCTCGCTGGTTGGGAGATCATTTCAGTACCCCATGATGAAATACTGTGGCCCTCTTTGCGTTCCCAATGGCTTGATGGCTGAT
Source organism: Ambystoma mexicanum (assembly GCF_040938575.1). Lineage (NCBI taxonomy): Eukaryota > Metazoa > Chordata > Amphibia > Caudata > Ambystomatidae > Ambystoma > Ambystoma mexicanum. The sequence continues at coordinate 1,417,920,927 of NC_090923.1, read as the reverse complement.
CATGCTCTCCCTAGGACAGGGTCTGTGTGCTCTGTTTTCAACCATACTGTGGCCTAGGGTTCCCACTATGTGTGTGGCCCGATTCTCCCATAAACTGCATATAGAGTTAGCATTAGGGACCTCGCTGGCTTCCCTGAGTATATTGTGCTGAGTAACTTGCTCATCTTGGGGCTGTGTCGCATAAATATGCATATTGGTCTCCCAGTGGGTTGAGACCTGGCATTGCCTCACATTATCAAGTTTGCAGGGATCATCCATTTCTTCAGGGGGCAATTTATTGCATATATCCATCTACTCCGGGCGTTCCAGGGGTGGTTTGTAAGACCACTTTACATCCAATGGGCCAGTTTTAAAGTCCCCCGTAGGTCCCCCTCCTCCCCTCCCTTGAGCTTCTATCAAAACCAGTAATAGCCTTTTGATGTCTGCAAGTTCGGAGAGCGCTTGTTTACAGTTGCATCTCTGAACACAGTAATCCTCCTTGGGGTAAAAAGTCAGGATTAGGTTGAGTGTATTGAATAGTTTGCTTGGAGCCCCTTAATGGGATTGAACGGAGAAAAGAGCTGTTCCTTGAACACTTGTTGATCCTGTTCTCACTCCAGGGACTAATAGCAAGGGAGGGCTTATCTTCAGTCATATCGTCATTCTACATATCCTTTTGAGCAATTGGGACCAGGGGCTAACTTTCTCTGCAAATGTAGGCGGAGTGTAGTCCATTCGGATGAAACCAGGCACAGTTGGAGACTCAGAAACCAAGTAGTTGCTCTTAAGATTGGTATTGGAAGACAGAACCCCCCGCGAGTACAAGAAGGATAGCAGCTGGTATGGGAAGCTGAACTAGCATCTCCCACAACTGGTGCTGGTCGTGACACCAACCCATAACTTGTCAGCACAGATATGGGTTGTGAGATAGTCAAGTTAGTGGGGACTAGGAGGGCGACAGAGAGTTTATCAAACAGTGAGAATTCGGCCATAGCTGTTACGAAAGTTCAATTTCCACTGCGGGTATATTTCTCTATGTCATTGTCAGGGCATCTAGAGGATCCTAAGGAAATCAACAGACATTCTTTTGTGAATGATTCGTCTTGGTTTTTGGCCATAACATTTTCTTCAGGACATAAACTGATCAGACCCCAGGTTATTTGTGTCTCCTCTGTGGAGAACTCCATGTTCATTTATCCCCCCCCAAAAAACATCTTGATTGGACCCCAAAAACTGATATATTTCCTTAATTAGGAAGTAGGCTTCTCCCATAAATTTAATGGGCCTGCAATCCTTTTCTGCAGAGACAGTGCCAATGTCGGTAGCACACTCCATGCCGTGTCAAGGTGGCCAAGTTCACAATTTGCATCTCATGTTTAGGATCTTTTGTTTGGGCTCTGAGCAAGCTTGCATGATTTGCAAGGAATGGGCTATGTGGAGTGGGAAGGTAAGGGGTGTAGGGAGGTGGCGAGAGACTCCAACACCTCCTTAAGAAATATTCACTTTGGCTCACACAATAAAATCGAGACAACAGTCACTAGAGCCCCCAGCCCAACTTCCTCCACTGTCACCTTGTGAAGCTCTTCTGGTAAGGTTCCTCAGTTTACAATATTCAGCGAAATCCAGAGCTTGGGCCCAAGAAGTAGTCTCTTCACCTGGTCGGTTGACCACTCACCTCTCTCTCTGGCGGAACACCCTGCAAGAGTACAACACCCACACCCTGATGCCTGCAGGCTTTGGCCCTGACGGGTAATGCCAGCGTCTTTATGGAGGAAAGGGGCACGGCTTTGCCCCACAGCAAAATACTGTGGCCCTCCAGGGCAAAAATCAATGAAGAAGCAGGACGCAAACCCATGTGCGTGATCCCCGCTGCTTCGGCCCTGGTGGGTAATACCGGTGTCTATATGGAGGAAGGGGGTGTGGCTTTGCCCCACAGCAACATGTGGTGGCCCTCCAGGGCAAAAATCGACTGCAGGCCATTACCGCAAATGGTAATGCCCCAGGTCCCTGTAACTATGGGCCCCAGGGGCATCAACTTATGCGGTAATGGCCGGCAGTGTCAGGGCTTATTGCCTAAATATACAGCTGAGCCGGGCAAAGCTCAATGCAAGAGAATGAGATTTCATCACAAGTCTTGCATTTTCACAGTATTGTGGACACTCTGTTTTCCTGATGGTGACTCGGCAGGGACAGTGAATGGGTCCCATCCCAATTAACCGGGTGACAGAAGTGACAGAAGCCATTGTCTCATGTCACAACTGCATCGAAAGGAATCCTTGGGTCACTGTTGTCTTGTTAGCTACATCTTGTTGCGTGTGACCTGAGGCAGAGGGACAGGAAATTACACCAACCTACAAAGGGGATAATATGGGAAGAGCAGCAAAGTTAGGAAAGTATTAAGGATGAAGAGCCTCAGGGAGAGACAGGCAGTGAGATAGGGAGAAGAAATATATATATATATATATATATATATCTCAAGACAATGCAGTGTCTGGAGTGAGTGTCTTACCATAGAGAAAGATCAGAACTCTGAAGACCATTCATGAAGATGTGAGATATGATTGGTTATATTGTTATAAATACCCAGAGGTTTCTAAGCACGGACCCGGGGATCGAACCTATGTTGCTCTGTGTTGTCTTGCTTCCAAGGCGAGCACGTTGCCCCTATGACGTTGCTAGCAAGTGTATAAATACCCATCATGTTTAGCGATGCATCCTCTATGGCTAGGGAGGAATATTGGACAAGACAAGGCAAGTTGCTCATGATCAACAGGTCTGGTGCCACAATAGGTCTGAAAGTGAGCAGACAGTGCCTCGATGCAAGACATAATCCTAGCAGGATCATTGTCTGCTACGGTAAAGTACATATGGATTGCTGAGAGAACTGTGGCCCAATGTAGCTCCCTGAACTCTACAAATAAACTGCGGGGGCGGGGGAGTGGGCAGGCTGAAACATCTTCCTCTTGGAAGAGCCACATCGATTAAAGGATGCATAGGGTCTTACCTTATGACAGCTGCTACGTGTGCATGGAACACTTGACACGTAAATAGCCCAGGTGGCATCCGAGGAGGAGGCGAGGTTATAGGTGCAGTCCCCATGGAAATGGAAGTGCTTGCCGTCAAAGCTCCTGTAGTGGAAACCTGCCCACGTCATGCAGGTGGCGAAGAGTCTTTGGTCCCTCATTGGCCCTCCGATGAGAGCAGTGGAGAGGTACGACTTGAGGAGGAATGGTGAAGGGAGATCTGCTGAAAAAGAACAGATGGAAGGAGTTAGGGCATGAAAGCATCAAGGCGCTGCAGCTACATTACTTAACTGAATACAAGTAAGCTGTGTCTGGAAAAAACATTGTCTGGAAAGAATGTCCAGTTGTGGTCGCAGACAATGGGCCTCATGCCGTGTTTGCCGGTCTGGAAATAAGGGGGCTGGTAAACTCACTGGCGCCCTTGTTTCCGGACCAGCAAACTACGGGTTTGCCTGCTGGAGCCGCTGTGCCCAACAGGTCTGACCCTGCCGGGCACAGCGGTCACAGTAGGCAAAGCCGTCACGGAAGCATCGGCGCCGGTGCTTCTGTGGCCCTATGGGACTCTATGGAAATGGGGATTAACAAAATTACCGGCGCCTAACTTCCCGGCCACCAGACTTGGAATCTCCCGGTGGCACCAGGAAGTCAGGCGGCAGTCATTTTTTATGGGTCCGGCGGCAACCTGCCGGTAGCACCGGCAGGGTTACCGCCAGACCCGTAATGAGGCCTAATGTCTTTTCTTCAGAAGAACATAGGAATGGTAGTAGAACTGAGGAAAAGGCCCAAGGCAATGGTCATTCCTCACAATCACCTCGTTTAAGTGATGAGGGCACCAGTGACCCTGTATGGACCACCTGCGGTCGATAGAGGGAATAAGTGGCACACTCTAGTGATGACAATTATAATGGTGCTGCTGCTGGCCCTGGTGCAAGTGAGGGGGCATGTGTGTCTAAAGAGCAACAGAAGCACAGCACAAAGCAAGGAGTGTCTGCAAAGTGTGATGGCTCTACGTCACTGCTAATAAGTATTATTGCAGTGAGAAGAGCCTTTAGTAAGAGTGATATCAGTAGATAGAGCATCCTCCTCGCCTCGCTAATGCCTAAACGGAGGGATGACCGTTAGACTAAGATGGGCTGAACGGAAAGAATGGGACGGCATATAAGCGCGGTGCTTGTCCCCGATGGATATGGGGCCAAGGACATAGTAATCACACTGGGAAACAGAATCTTTCAAATGTAATAGTCTTGAAAATATAAAATAAAATAAATGTTAGTGAGACATAGTGAATTTCCCGTGGACTGTTGCCATTGGCAGGCTCATTGATGCAATCACATTGTATAAGACCTGCATCTGCTCTTGCTTCCCTCAAAGCATTCCTTTGCTTTTCCTCTGCCTCTAGTGACCTCTTCTAAGGGTGTGGGTCTCCCTTTCCAGCCCATCTCATTCTGTGCTCACTGACAATGGCAATCTCGGGGTGGCTGTAGACTGCTCTAGTGTCATGATACCTCATTGCACCCAGCCATGTGCATCCTACAGTGATGACAACATGATCCTGGCACCTCTATTATTTCAGCATTTCTTTTTATTGCCTTGTGGAATCTCGCTGGTGCAAAGCTACCCCAAAGTTGCTTACCATCTTTAAAGTACAGATACAACACTGTCTGGAGGGTTGTCCAGAGCTTTGCCACTGGTTTCTGATTTACTCAGATCCCTCCAGCCATCACATATGGTGCTGCATGTTTCATCCCAAGTGGGATTTGTATGCCCAGATGTGAGTCCCAAGTTTGCCATGCCTAGAGACCAAAACTACACCGCACTGTTGCTGCCCTATGAGGCTGAAACATGTCTGAGGTTGCTTGTGGTCATGTGCAGAAGGGCTGTGACCTGACAGTTCAGTCTGGACTGCGCCTTTTAGGATTGGAGCCAGGGACGTAATTTCACCAAAATGCCAGGGGTAGCGGAAGTGACATCACACGACCCTTGACCCCCTGATGACATCACAGGAAGTGGTCATTTGACCCCGCCCCAAATTGAGATCACGGGAAGCGATGGAACACAACCTTTCCGTGCTTTATATAGAAAAAATGTACACCCAATATCAACCAACCTGTGTTGGCACTCATTTATCAACCTCAAAAGGATGAAAGACTGAGTTGAGGCACTTAAGAACAGACTAAATCAGTGACTCGCCCCCCCACAGTGTGCCTGAAATAAACCTTTGATGAGTCTAGCAATTATTGTATAGAATTCCAGAAAGACATTATTTGGTATTCCTATTCTTTCTTATTTAGGGTCAGTGCTGAAAGTGTTAAACTTGTGGCACTCCTATTCTTATTTTTCTTTTTTTTTTTAAAGGGGCCTGGACAAGAAAGCTAGCCACTCCAGAAGCAAAGAGCCACATGGTGCTGGCCGCTGCCCAAGAGCTTGCATTACCAAAAAAAGGGAGACCTCAGAGGTCGCAATTGCGACCTGTGGTGACCCCTTAATGACGTCCCTGATGGGAGCAGGCCTGACTCCCATATGGTTTTCCCCTTCTGCAGTAGCATGGTAGGATAAAAAATTATGATCCTTAGGGTTGCCCAGAGACTTTGCCAGTGGTTTCGGATTCATTGCAAACCCTCCACGCATCCCTATTTTGTGTTGCTAACAACTAGGTGGCTTTTCTTTGTTGGTTTGCTGACACCGGGACCAACAACGGCACGAGCACGACCCGGCAACACATAAGATGGAAAGAAGCTAAAGTATTTTAAAAGATACCTCTTTGGAGCAGCGTAAAGGAAGGGAATAGTCAGAAGACTATGTAATCCTGCGGTGACGTATTATAAAGAATACACTCAATGAGAGATAAACTTGATTAATTCTGCATTTACAGTTGCGGGTGAAGTAGAGCTTGTCCGCCTGGTTATTAGAGCTGAACAAGAAATTGTATTATCAAGACATACCATGGGATGGTGAAAACAATAACAAGAGAGAACACCACACCTTTTTTGCAAGTCCTGAGGAAGACGGATATCAGTTCCCATTTAGGCCCTAGATGGTGTTTCCGTCGAAACTATTGATAAGCGAGATCTAGAAATCATAGACAGAGGGGTTTGCCCACATCTATACTCCTCTTTAATACCTTTTGTTGACGATTACTTGAATGTCCCATTTACTTTGAGCCCCAAAATGACATGTAAAAAAGTTTTTTAATATTTTTTGTTCAGAGTTGAATGTATTAGACCTGCTTACTTAATTTGATAATTGTATGCATATTTGCACATGTGAACTTTGCAATTTACCTGGAGACTATTTTTGCACATTAAAATAAATAAATGTCTTTTTGATGGTATAAACTGGTTTTATAAAGTATGTACAATTTAAAATAAAGAATATGGATTTTATTAAATAGTTAGTGTACACTGATCCTTTGCTTTGTTTGCTTGGTCCAGAGCCCTTTAAAATGAAGTTAATTTAAATAATTCTATGTTCCATGAGGCAGCACACTCTGTGGTTTACACTCACTGTACTCGGCCATTTGCATTCTTCAGGGGAAAAGAATGTGATCCTGTTTAAGCATGACTCTGAGCTGCCTGGTTCAAGCTCCCTGATACAAAGCTACACATAAATTGCACTTTCTATTTTTAGAGTGCAGATACTGCAGACAGGTGTCTCAGAGCCACACTCTAACTCTCCACACAGAGAAGAGACAGAGAGTTGCTGCTGCATGCTTTCAATATTTGCCAGATATCTCTCAAGACGTGGATGCTCTCAGCGCTATGAAAAACATACAACCATTTCAAAGTTGGGCCTCAATACAAGTGTGACAGTCTGGAAATAAGTGTGCCAATGGCACCCGCCCGCAGAGTTGTCACAGAAGCACCAGCACTGCTGGCAACGGTGACGGTGCTTCCGTGTCCCCGTTCCCATGGAGTCCTATAGGACGTCATGGGAATGGGGACTTACGCTTTCGCCGCCTGATATCCCGGGCCACCGGGATTGTATGTCCCGGTGGCACCGGGATCTCAGGTGGCTGAAATGTGGTGCTATGAGTCTGACGGCAACCCGCCGGTAGCACCGGCGGGTTGCCGTTGGACTCGTAATGAGGCCCATCGTATGTTTGTGAGATTTTTTAAGCGCAAACCTAGAAAACATTAGAGCGCTGAACAAGCGGGGGAATAATAACATTCACTGAGCCTGTTAGAGACAGGTACAGTGTGGTTGGGTCTTTAAGTCCATTCTGAAATGTTGGAGAGAAGAGGCCTGCCTGATATGGGTGGGTATGTTGTTGACTGTGAGCATAGTAGGTAGGTTGAGCTTTTGACTGTGTGTGTAGCAGAAGGTAAACGGTCCCATCTTTTTTTCTGTTCATAAATTTAACACAGGTGATGTTGAAGCTTTTGGAGTTGTGTTGAAGATGTGTGGGTTCTCAGCTGGGTAGGGTTGTTCCATGGTCGTCTTTGGCTTGTATGTGATGCAGGCTTTTTTGAAGATGGCGTGCAGGATGACGAGATGCGACCAATGTTCAAGCAGAAATAGTGTATATAGATTTAATTCCCTTTCGCAGGGTTAATCACTATCGTTGCGTGAGTGTCTGATTAAGTATTTGTGAATGTTCGCTGTGTGACTGAGTACGGCTGCTTGGGAAAGAAGGGAGGTGTGTTGTATCTGTCTTCTTTGTTTCTGTCTGGGTAAGTGAGGTTGAAGTCTATGGTGTCAGAGTAAGTGTGATACCATGTATAAAATGTGTATCTTATTAAAGAATGCCTAACCAAGAGTTCCATAGTCAGTGAAATGGAGAGATGGGAACTGGGTGGTAGGTACCGGTGCGCAGTGTCCTTATCAACTTAAAGACCTGTTGATAGAACCTTGTTATTCTAATAAAGAACCTATGAAGACATGCCTGTGCAAGGGTAGAGAATTCTTTACATTAGTGGGCCTCAAAGGGTAGCCAGGGTAGTCCTCTGACAATAGGTGTGATATGATCACATATCTTTGTGCCTGTTTTAAGTCATGCCGCAGCATGGTGAACAGCTTTCTTCGGTACCAGGGTGGGGAGAGCTATATCTATGATGTGAGAGTTAGAACTGCCTAGTTGGGAAAGAAACAGGGCTTGTATGGATGTTCCGAAGTTAACAGCAAGGGGAAAGGGCGGGTAGCATGGTATCTGCGTTTTCTGATAGGCTTGGCACTTAAGGGGGTGGTCGCAGTTTTTGGTGAATCTGAGGGACTTTTCATGGGGGAGACTCTGTCAAAATCCATGTCGCTAGTCATGGTTGGACTTGGACGTCCGTGGATTTGGTGCTGAGGAGGATGGATTAGGATGACCAGACGTCCGGGTTTCCCGGGACAGTCCTGGGAAATCGCCCTCCGTCCCAGGATCCCAGGAGTTTTTAAATTTTATATATCCCGTCCCAGCATTGGAAGGGTGGGTGGCTACAGTCTCGGTTTTTGACGGGACCTAATTTATAAATCCCGAAATCTGGCCCGGTGCGACTCTTCCTCTCTGTGAATAGGGGTGTGAATGATTTTCACGTACCATTTTCTACCCATCCCCTCTTCGCCCACTCTCCTCCAATGAGAGGAGTGTGCCTGTGAGCAAACACCGCCCCCCCAAACCCCTGCAACAGTCCAGCAACATAGAAGTAGGACTATGGTTTTATTTGTGTTTACTTTAGTCCTACTTCTATGTATATGGCCTGTCCCGTTTTTTTTAAATAACATTTTGTCACCCTAGGATGGATTCAATCTTGGTCAGGCTCAGTTTTCCACAGGTGTTGAAGATCCAGGCTTGGATAAGCTGCTAGAAGCTGTTGATCGCAGAGTTCACCCGTTCATACAGGTGCCTGTCCTCTGTGTATTGTTGGATCTTGATGTTGAAATAAAATGTACAACTGTAATGAGGGGGCAGGGAATGTAACATCAATGTCTGTAATAGACTTGCTCTTTCACTGGAATACTGACAAGACACTGTTAAAAGTACCATTCACAGATTTGCCAAAGGTACTCTTGAACTGTTCTTGGAAAACCCATGGAAGAATGGTTTCCATTTGCGCAACACACATTCATGCGTAGTTGGCAGCGCTCCTCTTTCAGAATGTGTAAGGCAGGCTGGTCTTTAGGAAGCGACACATTTTTCCAATATTTATACGAATAATAGGCCCTTTTGCACGTCATATGTTCTCAAATTATGCTTCTTGTTCCTACGTCAGCCCAGATGTGTGGTAGAAAGCCCCTTGATAAAGAAAGACCCTTATTGGGTGGGCCCAAGTACACAGAGGCCATTCCGGGTTCAGATCTATGTGACCACTGCACCCCCATAATGTCCACTTTCAAAAAGCCGACTTCCATTATGATGCAGTGCAGTGATCACATATATAACTGTGAACCGCGCCAACCTAACCGCCTCCCCCGTACCCACTTACCTTTTCGGTGTCACACTTCTGTGTGTACCGCCGTCTCTCCTGTATCACTGCAGCGTCAGTTCTCGCCCATTATCGTGGGTCGGAACTGGCTCTGCAGGGCCCTTTTTTATTTTTTTATTTTTTGTCTTTATTGTCCCCGCTACCATCTAATGGAAGCAGTGGACACCCCCCCCAATCCTGACCCCCTTTACTCCGACTAAGGGGAGCAGGGGATTTTAGTACAGTGCAAAGGCGCTGTATTCAGTATAGGCGACATTTGTTTGTCGCAATATTTGTATGATCCCCAGGATTCTAGCCACCACCATCACTGGGCTAAGACCATTTTGTTAGAGCAATGACCCGTTACTGTAATTGTCAAAGAGAAGAAAAGTAGAGGGAGAGATCATTCTGTTTATGAAAGGGCCTCTCTCAGTGGTCACATCAGCCACAATCGATATGTTAAGAGATTTAGAGGTGAACCTTTATGTTGTGCTCAGGGGCAAGACCATTTTCCTACTGGCCACTATGTAGGCTTCAAACTTTCACTCATCAGATTGCTCGAATACCCTACAAAATGCGAACGTGTGCCACACTCAAATTAGACCACCTGTTGAGAAATTGCTGCCTTGCAAAGCTACAGAAGAAAAGAATTGCCTCAGACCAAAACCTCTTCCAGAGCAAACAGAACACTGTATACCAACATGCTCACAGTACCCAAAATGTAACGAGCCAGAGCAGGCGGCGCCAGCTTCCCATTCTTAGCAGCCCTACAATGGATTGCCCTTCCACCGGCCCTAAGAGCAGAAACCTCCCACATAGCCTTCCGCAAAACCATCAAGACACTTCTGAACTATACGCACACATTGTTCCCACTATGTCTGCCCTGACTACAGATATGAAACTGTTCTACAATGCATGTAAAGTCCTGTCAAATGTTTTCTATAATTGCTTCATGTATACCTCAGGTATTTTAGCCCTTTACTTGCAAAATGTCTGATGGATGCCTCATGTAACTAAGCTCATCACATGCAATTGTATTCTCTATGCCCAGGGGCGTTGCTGGGGGGGGCTAAGGGGGCTATAGCCCCTGATCTTTTGGTTGTAGCCCCGGATAGAATCTCAGGAGCTACAGCCAAAAGACTAGCTAGCCCCAGTCCCAACAGTTCTGACATCAGCTTAGCCCCGGGTCTTTTCCAGACCTAGCAACTCCCCTGTCTATGCCTCATGTAAGTAAGTCCAATAACTGTAACATCGCCTCGATGCCTCTGGGCTGTTTCCGCGCTTTATAAATTTAAAAATAAAATAAATAAATAAACTGCTTTGGCCACGGTAGACAGAGGATTGGCTCTCAGGACAGAGCAAGGCAGCCATCTTCCCTATGCTCAGCCCTTAGTGAGATGATCTGCTGTTCATCGGTGTGCTGGGGCCTGCTTTGCTGTTTGAATCTGCAGTACCACACAGTCTTGTGACAGAGCTCTGCAGCTGTGAACCTCTGCCCCTCGGAATAACAGAACTAGATAGGACAGGCAGGACCTTACAAGAAGGCTGTTGGGGAGACGAGAAGTGCCGCGCCTCCAAGACCAGAAGCTTCATTTGCAGAGACTGTGCCCTGAGAGCAGAACAGGAGCTGCGCCTAGTCAAGCGTTCTTCTGGATACCGATGTATTAGCAAGCCATGAAGACATCTCAACGTATGAGAATGGTTTCAATCACGGTCAGGAGAGTATGCTGGGCTGATTCCAGTAAAAGCACAACCTACCTGTCCTTTGTCATTGTCTGGTTGGCACCACCAGCAGATACAGAGAACTGATGCTTGCAAACTCCACATCAAAGACCACGTCAATTGACCACTGAACCATCAAGAGCTCCACGCCAAGTACTCATCGGGACAACCACCAACGTGGATCCAGCTGGGTGTCCACCTTGGCCCTGCAGACACTCCTTCCCCGGCTGGAGGTTGCTTTACCACAGGAGAGTTGTCAGTGAGTGCTGCGACTGGGTCCACCTGAGGCCAAGGAATGTGTCTCGAACCAAACTTGTAGTCCCCATCTAGTCCAGTGCTTTTTGCTTCCAAACCATTTCCAAAAGCAAAGGTAACTTTGTGACTAGCGCATCGTCCCACCTAAGGCAGGCCTAGTCTCCTCCAAGCATGGCCAGCCTATTTTTCCCTGTCATATTCAATGCAGATGCTCCTGTAGAGGAGCAGTTACATGCCTCTGCGGGGAATGCCTCCCCCTACCTCCTGTACGTTGGAAGCCTGAGATTGTGCCGCGCTGAACACCAGCAGTTGTGACCATACCTTTGCGAGTATTTGTAAGAAGGTACCCACTGAGAAAACCCTATCAAATGTATCCCCGAAGAGACGACAATCTCAGGGAGGAACTCCCCAAAGGAATATGAAAAGGAGCAAAAGAGGAGCTGGTGACGTCACGAAAGACGAGTGTGACTCCCTGAGCATACTTGCTGAAGAGAATGTATGGATCGTATAGAAACTGATGACGAAGTTAAGAATCCAGTGAACTTTAATATACAAAAAGTAGATTGCACATGTGCGAAACACTGCAAAATGCAAGCCGTTTAATAACTGTACAGATGCTGAAACGTAAGTAGACTAAGTGATCATAGAAGTTGGATATATGTAGTGAATAGACTGCAGGCAAAGCCGCCATTGTGTAGAAACTGGACATCGGTGTCATGAATTTAGTAAGAAAGAACCCATGGAGAGGAAAGGCGAGACCTGTGTTGCAGAAAGAATAAGCTGAGATCATGGAAATTAATGGTGAGGCAGTCTGGCCTGGTGTCAAAGCTGAGGCAGCCAAGGTTCCTTATCTATTCTCGAAGACAGTGAAAATGAGAAGCTGAATCATCCGTTGTTAAGGTGCAAAGAAAGAACACCAAGTGTGCCATGTTATATTCATTTAAGATATTTAAATGCTGCGAAATAGACCAAATTGTGGTCTCCTGTCAAGTGAGCCAAGGATGCAAATAGAGTTGAGCTTGGAGTCCTACAACACCGATAGTGAGTGCTCGCACTCCCATATATCCCCAGAGACAAGAATACATTGCAAGGCCAAGTTCAAAGACAATCTTCATGGCAGAAGGCTTGAGTGAAGAGAGATGATGGGCTAATTGGGTGGGGAGGTAAAGTCAAGTCCACCTCCTGGCACCTGGGCCTGAGTTTACGTGCTGCTACGTGAACCAAATGTTCCAGACATGGCACGAGCTTGCCAACCAATTATAGAGGGCCATATAACGAAGAGCCTTATAGTTTGAAGACCTAATGATAAACTGTGTTCTTAATAGTGTTGAAGATGACATGTTTTTAAAGGTAGGCATAAGTTGTCCACCACACAGTAGATAACCAATCACAATCCCAACCCTTATAGAAAGTATACTTAGATGTTCCCCTTGAACCTATCACAATGCCTCATAGGTTTTCTTATTTGCCACGTAGTATGACGTGAAACCTGATGTATTTTTTGCATATAAGATTGTTTTTATGTGAAATTCACTGAGAGCTCGAGCAAATGTCTGTTGATGTCTGTTGTAACTTCCTGTTTTAGATAATTGTCAATAAAATAGCACCTTTGCCATCTTCCTGAGTTTGTTTCGATTATTTGGTGTCAGAGTTATTCTGCCTCCCTATCCATTGCATGCACAATACCCAAAGGTACATATGCTCACTCCTCTGTGCTGAACTCAGATACAATTTAGCAGATGGCCCTGGACATTTATTACAGTGGAGTCCATGGTGCCTAACATCTGTTTGTACAACATTTTCTCCACTTTTCACCTTAAATCTTGTTAGTGAAACTTAATTTATAAAACATACACATTATTTTACAAAACGTCTCTTGTTTAGACCTTAAATGTGTTATTTCCTATCTGTATTGCAATTGTGTTTGCTATTATTATTATTGGAGATGAATATAGCGCCTCGTGTGGAACACCTCCAGCTTCTAAGCACTCGACCACAAATGAAAGCCATGCATGCACAGCATCAGTCAGATTCCAAGGTCAAAGCAGTTCCCTGAGCTATCCTCTCGATTCCTGGCCCCTAGCTTCTATGGCGGTGTTCAAGCCTTGAGCTTGTCCTGCACTGCCATAATGGCTGTTATTTCAAGAAGCTTTGGCTAGTCCCTGTTGTTAACCACTGGATTTGGGAATCCTGGGAGCTCACATGTGAAGCCTTCAGCCGCTCTCCGGCTCTGCCCTCTCAACTCCATTTTCTCACAATCATCTTGTGATGTAGGGGTGGATGTGAGTTTGGGGCATTGTGTAAGCGGGTGTTTGTTTTGTTTGGGTACATAGAAATGGGAGTAGATTCGGTAGGTGTACTGAGTGTAATGTCGGTAGTCATTATGGTGGTTCTTGTTGGTACAATAGTATGTGTGTTTGTCATGTATGTGGGTAGGTTGGGGTCTGTTTGTGAGGTTCCTTTGGAGAAGGTCAGTTGCAGGTACAGGGTGTGCACTATAGAGCCGATTCATAGAATTTTGTGCTGAAATCGGGCAAGGGGCGCGCGCCGAGAAGGACACTGCACAAGTCTGCGCACAGAAAGAAAAATGTGCATAACGTGCATACATGGAATTGTTCGCGCAAAGTAACCATATTCACAAGTCATGGCTGGAACGCCCCCGACACGCCCACACGCAAAGCAGGAAACTGCCAGATCAGCTACCTTTGTGCACTACCCCGGGCACAAATACATGCACCCTTTAAACAGTGAGTGGGGTCCCCCTTAAGCAGGTCTGCAACTCGGGGAGCCTGCGCAGGGTCCGTCGTAACTGTATCCGACACCCCAACAACATGCGTATGAACATTTGTAACTCGGCAGCATTAATCTCGGGAAATGTGCGTGTGAACCCACGTAAAATGTTCCTGTACCCTGCTACACAGCTTACGTGCAAGTTAGTCCCCATTTCTGGTGTGCTGCCCCCTTTGCAGCCCTCGGCACAGGCCACGCCCACCCTCTGCTCGGAGTCTTGCGCAAGGCCAATGGCTCGCACAGGCGTGCCATGCCAGTGCGAAATCCACACAAGTCCAGGAAAAGTACAGCGCATCCGATTCCATGAATCGACAAACAGAGTTGCGTGCGCAGATTGGGTGCAAGTAGCCTATTTTCTGTGCAGTTAATTCCATGAATCTGCCCCTATGTATTTTTGGTGTTGTAAACTGTGGTTACACCTAACAAAAAAAACCACTCGTTCAAAGTAATTTTTAAATACAAAATTAGCAACTTAATGTGCTCTAAAGCTTTGCAGGCATCCACTGTGTATTATGTGTGTGTGTTTGCTTATTTTTTGATTCAGCGCCCTGGAGGCACTAATCATGCATCAGCCCCCTGCCTGCCAGGACAATGAATAAAAACAAACACACACACACATAGTACACAGTGGATGCATGGAAAGCTTTGCAAAACGGGACTTTGAAGCACATTAAGTTGCTCATTTTTACATTTAAACATTACTTTTAAGGAATTGTATTTTTTTTAGGTGAAGCCACAGTTTGCAACAATAAAAGTACAGATTGCACCCTCCTTACTAACGTTTGAAAAAAGAATCTGATTAGCACAATGTTAACAACCAAAAGTTGACAACCAAAAGTTCAGAAAGAAAGTTCTAAAAAAAAATGGAGCAACCGTTCAAAATGCATAGTTATAACCTCGCCTTGACATTAAAAGGAAAACCTATGAAATAGCCGAGGCAGGCACATGCTTTTCGGGGAAAGGTTATGCAGGTTAAAAGAGGGGCAGCATAAACATTTTGTATAAAGAGCGTGAATGAGGGGCTAGAGGTTGAACAGGAAAGGATGTATTTATTTATGTATTTATTTATTTATTTACTTATTTATTGGTCATTTGAATGGCGCCTATACACATGTTTCCAGGTGCCACCGGGTGGGAGGAAGAGGGGGAAAAACACTGTAAACATTGCCTTAAAAAATCTATAAAATGTAACAAAAAAAACTGTTTCCAGATTGCTATTTTTGAAGTAAATGTTGAATCAATGTAAAGTGAGCACATTGTTACATCTCTTGAACGTAGAAGACTTCATTTTTTAGATTTAATTCATTTTCAAACTTTGTTTTGTCAAAGTTTATTTTGTTAAACAAAAGAACTGTAATCGGAAATTCATTGGTCAACCGATAGACCAGATATGCAATAAAACTGTCTGCGCACACTGATGCATGTAACAAGTCACACCTCTACAAGAGATCTTCATTCATGGGGGGGTCTATCGGGACAATAGCAGAATTCGTTGAGCTCTGTAAGACAGCTCCATGCATTCATGCGCATGCGCTGGAGACCACCTTAAACGAAAGCTTTCTTTTCAAGACTAGATCCTAGATCTCACTGCCCTAGCCAAAAGCTGGAATAACATTAATGACTGCTAGCTAAATCCCTGGTGCTCCTTACATTGACCAAAGAAGGAGGTATGGCTGTGTGGAGCCATGTTGATTCAAGCCTCATTACAAGTCAGACAGTGCTGTAAAAAAAGTGGCAGTGATTCTGTTATAGACACATTTTGTGGGGGGGTTATGGAATTACTGCCATTTTTACTACAGCCCCTAAAGTGAAGAATTTCCCCCAGCAAGATGCTGGAGGTAAATATTCCCCTTAAAAGGCAGAAATTGATGGATTTATCGCAACAGAATTACAGCTCACTATGGGGTCCAGAAATCAGGACTAACACAGTCGTACCATCACTCACGACTCCACAGTAAATCTGCAGGGCGGGGTGGTGGCAACAGTAAGCACGTTTGGCGGTAATTCCACAGAAAAATCACAGAATTGCTGCCAACCTCGTAATGAGACTCATGACTTGCAGGTTGAAGAGAGAGCTAAGCTGCAGGCCCTTTGCCCACTGAACTGCATGTTCGGTTTGACAAGTGGGTGCATGGCGATCACTGACCTGTCGGAGCTACATAGGAGCAACTGAAGCAAAACTCTGAAGTGACATTCTTCCAGCTGTGCCCCCAGGGGTGAGTGCAGCACTCATCCATGCTGATCAGCGAGGTGTTTCCTGATCCGGGGACGTCCTGGCAGTTCCAGCTCGCGAAGCAGCGCCCCAAGAATCCAGCACCTTGGTGGAGAGCAAGAGAAAAAGATACTGATGTGATGGTGATGTGAGGACAGAGTGCAGATGAAGGTCCCTTCTGAAGCCCAAGAATTTAGAAATCACAATTTCAGAGATAGGCCACCAGATCTATGTGCACAGAAGATAATGCAGAGTTGGGCTGGTTAAAGGAAAACAGGAATGTTATTCAATAGACTTGTGTGCCTGAGACAGGGTTGTCCAACTTCAAGCCTTTAGGGCCGGCCCATGTCGGATTTTCCAGACTCCCCTCATTAGAATTCATGAGATAAATTTGCGTACAATGATTCTAAATGTAGGTAAAGGTTTGCTTGTGAATATTAATGAGCTCTCGAGGCCTGAAGCTGGACAACCCTATGCCCTATATCCACTATATGCCCAATAGGCCACTATAGTGATGGGCGAGGGGTGAGTCAGTCACTTCACAGATTCTGCCTGGCATGTGATGGACTCTGACCCAGCCCTCTCTGCTTCAGAGGTCCCCCAACAGCCAATCCTACTCTATGTGTTCAGGATATCTGCACCAAAGTGGTTTAGAGCACAGTGGACCTAACTGGGAATCACATACACCTTAGTGGATATCCTGAAAGCTTGGTGTGTTTGGGCTCTCGAGGGCGGAGCTTAGAGACCCCGTCCTATTTTCCCTTATCCCAGACCATGTCCTGCCGCCTCATGATTTGGAGAATGTGGGGCCGGACTGTGTGAGAATGTGGGGCGGGTTTTATGTCAATGGGACGGTCTTGTGTGGCCCGCCCCTTGCAGAACAATCTGAACACATCTCTGGGAGGACATGAAGCCTTGAGAGACTTTAGGAGAGTGGCCCTTATTCACATTCACCATCTGCACCTCCTCTGGGGATAGAACAGGGTGCTTCTGTGGGTAATTCTGCCCATGGAAGAGGTGCAGAGCTAGGAAATCACCATTCTACCATGAAATAAGTTGTTTCATGAAAGGGTTTGTCAACTAGGCATACCTCTACTCCACCAGGATCATCCAGACTACACTGGCTGCATGGGGTCTGTCAGACACAGAAGCCAGCCTAGTCATATAATGTGTTAACTCCAGCACCGATATGTAAACATTGAACAACATAGTGAACACTGCAATTTAGACTCAAGCACATTTCATGTTGAATGTCCCAACTGCTTCCGTGGTTCGGGCGGTGGGGTAGTCTGTTGCCAAGTGTTCCCAAATTTCCTAGGGTAATGTATTTTGTTCAAGTGAGGAAGATGGGATTAGAACTCGCATCTCCTGCTTCCTGATACTTTGCCGATGGAATCCACCTTCCCAGCAGTTACACCAAGTTGCCTCAATCAATTTGCAGAGAACCCATGTGGTGGCAACCAGCGTTCTCTGGTGTTTACCTGAGGAATGGTCTAGTTAGGAAGTGTACTCAGGGTTCTGGTGGACCTCCATCACCTTACCTTCTGTGCAGTGCGGCCCGCTCCATCCCTCACAGCAAGCCCTCACGGTTTTGTTCCAGACGCTGGGTCTTGTATCCTCGGGTCTGTACATAAAAGAAATCGGGGGAAGCAGAGAATGGTTGGTTAAGAGCTGCTGTGTCATGTGTCTCAACATGTAAGCATTATTATAATGTATATACTGTATATATCTTTCCCTAGAAATATAGTTTTGCCCCCGATGAAGAGTGTTGTACCACTCGGAACGCGTTGGGCCTCTCACAGCTTTAACATCAAGAATAAAAATGAAGATTGGTTCTTGTGACCTTATTTGATTGAATGTCCTTTCTTTCATTATTAATTTGCCTTTCTGAAATTTCTACAATCCACAGATTTCCTTGAATTCAGTAAAATACATTATCGGTAATATTTATTTAACTGTTGGTCTGGTATTCCAGATATTAGAAAGTGTGCAGGGGATGTAAGTTCCCAGCTTGGGAACTTATTTTGTTCGTCACTATATTGTGCAACCTAGGTGTCAAGGTGGCCTTTCTCTCCCCTGCACCTCATACCTTTTTCTACCTAATTCTTCAAAAGCCTTAAATCTAACCTTACCCCTATTCACTTCAAAAATGTCGTTTTACCAGGGTGTGCCATTGTTTTCCTACCTTTCTTCTTTCATGTGTCTCAACTCTCAGAGCAAACCTTGACATTCAGTGGTCGCCCAACAGTGGACAAGGCCACACATTTAGTGGAGCCAGTGTGCCAGAATGCTGTCCAAGCGACCTACTGGGTAATCTGCTCTTTGAACCCTGTACAGTCACATGACCAAGGAACAAACTGCTCTGGGCAAGACTGTGGCACACTGGGTAAATTAACAGTGCCAGGGTAGCTTGAAAACTCTCAAAGGAGACACAGAACATGACAAGTGCCAATCGACATTAGAGGCTAGGTGCATAATTCCCATACCCTGCAGCGACGACATCGGGAGGGCTGGAGCCCTGCCCCTCATCATCCGCCTACTTCAGCAATGCAGCATCTCGCCACAACGAGGCTCCATCAAAGGTATTAGGGCTGTGCAACACTGCACCCCCTGCTTTTGCCCTGCCTTTGCCTCTGCCCATGATGCCAAGAAAGTGCTCACGCAACGCCATCTCATCTTACTGAAAACCACGAAAATCCATCCGTGCAAGAAGCGTGCAAGCGCCCCTAAAATGGCCGCCGCAGTATCTGGCTTTCCTGGTTGCTAAGCAACCTCTCCAGCTGACCCCCCGAGCAGAGCGCTCCGATTGGCTCTGTAGGCCCATTTCCCCCGGCCAGCAGCACCGGAAGGCGAGAGCCGGCCCGCCCACTACAAGGCCCGCCACAATAAGTCTGGAGCCTATCTCTGCCTGTCTCGCCGCACGAGACGCGAGGCGCTACTCCATGCCCGTCGCTTCCCCCATCAATGAAAACCTCACCCACTCAGTGCAAGCGGACTAGCCCCCACCTGTTGTTCCCCAACTTGGGTCCACAAGGCCACCTGCATCGCCCGTATCTGCTCCCTGCTTCTAATGGAACACACGCCATGCCAGGTCATGATCGGCGTCCACAGACATCAGTAAGCATACTATGCCCCGCTAATTATTAAGCTGTTAATTGAACACTGGCATTACCCACTCTGGTACTCCTCGTTGCGCCTCACACTTTGTACTATACCCTCCCCTTTGTAGCCATACCTGTTCATCTAACTACAAGCTTACTGCTTGATAGCCAGTCCTCATACTCTTGTGTACTATCCCCACCATCCATGCGCACTGCCACATCTGCCATACGACTGTGCACAGCCACCTAGCTCCATGTCAACGTGCATATACTAGCATATACACCTAGCCTAAAGTTGAATCTGCCTATCTGTATGTACCTAGCCTAAAGTCAAATCTGCCTATCTGTATGTACCTAGCCTAAAGTCGAATCTGCCTACTTGTATGCTCCTAGCCTAAAGTGGAATCTGCCTACTTGTATGCTCCTAGCCTAAAGTCGATTCTGCCTATCTGTATCTACTTAGCCTAAAGTCGAACCTGCCCATTTTGTACACACCTAAACCCCCCACCCATACCTAGGCAACACCCACCATACACAACATGGCCTCCGCCCACCCCAATAGGCCTCCATGCTCTGACTCCATCCGCCTTACGACATTCCTACCAGCTCTACTCACACACGAGCGCCACCACCACCAATCCCCACCCACTAACACTGTCCCCAACCCCAAATCCACTGCCGGAGGCACATACTACACGTTACCAGTTCACACAAGAAACACTAGACTAGGAGCCCACACCAATACTCACAAACTCACACTGCAGTCACTCCCTACAACCTCTACCAACACTCCCACTCCTACACCCCTAGACCCCACCACTAAACTCCACACCAACACCACTAAACACAACACCAGCTCCGTCAAACCCAGCACACACGAACCTTCCCAAATCCAGCTGGCCCTCATTAACGCCAGATCCTTACAAGGACACGCCACAGAAATACACGACCTAATATCCGACCTCGAGCTAGATTCTCTAGCCATTACAGAAATTTGGCTCATGAATCCTCTGGACCTGCCATATGCCAGGCCCTCCCCCCTGGGTACATCATCCTCCGTCAAGATAGACCAACACACAAAGGCGCAGGTGTGGCCCTAATAGTCAGAGAAACACTGAAGGCAAGACAAATTAATCCCATCACATCCGAGAACTTTGATGCCCTATCAGTGAAAATCTCCTTCTCTCCCAACGACACCATGATATGATATGATATGGCATTTGTAACGCGCCTATACACAAGTGTATTGTCACCATGACAATGCACCTTATCTACGGCCGCCAGGCCCACTCCTGAATTTCCAAGCCGACATCCTTCACCTCCTAAGGAACAACCTCAAACCTAATACTAAAGCCATACTGCTAGGAGACCTGAACCTTGGATTCAATGACACAAAAGACAACACAGCAAAACCTTCGCTAAGGCCCTTCTAGACCTACAATTCATCCAGAGAGTTGACTCTGCCACTCACACCAAAGGCTGCATACTAGACTGGCTAGTCAACCACAACTGCAGCGTAGACATCAGCTCAAACACGCCACAACCATGGACCGACCACCACCTCATCCACTTCTACATCCCAACAAAGACAGCGACTAGTCAAAACCTTCCTATGCCAGCTGCCCTAGCCAGATCAAAAAAGCTACTCACTAAAGAGAGAATGTGTCCACTCCTAGAAGTCTCAGCACTAGCATCACCCACATCCAACAACCCCGAAGAACTAGTCGAACTTTACGACACCACCATCAAAGAGATCTTCGAAACAATTGCCCCATTAGAGACAAAAAAAGCGAAGAAACTCTTTCACGCCAACTCATGGTTCAACCAAGACCTACGCGACCTAAAAACACTCAAAAGACAAGCACTCAAAAAATGGCAATCCCACCCCTCCGCCCCTCTACGTGACTCATACCTAATTATTGTTAAACAATACAAAAACGCCATAGCCAAAGCCAAAGCTGACACATACAATACTAGAATCGACAACGCCCAATCACACTCAAAAGAACTATTCGCTATCTTCAACGAACTAGTCACACCGCCCGCATCTAAACATCAAATAGTCAAAGACGAGAATTGGTGTAATGACATCCAGAAGGCTATGCTTGACAAAATAGACGTACTCCAAAAGAAAATCAAAACCAACCTTGACAATCTACCCAAGTCTCTCACAAAACACGGACTGGCCCCAGCCCGAAACACACTACCCAACATAACAGCAATCCTCCACCGCCGTTCACCTTTAGAAAGGTAACCGCTCCTGAGGTCCTACGCATCATGAAACAAATAAAACCCTCACTCTGCAAGGGGGACATCTGTCCAGCAAACATAATCAAAGACTGCGCAGAACCCCTAGCCCACTTTATTGCTAACTTTATTAATGCCTCGTTCGCCACTGGCTCAGTACCTTCCTCCCTCACGGAAGACTGGGTTTGCCCACCACTAAAAAAAAAACACGCTAGACCCAGACTCACCCAACAACTACAAACCCATTACAACAGTTCCATGCCTGCTGAAAATCCTGTATAAGGCCGCCTATCTACAGACACAAGCCTACCTTGAATCTCACAACATCCTAGGCAAGAGACAGTCTGGTTTTCGCCCACGTCATGGCACAGAGTCAGCACTACTCGACCTAAAGAACCAACTCCTAAAAAACATGGATAAAGGTAAATGTGCTATCCTCTTACTCCTTGGCCTGTCGGCTGCGTTCGACTTAGTTGACCACAAAACCCTTAGGACACACCTCACCAATACAGCCCACTTCTCGGATGAAGCCACAGCTTGGATCTCATCCTTCTTGGAGGGCAGAGCTATGAAGGTCTACTCAGACCAAGCGTCAGCCACTCCCTCCCCTATCAATTGTGGAGTACCACAAGGGTCCTGCACCTCCCCCACACTATACAACTTATTCACACTCCCACTATTCAATGACCTAGAAGAATTCGGCATAACATTCACCAATTATGCCGACGATACTCAAATCCTTCTCCCACTAACTGGTGACTACGAGCAAGACCTAAAAACCCTACAAAACACTTATGCCATCATCCAGGCATGGATGGCAGCCAATGGCCTCTGTCTCAATGGAGACAAGACAGAGATTCTACTGGTGGGTCCCAAAGAAACCCTCAGCAAACTAGACAGCAAATACAGCACCTTCTTAATTGAGAACTCGGTAATCTCTGTCTCCTCTGCTGTAAAAACACTAGGTGTATACCTAGATTCTACCCTGTGCATGGACAGACATGTCAGTCACATCTCCTCCTCAGCAGCCCTTACACCCAAAATAATCAATGCAGTAAAGCCCCACTTGTCCACTACAAACCGCCTCAACATCGCCAGGGCCACCATAGGTGCGAAACTGGACTACTGCAACGTCCTCCTACTAGGCATTCTGCCAAAAACATGAATAGGCTCCAGATTGCACAGAACAACGCTTTGAGAGCAGCCCTCAATATTCCAAAGAGGGAACACATCTCCCTAGCAAGACAAAATGCTCACTGGCTCCCAGTTAAAGAGTGCATTCAGTTCAAGACTCTCACCATTACCCACAGATGCATATCCCAATCTGCCCCCAGCTACCTCACTGAACGGATACAACCAGTCCAATCACTCAGACCCCAAAGGGACGTGTATGCCAACCAGCTTGCAATACCAAACTTTACTAGCAGTAAAGCTGGCGGCTCAAGTTTCGAAGTCCTAGCGCCAAAAGCCTGAAACTCCCTGCCGCCTAAACTAAGTGCTGAAATATCCCTCATAGCCTTCAGAAAAGCTCTGAAAACCACCCTATTTAAGTGAATGCCATCTATGATTCTACTGCATATAATCAATGTCTGTAAATTACAACTGTACCTTGCTCACTGTTCCCATGTAACCCAGGAACCATAGCCATGCCTGTAACCATGTCTCCATTTCTGCTCTTGCTAGCTTCACCATGCCAAGTAAACTGTCTTGTAACAGCGCCACGATGCCCGAGGGCAGCTGCTGCGCTTTAAAAATGCAAATAAATTAATAAATAAATAATGTCATGGTACAAACGAATTCCCAGCCTGCTCTTTGATCCTGCTCTTCCCTATAACGAGTGCTTGTGGAGGCTCTGCAGGGAGTTCTTTACAAGGTCTGCTTATGTGAGCCGTGCTGTGTAAGGAAGCTGCTGCTCGGCCCTGCTGTCTGAATGTCTTCTGTGGCTTGAAGCTCTGCAGGGGCAGCCCACTCTCCTTCTTGTACCTCTGTGCATGTTTCCTAAGTCTTACTCTCGGCTCTGTGAGGTGTCCCCTGTGATCCCTGTTCTAAAGGAATTCTTAGCGACAGCTTGACAACCAAGCAGGAGAAAAACGAGGTTCTCATTTTGAACCCTAAGGAAGGTATATCTTTGTCCATTCTACATCAAGATACACTGGTGGCGCTTTATTGACCCTAAGTTATCACCTCGTCCCTGTTCCTCGTCACAGCCTTTATGAGAGTAAGCCCACGAATCATAGCCCCTGACAATTAACAAAAAACGTTATCCTCCTAGCACCTGACTTCTAACGTGGGATCGCCTGTTTGTTTCCCCCCCGGGAAACAGGCGCCTCGCTGCAGCTGTATATGTGCCTCTTTCACCATTTTGCAAAGGTATCATTTATTTATGTATTTAAAGGTCTATACAGCGCTGATCCTACCCAGAGTATCTCTGAGCTGTTTTCATAGTTTAAAGAGTGGGGGCCAAAAATAAGGTACCAGGAAAGGAGATCTGACTCGATTCCGTTTTAGGGAATTTAGGGAAGGTGATTGTTAGGGAGGTCTTTGCCCAACACTCTGGTGAGGGTTGTGTAACCATCTAACCTAATGGTAGAAGAGGAAAGAGCAAACCCTTGTATGGTAAGCGCAGCAGAGCAGTCGGGCTGGACTTCAGGAGGGAGAAAGGCTAGCAGAGAGTTGCAATGAATGATATGATATGATAGGTGAGCACGGACTCAGGGATCGAACCTGTGGTGCTTAGTGTCGTCTTGCTGCCAACGCGAGCACGTTGCCCCTGAGCAATCCTCCCTAGACACAAATCCCACTAGTCACGACAAAAGAATACACCACTCTAGTATACGGAAAAATACACACTTGTATTAGCAGGTCACACATATAATACTTATGTTAGGAAAAATAAGCACACGGTTCAAACATAACAAAGCAGAACATAGGGAAAGCATAAACACAGGCAATGGCCAGTTAAGGCCTTACTAACCCTGCCCTGAGAAGTCAGCCCCACGCCTGGTGGCAGGCACTATACATATCGACTGTGAGGGAAAGGTTAATAGTTGATCTCTAGATAATAACACGTACAGCATTGCTCATGACATTCGGCTTCCACACAGAACATAGTGCACGTTTTCTCCCACCCTCCATATAAGTATTAGACATAATGTGCACACAGCACAGTAGTAAATCACATAGGGGTGGTACAAGAGTGGTGCACAATTTGCAACAAAGCCAGGAGAGCAACGGCCAGCCAGGATATATATTTAGATTTACACTACCTATGCCCAGAGGGGCATATTACACTCCTAGAAGGGAAGTACAAGTAACACAGAGTGATACAGCATATATCCTGAGGCGTGAGTCTAAAATACAGATTTAGAAATCCCTAATAAATCAGGGTAGTCCCTAAAAATCCAGGCCTTAGTAAAGAACTCTAGGGATCCTTGGGAGACCCTATAAACATCTCACAGCTCAGGTAGGTACTTCACAGTGTCACCTGTAGCAGCTCTAGTGTTGCAAATGTTCCCCCTTAAAAACTAATGAAACCACGCTACAGGCTGACCCGTTCTTGTGATGAAAACGCCAGTTAAGTCCCAATTCCTCCCACAGGATGCAAAGATGGTAGCAAAAACCCCAGGGGAACCCATAGAAGAACCCTAAGAAGAGATCCGGGCCACGTTTCAGACCCAGCAGCCCCAGAACAGAATGGAGCCAAGCCGGGTACAGCACCTACTGCACCCCCTCAGAGGTCCTCTGCCTTTCCTCTCCTTCCCCCAGAAGTTCACTGTCTCCCAGGTTCTGGTTCTCTCAAGGTTGAACTATTGCAACAGCCTCTTTTCTAAATCTTCCTGCCTCTGCTCTCCACCCTTTGCAACTTATACAGAACAGGACTGCAAGACTTGTCCTTGGCCTCAAGCCCTGGGATCTTATCTCTCCAGCCCTGAAATCTCTTAACTGGCTCCCAGTGGCTGCAAGTATTAAATTCAAGACCCTTTGCATTGTTCACAAGGCTTTCTGGGGCCTAGATCCAAAATACCTTCAGTTGTCCCTCTGTAAATACCTTCCCTCCCAAGCCCTTCACTCCTCCACCTCTAACTCCCTCAGGATCAGTCGTTTTTCTAAGAAACAAGCTGGGGGTAGATCTCTGCCTCCCTCTGGAACAGCTTCCCTGTCACTCTGAAACTTGAGGAGAACCACCTCCGGTTCCGGAAGCACCTCAAGACCTCCCTTTTTGCTTCTGCCTTCTCACCTACTCTCCCCACTTGATCTTTTCTGTCTCGGCATCGTGCACCTGGTCTCCCTCTGTCTTTAGGGCCAAGGTGCCTGCTCACCCTGCCACTCACCCGCACTGCCTCTGGGCAATCCCTTGCACTGGAGTATGTACCTGTAACCCTACAGTAACCCCACTTTCTTTTTCTGCACTTATTCAGACACACCCTGTCTGTTGCCTTATGGCTAGCACTTGTCACTTGCTGGCTGCACTACCACTATCTGCTGTTTTGTTATTTGTTTATTTATTAATGTTCTAATTACTTATTTCTATTTTTGCCCAGCACTTTCCGCCTCTCCCCCTCTCCCTTGCACTTATCCCCTCCCTTCCCCATGCACTTGCGCATTCTAAATGTCACTGGGCCTAGTAAGATCGCTGTTTTTGTTCTCCTTTGTTCTCCTCCCTTGCCTCGTCACGCTCTGAAACACTTGTGTATTAGCGCGATACAAATAAAATATCAATATCAAGTCGGTTGGATTCCAGTTGCAGGGATCTTCTACTATGGACAACAAAAACCCAGGAGTCAAAGGTAAGTACTTACAATGTTGGTTCCTGAAAACACTGTTGCAGGAAAGCAGAACAACCCGGTAAATAAATGGTTCATTTTAGAGGGCGCAATGAAGGATCAGGTCATCGAGGGACTAGAATCCTAAACCAACAGCGACTATGACAGCCCAAATGAAGAGCGATTGTCCATCACAGGAGTGGAACCCATCACCAAGAAGTGGAATTCACAACCGAGATGTCTCCAGGAGGACAGAGGAACCGGAACATGGCAGACCACAGCGACTAAGTAGGCAAACGTGGTTGGCACACCAGAAACATTGCCCCTGCAGCAAGACAATGGCGGTGGCGAACTAGGATGGCCAAGAGAAACAGAGGTGGGTCCCAACACTCTTCCAGTGTCAGCAGCTTCCATTACCAAGATGGGGGTCCCTAGCAGTAAACAGCGTTAAGCAAGGGTAAAACTGTCATGATCTCTGCTTCCAAAAGGTCAGGGTTTTCCCAACTCCCTTGGAAGCAGATCCATAACCCAGGTTCCGAGTGCCAACCAGTCCCAATTGGGACCTTTTGGACCCAGTCCTGGCGCCAGTGGCACCAGGCTCATAAATATGCCCAGTCCCAGCGCTGGAAGCGCCGGGCTCATAATGCTTGGGTGGACTTACCTTCAGCAGACCATGCTGCTTACTTGCCTGCCAGTTGAGCCTCTGATCCTCTTCTGTTTGGAACTACTTTTCCTGTTGGGTGGGGCTGGAGCCACTCCCTAGATTCAGAACACTGGAACTCTTCTGGAAGGCAGGAACTCTTTTCTTACCAGGAACTCTTTTCTTACTTAGGCGTGGCTGTGGAAGGAGGGACCTAAGCACTACAGGAGGCTATTTAAACCACACCCGGTGGATGAATCTTGCTTTGCGTTATTCTGCAACCTCTGCAGCAGAACGCTCATCGTGTCTTCTGCATCCGGTCCTGGGCCTAAGGAAAAAGGCTTACCATCCTGAATCCAGTCTTCAGCAACACCTATAAAGACAAGAAAGAACAGGTTAGCATTCCGGCATCTGAAAGGCAAAGGCTTACCATCCTGAATCCAGTCTTCAGCAACACCTATAAAGACAAGAAAGAACAGGTTAGCATTCCGGCATCTGAAAGGCAAAGGCTTACCTACTCTTCGTGCGCTCCGGAGGTCTTCACACTGCATTCCGGCATCTGAAAGACAAAAGTTTACCAACTCTTCGCACGCTCCGGAGGCCTTCGGCGCTGCATCCCGCATCTGAAAGACAAAACAAGGTGCGTTTAAAGACATTGGGGAACTTTAATACTCACGTGCCATTACTCCTTTCCACATCTAATCCAGTGGGTATTCCGGCACCCTGCAGCCGCTCCGAACTCGTACCTGCAAAAACAAAGACAGTTAGAGCGCATAGTGAAGCAGGCAACAAGCGCTTACTTATGTGCTTCCAGGCGCTTCTATTCATCACACGGGCTCCATCTTCAACTCACTTCAGCCCGTCATCCGCCATCGCCGGAACCCTGCAAAACAAGAGACATCATTACTAAAGACTTTAAAGACATTTGAATGACTCGAATGCCTGCGCTACCTATCCAGTGAAGAAACTGGTTACAGCACCCTGCCCCGAGGCAGATGGAGAGCTCGGCATTCACTTACCTAAGGTGAGAGCGTTAACCTTTGGGGGTCTACAGGAGAGGAGAAGAGGAAAGAGATAGGGACACCCCAATAACCCCAGTTCATTAACCCCATATTTTCTATCTGCAGACATCTTACTCTACACGTCAGGCATACAGTGCACAGAGGTCCAGCCCAAAGAGCCAACCGGGTGCTACACATCACCTTTGAAGATACGGTAGTCGCCCAGTCAAGACCGGCGCCTCTGCGAGAATCAGGTGAGCGTTACAGAACGCAAAGACTACCGCAAAACTCTCGCCCAGGCGCTATGGAAACCTCGGATACTGACCCCCTAGCCCGGTTACTTGGGGAACTAAGGGCAGAAGTGCATGCAGCTCGTCAGGAAACGAATGCTCTAAGAAGGGAACTAATTATTTCCAAGGAGAGAACAGACAATCTTGCTAGACAAGTGCTACAGTCACAAGCCGGACAGACCCCGTTACCCACATCAGGGGCAAATCTTCCTTCAACATCCTCTATGAATCCAGTGCAGATCAACCTACCTGGGAATGTACCTCTGGCTCCGCCCGAACGATTTTCTGGTGACCCAAAGAGGTTTGCAGTATTTATCAATCAGTGCCGGTTGCACTTCTTATGCCGGCCAGCAGCCTTTCCAACTGATCAAGCAAAAGTAGCTTTTGTACTTTCGTACCTTAGTGGCAATGCGGCAGACTGGTCGATCCCTCTAGTTAATCAAGATGATCCGGTTCTCCATGATTTTCAAGCCTTTCAGCTTAGTATGGAAAAACTGTTCGCAAGACATTCACAGGGGCAGGCCTTGGACAATGAGCTTCTTTAGTTGCGACAGGGTAATCGAGACCTTTTGGCTTATATTGCATCTTTCAATAGACTAATAGTGGAAACTCAATGGCCTGAGGACAAAAGGATTACGCTGTTTTATAGAGGTCTACGTGGAGAGCTCAAAGACGTTTTAGCCCAAGTAGTGAATCCCCCACAAGACTGTTCGGATTATATAGACTTCGTCGTTCAAATAGATCACAGGCTGCAGAACAGGAAGGCCGATCGTTCCAAGTTTGATGCTCGAGTATTTTCCAAACCGCCAACTCCTTCCAAAGGAGTAGACTCCGGGGAACCCATGCAAATAGGGGGTCTGAAAGGTCCTCTAACACAAAGGGAGCGGGAAAGGAGGAAACAGTTGCAATTATGCCTATATTGCGGAAACTCAGGGCACTTTCTTCGAGACTGTCCGGTGAAACCTGCCAAGAAGGCAGTAGGAGCTGCAGTTACCAAAGTTACAAACTCTGAGCAGGGAAACGACCTCGCCCGACAAGAATAGAGGTCCTCTTGCCGAGCGTGAAAACCAGTTCCGTGACCTCGCATTTCGTGATACCTATGGTCCTCATTAGCCCTGATAATCCGGATCGATTACATGCAATTGAAGCTTACGTCGACAGCGGTGCCATCGGCAATTATGTGGATCATGAAATGGTTTTGAGGATGAATCTAACTCTTTGTCCCAAGGCTGTAAAGGACGTCATTACTACGGTGGATGGTACGGAGATAGCCTCCGGGCCAGTAACGCATACCACTCAAGAGGTGACGCTAGTAAGTCAAGATGGACACCATGAGAAGATCGTGTTCGATGTGATCAAGGCCCCTCAGTTTCAGATTATTCTAGGAATACCTTGGTTAGAGAAACACAATCCTCTGATCGATTGGCGAGCAAGAACGGTCCAGTTTCCAGAATGTGTCTCTACTTGTCACCCTCCACCTGGTGTTGCACTGGCCGCAATTTCTTCAGAGACTCCCCAGTTACCTCCCGAATACCTAGAATACCAAGATGTTTTCCGGAAGGATCAGGCTAACTCTCTACCTCCTCATAGGTCTTATGACTGCCAGATAGACCTGATACCTGGATCTACTCCTCCTTGTAGTAGAATTTATGCCCTCACCGAGCCTGAGAACCTTCACCTTCGACAATACCTGGATCAATACCTGGCAAATGGGTTTATTCGTCCTTCCAAGTCCCCTGCTTCTTCAGCTTTGTTCTTCGTTCCAAAAAAGGAAGGAGACCTTAGAACTTGTATCGATTATCGCTCCCTGAACCAGATCACCGTTAAGAATAGATATCCGTTACCTTTGATCCCTGAACTCCTGGACCAAGTCAGAAAAGCATGCATATATACAAAGCTGGATCTTAGAGGAGCTTACCACTTGGTACGAGTAAAAGAGGGCGATGAATGGAAGACGGCCTTCCGCACCAAGTATGGGCTATTTGAATATCAGGTCATGCCCTTCGGACTTTGCAATGCCCCGGCCGCCTTTCAATATTTTATGAACGATGTCCTCAGAGAGCTCATAGATGTATGTGTTGTTGTTTACATTGACGACATCCTCGTTTATTCTTCATCGGAATCTGAACATCGGAAACACGTGAAAATGGTCCTCGAAAGATTGCGTCAACACAAACTTTTCGCTAAGTTGGAAAAATGTGTTTTCAACGTGACTGAAGTTGAATTCTTGGGATACATATTATCACCTGGCGGAGTGCGTATGGATTCAAAGAAGGTCGATGCAGTTCTCAAATGGCCATCACCATCCTCCGTAAAAGGTGTGCAAAGCATGTTAGGCTTCGCTAACTTTTACCGCAGGTTTATCCCCGAATTCTCTCGAATAGTCCAGCCCATCACTGCCTTGTTAAAGAAAAACAAATGTTTTGAATGGTCTACCGAGGCGGAACAAGCTTTCCAGGATTTGAAGACTAAATTTATCTCTGCACCAATCTTAAAACACCCTCGCCCCGAACTCCCCTACATCATGGAAACTGAAGCTTCAAGCCTTGCCATGGGGGCAGTTCTATCACAAAAGGACCCGGTAACCAATCAGTTGCATCCCGTGGCATTTTGGTCCCGCAAATTCTCGCCTCCTGAAATCAATTACACGATTACTGACAAGGAACTTCTGGCTATCAAGTCTGCCTTTAAGGCTTGGCGGCATTATCTGCTGGGGGCCCGACACACCGTTACTGTGATTACGGATCACCGAAACCTGCAATATTTGAAGACCGCAAAAGCCCAATCCTCTAGACAACTCCGTTGGGCATTATTCTTTGCCGAGTTTGACTTCATAATTACCTATCGACCTGGTACAAAGAACGGTAAAGCCGATGCCCTTTCTCGGATGGGAGTGGAAGAACACTTGGTCAACCCTAAACCTGAACCAATCATTCCCGAACAAAGAATTCTGGGTGTAATCGCCACAGAATCCATAGAGGAAGTTAAGGATAAAGCCAGGCAACTTGTAACTCCAGCAGACATACAGAATTGGCATCTGCAGGGAAAGGACTTTGCAGTAAAGGACAACTTATTGTATTTCCAAGAACGATTATACCTACCCAGCACAGATTTACAGAAAAAAGTAATCTCTTGTTATCACGACTCTTTAATGGAAGGTCATCCCGGTATAGCCAAGACCTCAGAAAAGATCAAGCGCTACTTCTGGTGGCCGTCTTGGAAAAAAGATATCAGAGACTTTATAATGTCCTGTGGAGTATGCGCCCAAAACAAGAGTCAAAAGGAAAGACCAGCAGGCCTCTTACGCCCTATTGACATCCCACCTCGCCCTTGGCATACGCTTTCTATGGACTTCATCACCGATCTACCTCCATGCTCCGGATACAATACGATTCTAGTAATCGTGGACTTATTCTCCAAGATGGCGCATTTCATTCCGCTCAAAGGCTTGCCAACAGCAGCAACTCTGGCCCGAGAATTTCTCGAAAACATCGTCCGACTGCA
The DNA here is from genome assembly GCF_040938575.1 of Ambystoma mexicanum. Lineage (NCBI taxonomy): Eukaryota > Metazoa > Chordata > Amphibia > Caudata > Ambystomatidae > Ambystoma > Ambystoma mexicanum. Next base: position 1,417,889,017 of record NC_090923.1, on the reverse strand, counting down.
CGGTTTTCCTTCGGTTCTAATTTCGGATCGAGGTAGTCAATTTATTTCTCATTTTTGGCGAAGTTGCTGTCGGTCGGCTCAAATTGATGTGAGACTATCGACCAGTCACCACCCTCAGACCGACGGACAAACCGAGAGGACCAATCAAACTCTGGAACAGTATTTACGCTGCATGCTGCAACAAACTGAAAAAACTTGGAAAGATATCCTTTGGATAGCCGAGTATGCCTACAATAACTCTGTCCATTCGGGAACTGGGAAAACCCCGTTTTTTCTTTTGTACGGCAGTCACCCTCGAACCTCGGAGTTGGATCCCCTCCAAGATCTTGAAACACCAGCAGTAGACTACCTGCATTCTACAATCACCCAAGCCTTTAAGGAAGCTGTTTCTCACCTTCAAAGGGCTAAAGAACAATACAAGAAAGGAGCAGATCAACATCGGAAGGAAGCCCCTCACTATCAAGTAGGGGATCAAGTCTGGTTATCCACCAAATATCTATCTCTAAAAGGGCCACGCACATTCAACCCAAGATACCTTGGTCCCTATTCCATCACTACCATAGTAAACCCAGTAGCGGTCAAGTTGGACTTGCCCCCGCACATGAAGATACATCCGGTCTTCCACGTCTCTCTATTAAAACCCGTGCAACCTCAAACCCGACTAACCAAATCTCCAAAACCTATCCTAGTGGATGGAGAACTCGAGTTTGAAGTCAAAAGCATTCTGGACTCCAAGATCTCCAAATCTAAACTATTCTACCTAATTGACTGGAAAGGCTACGGCCCCCAAGAGAGATCCTGGGAACCTGCTGAATATGTCCACGCTCCTCGCCTAATCAAAAGATTTCACTGAACATTTCCTGACAAGCCAAAACCCCCGGAGAAGCCCGGTTTGGGAGGGGCCTTGAGGGGGGGTACTGTCATGATCTCTGCTTCCAAAAGGTCAGGGTTTTCCCAACTCCCTTGGAAGCAGATCCATAACCCAGGTTCCGAGTGCCAACCAGTCCCAATTGGGACCTTTTGGACCCAGTCCTGGCGCCAGTGGCACCAGGCTCATAAATATGCCCAGTCCCAGCGCTGGAAGCGCCGGGCTCATAATGCTTGGGTGGACTTACCTTCAGCAGACCATGCTGCTTACTTGCCTGCCAGTTGAGCCTCTGATCCTCTTCTGTTTGGAACTACTTTTCCTGTTGGGTGGGGCTGGAGCCACTCCCTAGATTCAGAACACTGGAACTCTTCTGGAAGGCAGGAACTCTTTTCTTACCAGGAACTCTTTTCTTACTTAGGCGTGGCTGTGGAAGGAGGGACCTAAGCACTACAGGAGGCTATTTAAACCACACCCGGTGGATGAATCTTGCTTTGCGTTATTCTGCAACCTCTGCAGCAGAACGCTCATCGTGTCTTCTGCATCCGGTCCTGGGCCTAAGGAAAAAGGCTTACCATCCTGAATCCAGTCTTCAGCAACACCTATAAAGACAAGAAAGAACAGGTTAGCATTCCGGCATCTGAAAGGCAAAGGCTTACCATCCTGAATCCAGTCTTCAGCAACACCTATAAAGACAAGAAAGAACAGGTTAGCATTCCGGCATCTGAAAGGCAAAGGCTTACCTACTCTTCGTGCGCTCCGGAGGTCTTCACACTGCATTCCGGCATCTGAAAGACAAAAGTTTACCAACTCTTCGCACGCTCCGGAGGCCTTCGGCGCTGCATCCCGCATCTGAAAGACAAAACAAGGTGCGTTTAAAGACATTGGGGAACTTTAATACTCACGTGCCATTACTCCTTTCCACATCTAATCCAGTGGGTATTCCGGCACCCTGCAGCCGCTCCGAACTCGTACCTGCAAAAACAAAGACAGTTAGAGCGCATAGTGAAGCAGGCAACAAGCGCTTACTTATGTGCTTCCAGGCGCTTCTATTCATCACACGGGCTCCATCTTCAACTCACTTCAGCCCGTCATCCGCCATCGCCGGAACCCTGCAAAACAAGAGACATCATTACTAAAGACTTTAAAGACATTTGAATGACTCGAAACTTACCGTTCGTGCAGTAAACGACGGACAGCAGTCCTCTGAAGTCAAGAGGCCTGCGCTACCTATCCAGTGAAGAAACTGGTTACAGCACCCTGCCCCGAGGCAGATGGAGAGCTCGGCATTCACTTACCTAAGGTGAGAGCGTTAACCTTTGGGGGTCTACAGGAGAGGAGAAGAGGAAAGAGATAGGGACACCCCAATAACCCCAGTTCATTAACCCCATATTTTCTATCTGCAGACATCTTACTCTACACGTCAGGCATACAGTGCACAGAGGTCCAGCCCAAAGAGCCAACCGGGTGCTACACATCACCTTTGAAGATACGGTAGTCGCCCAGTCAAGACCGGCGCCTCTGCGAGAATCAGGTGAGCGTTACAAAAACTGACCAGAAAATGGTTCCAGGGTGGCCCCAGCAGATGCAGAGGACCCAAGAAGGATGTGCAGCTTTCAAAAATGCCAAATGGAGCACAGGCAAGAGATTCCAGTCCCACCAGTATGGCCAGCCTCAGTATCAAAATCTGATACAACACTTTGGGCACCAAATCATCCAGCAGGTAAGCCAACCTGTTACCTTCTATACCATTTACAGGGCTGACAGACTCAATGCTTTAGGAGGTGGAGATGCCCTCATAGCCCAATCCTCTCTACATACCAGGTCCTCCCTTGTTCCCGCCATTCCAGGATTTGAAATGCCGCTTCTCAAGCTTTCTACCAACCTGCACACCACGTACAACATACTCCTTATCTACAGACAACCAAATGGTCCAAGCCACCCTGAACTAGACATCCCTCTTTTCATCACTCCTTTGATGAAACCGAGGACCAAATTCTTAAGTGATTTTAACCTCAGATTAAACGATGCATCAGACCCCTAAGCTGCAGCGCTAGTATCAGAATTAGCAGTTATGAACCTTACCCAATTGATTGAAGCTCCCATCCTTTCCCATCCAAAGGACGCACCCTTGATTGAACCGAATAACTACAGGTGAAAATGTCCAATGTGTTGTAAAGCGGTCAGCCATGCTCCTTCACTGTGCAGTGTGCTCCTTCAGTCACGCGAAGATGCCCCGCTCTCTGCACGCAGCCTTTTGACAGCCTATCTGGCCCACCACCAAAGCCATACCTTTGATGGCTGACCACTTTACAACACATTGGACCTTTTCCCCTGTAGTTATTCGGTGAAAGGAGTACCTAGAGACCAGCCCAGTGTGGCATATGCATCACTAATACAGTGCCTATCAATTGCTACATAGCTTAGACGTCCTGTGTACAGAACCTTGTCCTGATGATGGCCGTCCCAAAGATGAGGCTCATTTAGCCCAGTTCTAAACGGCCAAAACACCTGGTGTAGACATACTACTCCCCGAATTCACAGCACATTGATTGCTGTTCACACTTGAAAAATGTTATCTGTTGCCTCTTAGTTGTTTTACGTTGTCTTTAGAATTCCGCTTTGAATTGTTTCACAATTGAACTGTGTCTGTTTTGACAAACCTCCACAGAGGTTGGGTTTGTTGCACACACACCATTTTCAACTTTGTCCTGAGCATTGGTGGTAAATGGTGTTTTAAAGCATTTACGTTTATGTTCTGTTATGGTCCAACAAACCATTAATGATGTCTATTCTCTCTCTGTAAATTGTGTTGTTGTGTTTTTGACTCATGCAATTACAACATAAAAAGTCCTCTAGAGATCTTTCTCTATGATAACAATTTTGTCATTTTTTCAAACCAATTGTGGGAGCCCTTCGTGTATGAGTACCCTTGAACCTATTCATTGGTGTATTTTGTATCCATAAATACATTACATTGGTCCAACCACTACCTCATCCATTTCAGTCTACCCCTTGGAAAGTCCCTCATAGCCCACGCATCTGCACAGTAGTCAATACAAGCGAGCAACAGCCGCAACTTGACACAAGAGACACATGAGCTCACACTGCTGGCCTCGCTTAGTGCATGCCCTCAGTCCCAAAACAGGATCCCTCAGGACCAAGTGGACCACTACCACACCGGTACCTCCACACCCTGGACCCCATGCTCCGTTCAAAACAAAAATGCCCAAACCACACAAACCCCAAAACACCTGGTTCTCAGTGGAACTCGTCTTGCTACGAAGACGAAAAAGGGTTCTTGAGCACTTCTGCAAAAGGCACGCTTCCCCTAATAACTGCTCTGCTCTAGCCACTGCCACCCTCACCTACAAGAAATCAGTAGTCACACTGAAAGCTAACACATACAATACTGGATCTCAAACGCAGCCTCTAACACCAAAGAATTTCATCCATCCTGAGTGTACCTGAAACCCCAATCCCAGTACTGCCATCACTCGCTCAGACAAAGCTTGGTGTACCACCATAAAAGACGATCTGTCATACAAAATAGAGACACTTCTAACTAAAATTAGTACCAAAAAAGCCATCTTGGCAGCCAAAGGCCCCACAAGTGAGCTCCCTGTTCAGTCTATTGTAGCTCTCTTGTCATCCACCCCCACATTTTCATTCTGCCAGGTCTCACATGCCCCAAAAACGATTTTGGCGCTAAAACCCTCTAACTGCAAAGGTAACCCATGCCTCGCCCACATAGTGAAGCTCTGCGCTCCCACCCTTGCACCCACCATTACTGACTTTGCTGACTTATCCTTCATGACTAACACTGTACCCTCCTGTATCAAAGCTGCTTGGATCACACCACTCCAAAAAAAAATGAATTGCTAGATTCTGACATTCCCACAAACTACCGCCCCATCACCAATGCCCTGTTCCTGCTCAAGATACTTGATTGCCTAGCCTACACTCAAGTTCAACAATTCCTAGAGCAAGATCACCTGCTCAGAAAGAGACCCCCTTAGATGTGCCTCAAGGCTTCTGCTTGTCACCCACACTATACAATACATACACGAAGCCCTTATTCAACCTCCTGGATTCACGGGAGATCTACACAAACTTTGCAGATGATCCCCAAATACTCATCCACATCTCAGGTTATTACTCCAGAGACACTGATGCTATCAAAATAGTGTACAGCACTATCCAAAATTGGATGTCCACCCATAACTTATGCTTAAACGATGACAAAACTGAGCTCCTCATTGTTGCCTCTCCTTACCGGCTAAAAAACCTGGATCCTGCCTTTCCCACACTCTGCACTGATGGCACATCCATACCAGTCCTGAAGCATGTAAAAACATTGGGGTTCCACCTGGATGCAGAGCTAACGAAGACCAGGCAAATTAATGCTTTAACTTCTTCCACAGCTTGAACAGCCAGACTCAACTCCCTGAGCAGGCAATTCCTCTCACCAAGTAACTGCCTCACACTCGCATAGGCACTCGTCCTTACAAACCTGGACTACTGTAATGTACTCCACCATTGCTGCTTACTTAAACAAACTACAATTGCTGCAAAACAAAGCACTGAGCACTGTCCTGGGACTTAAACGTTCTGACCACATCACAGCAGTCAGACGTGAAGCACACTGGTTACCTAACAATGCCCCTTTTGACTTTTCCCACTTTTGTATCTACAAGGAATCTCTTCTCTACCTCAACAACAGCATTTCACAAAATCTCCCAGTATGTACTCTAAGATCGAGTTCCAGCATCCTGCTGATTACCCTGCGCTACACGAGCAAAAGAGTTGGGGGCGTTAGCTTTTTTGTCACAGCTCCCACCCTTTGGAAAACACTACCACCAGCTCTCATAAATCTCATAAATGAATAGTCACATACCACTTTCAAAAGACTCTTAAAAACCTGGCTGTTGGATTAATACAATTTACGCTTATCATTCAACTTGCTGATCATAACTATTGCATTGCTCTGTTTGTATATCCTATGTATCTGCTATTGTACCAAACGCTGTGATACTCTTGGGTCTGGGTGTTACAGAAATGTTATAAATAAATAAATAAATCCTGCAGAACTGAGTGTAGGAACAGGCTTTGCCCTATATGTACCTTCACACACAGGGGCTGGCTTCAGCCAACCCACCAATTCATGAGGAGATTTAAAGCAAAGGTGTTGCAGTCAGTGAACCAGATTTGCCCCAAACAACCACCAAAAACCCAGGCTCACCCCCACAGGAAGGTAAGTGGCTTGTTCAGGGCCAGGCCCTCATCTAGGCCAGTTCAAATCCCTATGGAGGGTCCTATTTTGGGCTCACGAAGAGCCCATGTCTTCACAACGGCCATTTTAGACCTGCCTCGTAGTTATATTGAACAAAGGAAGCCACTAAAACAAAATGACCAAGAGTAGGACTTAAACAAATCTATTAACATCCCAATGGCAACCATAAAGGTACATTGGACTAGTAATGCAGTAAATCAGCTTGCAGCCCTATGAAACCAAACCTGAATATGAGCTGCCACCAGCCTATCCCTTAAAACCAATGTACGTGATACAACCACTGTAGGGCACAAAGGGCGTTCAACAGAAGCACTGCTGGGCCTTGCAGCCTTATGGGCAACTGAGGACCATATACTCTTAAGGAGTGAAATAAGGGATGTAGTGGCAGGGGGACTTCAGCAGAATTCTGTCGTAACACAAAAATAAATCAGAAACTCCAAAAAATAAAGGGGGAGGGGAGCAAAAATGCAGATCTGCCCTTACAGTGGCAATGGAAGGTGCAGCACAGATGTGGGGTGGAAGGGTGTTCCAGGCTATGGGTGCCCCTTGGGTGAAGACCTGTTTTGTGTGCAAGTTAACTTGCAGTCTTAAATGCATTGGAGGCTTTGGTTGGTTTCTATGGTGTTTGTGTGGTGATTGCATTAAGTTTATTGTGGAGGTAGGATGGGGTTTGTGGTGGGTGGCCTGCTATATGAAGCAGAGGCATTTGGAAACAATTCTCCGTGGGATGGGGAACCAGCGGAGCTGGGAGAGAGCTTCAGACTCGTGAATGGCAAATTAAAGAGTCCAGATGAAGATAGTGGAGCTTGGTCATAGTCAGAAGAGGGAATTATTTTATGAAAAAGGTTGGGACTTCAATCAAAGTGCAGAGTTTAAAGCAGGAACTCCAGAGATTGAGGCTGCCAAGAGGCAAGTAGTTACCAATTACAGAGAGAAGAGTTGGCACAAGGAGCTGAACACTAATATGTTAAAAACAAGATTGAACAACACTGTCAGGAGAGGGGGGGTGATGTATTTATTAAGCAAGAGATCCACCCCCCTTCTTTCCTGTGTAAGCAGGGGAGTGGAGGAAGGTGGCGGAGTAAGTATGAAAAGTACTATGGCGCCCATGTGGTAGGAGTGGATTCATCTTTTAATCATGGCCACCACGACCGTGAGGTGGGAGGCCAAGTGCTTAGTTTGAAAGCTCTTGTTACAGAGTGAATGGGCATTCCAGAGGCCGACAGTGAGTTCGGAGGGCGGCAGGGCAGGAGTGAGCCAAGAGATGAGGAGTGGCTCCAGCAGAGGCACAAGAGAGGAAGATGCGAAACGTGTAGGATCCTTGTCTTAGTTCCACACTTAAGCCAATATCTAATGGATGCTTATAAAGCCATTTAAAAATAGACCATCTAAAAGCATTAATAAGAAACCCCGTACAAGGAACTTTGAATCATAGCTGTTATAATTCGGATGTGTTATAATAAAGTTAGATAATATTATTCAGTAAGTTACAAATTCATTTTTTAACAATGCCTGTGAATCATGAGTAAGAGGAAGCTCTTTTGGATTAACACCTTGCACTTAAGTAAAGTTACCCTGGAGACAACATATCATTATATAATAGAAATCCCTGAAGAAGCTCCTTCAAGGAGTGAAACACGTGTTGGCCCAATTTCAAATATCCCAAGTGAGCAAGTCATATTATGGCGCTCACGATTAGTTGCTATGTAGGTGGAATATGGAAGGAGGTGGTGTCAGCCACCCAGGGGTCAGAGCTGGCAGTTGAATCAGATAAACAGGAAAACAGGTGTTACCCACAGCCAACAGCCCTTTGCTGGCCATCCATGCATGACCCTCTGGCCCCACTGTAAAATGAGTGGCATGCAGCTAGAGCAGAATAGGCTGAGTGTGCCCACTCCATATTGTTGTTTGAGCATCAGTCACGTCAGTTACGCGGGGAGCAAGATGGGTTTGCGTGAGGTGCTCTTCTTCTGCAGGACCTGGATCTCCATTAGGTGACCATGATGTTGGGAGAGTCAGATCTTCAGGTGATCCTGCTTCCAAGGTAAAAGGAAGCCTTTAGTGTGGCCAAGGCCCTTTAGTACCCCTTTGATGCTCCCGGTTATCGGCACAATCACATGCTCTAAGTTCACTCAAACCTTGCTGTTGTTTGCAGCCTCACTCATGGGCCACGGGAGCTACTGGGAGAAGGATGAGTTTGCTGAAGGCATCGGTCATGGGTCGGGGTGGCTCCTGCATCCGCCATGGGTGACTCTGAACCTTGTGTGATGCTGATCGCAAGGGTACAGGAGGATTTTGGTGCGGCCAGGGAATTTAGTAGTCCCCACCACACTCCGAAAACTTTCAAGGATCAGCCTGATCACAGGGATGTTGTGTGCCTCTACTAAAGGATTAATCTTTCCTTGTATTTTCCAGCTTGCAATGTCATCTGATGCACCCAATCAGGGCTGGGGTGGAAGGAAGGAAAGGAAGTGACCCCATGTTGTTCTTTTCGGCACTTATCAGACTTACCCAGTCTGTCGCCACAAACACAGCACTTGGCGCATGCTGGCTGCACTATCACTGTTTATTGCCTCCTTTCTATTTTTTATTTATTATTTATTTGTCTACTCTCCTCTGCTCTGCACTTTCCACTCTCCCCCTTCCATGCACTTTTTCCCTTGTCCCCGACCCATGCACTCGCGCGTGTTCAATGTCACTGGGCCTAGTAAAATTGTTGTTGTTTTTGTGTTCTCCCTTGTTTCCCCACCCTTGCCTTGTCGCGCTCTGAAACACCTGTGTACGAGCGCGATATCATATCATATCATGCAGAAGGGTAGAGCACAACAGCGTGCAGAAAAGAAATAAAGAAAGAGGTACTATCACAGCTGATTTTCTTTAGCACGTTGCCAGGGGTGTTGCTAGGTCTGGAAAAGACCCGGGCTATGCTGATGTCGGAATTGTCGAGACTGGGGGCTAGATAGCCTTTTGGTTGTAGCTCCTGAGATTCTATCCAGTGCTACAACCAAAAGACCAGGGGCTATAGCCCCTTTGCCCCCCGACCCCCTAGCAACGCCTCTGCATGTTGCGTTCCCTGTGCTGCGGGAACACGAGAACTGGCGAGAAAGGTGGGATGCCATGCTGGGCTACAGTGCAACACATGGAAATACCAAAATGATAGGGCGAGTGCGCTCCTCAAAACGTGACCCTGCACCCCGCACTCTGCCAACGTGGACCCAAAGTTAATCACCTCACGGCAATGCTGCACTCCAAGCCATGCACCTATAACAAAGCATCCCGGGAGGATAGCTCAAGCGGCAACGTGTTCGCCTTGGAAGGAAGACAGCACGAAGCAGCACAGGTTTGATCCCCGGGTAAGCGTGTTATAAAAATATAACTAAGACACACAAAAAAAAAAATAACATTTACGCAATTAAAAAACAAACCATTCCTGTAACAACTACTCGATGCCCGCAGGCTGTGTGAGCGCTTTAAAAATACAAAATAAAAATCCCTCGTTACATGTTCTTATTATATATCTATTAAGTCAAAGCACGGTAAGGCCCCATTTTAACACAGAACAACAGAAATAATGTTGAATGCAACAAGAAACTACAGTGGTTTAAGGACCCATTGTGAACAGAACATTTTACACCGTAGTATACTGACCTGCATAGCCAGTGCACGGAAATGGAAAACATTTATTGGGGGAACCGTCACTTCTTATGAGGTGCAGGGCTTTGGGAAGGAGGGGGCGATGCCAAGGGCCGTGGCCCCTGGCCAGGTTGTGCAGCATGGTATCTCTATATAGAACCCAATCCTGGCGATTTGCATAAAAGCAAAGAGCATTATGGGAACAACATAATGTCCACAATTTTAAAAATTAAACATGTCTTATAGTGAATCATTAAGAAAACCTTTTAAGCAAATAATGGACTTTTCTGTTTTGATTGGTCACATTTCTCACCCTAATAAAGAGATATCTGTAAAATGCAGGACATATATACCAGTTGGAACAGCTAAAATACCTTATGCGAGGCTTTGGCCTTTCTTTACACAGGCACCAGTACTTTGTGTTCTGAATGATCGATGAAGAATGGGTTGTGCAGCGGGAGCAGCCTCAATGACTGTTTCAGTGCATTTTTCAATTCCGAGAGAAATATTGAGCATGAAAGGCCTGCTTTCAACACCACGTGTCAAATCCTCGGAGAACCCATGGACATGTTTGGGTCAAGGCTTCACAAGTAGCTCACAGTAACTTTGCCATGAAGAAGCCTTTAGACTTTGCATCGTAGGAGGATGTTTATCTTCCTCAAGGGTCCACTTCCACTATCAACGATCCCCACCATGAACAGACGTCAGAGCGGAAACCCAGGTCTCACAGATTGGGGCCGGCAAGGAGTTCTAACTGGATTCCATTGATCTCGTCTCCCAAGACTCCAAAAGCAAATACAGGTCAAGCATGAACAACAACAGGATTATGCACGGGCATAAACTATAGCTGGGGTCACGCGTTTCCTCACGAAGGAGCCTGTCCTGCAATGGGATAAAGGTGTGGTAGTTGTGATAAAGAAAATCATTTGGCACGTGTGTGCAAAAACGGGAATACAATGTAAAAAGAGATTCCACCAGTCGTGTTCACGCAATGACGCCTAGATATCCCTCACCATTGCCTACTGCTGACAGTGATCCTGAAGAATACATCTACATGACGTTGGAAGCAGTGAATTATTCAGGAAACGATCTTGACATCCTGGTAGGTGATCATCCAGCTAAATTCGTTATAGACACGAGCACCACCTTGCATATCATGTGTGTTTCTGAATACAAAAAGATGGTCACAACCCTTGCTGTGACCTGCCCGGAACTGCAACTATACCCGTGGATGGAAGAAGTTCCTGTCACTAATCAAAGGAAATTCCAGATGATGTTCAGGTACCAGAAGAAATTGGTAAATACAGAAGTTAACATTCTACAAGGAAAGGTTCCAGGAAGCAACTTACTAGGGCGCTCAACAGCCATCACAAAGGCCATTTCAGCTGCAATTTTTGCCATGAAGCATTCACATCCAATTGTGTCACCATTTCTGACTCTGTTTCAGAGAAGTGGCTGCTTAAAAGGCATTCCTATCATACTTCACATTGACAAATCTGTGCCTCCAGTAGCCCACACCACCATTGAGTACCCATACACCTACAATCACAAGTCGAGAGAAAGATCAATAATGCATTTCAGAATGGCATCATCGAGCCAGCTTCAGGTCCAATGCCAGGGGTATCCCACATCGTGGCAGTCTTGAAAAAGAATTCAATGAACGACATCTGTGACTATGTAGACATGAGGAAAGCAAACAAAGCCATAGAGAGAGAGGTACACTGGCGTGCAGATGATATGATAGGTTATTTATAACTCGCTTAATACCCAGAGGTTTTTTAAGCGCAGACCGTGGATCGAACCTGTGTTGCTCTGTGTTGTCTTGCTTCCAAGGCGAGCATGTTGCCACTGAGCTATCCTCCCGAGACAAAGAAGATATGATTAGCCTACTCAATGATGCTCAAGTATTTTCAAAACCTGACTTCAAAAAAAGCTATTACCAGACAGAGCTTGATCCCAAATTCGACTACAAAACTACATCATCGACGCACTTGGGTCTTTGCAAGTGATTGAGCTTTGGCATTTCATACGCTGCTGAGATATTTCAGAGAAGTATATGGGAAGTCATCAGACATATTTGCAACTGTTTCACCTACAGCAATGATATCTTAATCTTTGCGATACACTAGAACAGCATGACCAAGCATTGCCAAAGGTATGCTCAGCTCTTCCGTCAGCAGTATTGACTCTCTATGTCAATAAGTGCAATTTGCACAAGTCAAACCTAAAGTTTTTTGGACAAATTTTCTGTCAGAAAGGCATGCTACTTGACACTGTTAAGGCTTCTGCAATTTCAGAGATCCTGGCTCCCATGGACGTTGGTGATGTCCAATCCGTTTAGGGATGGGTAGCTACTGCAGCAGGTACATTGAAGATTTTGCTACCACAAAGATTCCCCTGCAAGAACTTGCAAAGCAAGGTGTACATTTTCGGAAGTCATCTCAATGTGAGAAGGCTTTTCGTCAAGTAAAATGAGACTTTGCATCAGAAGATCGAATGTCTTACTTCAATCCTTCCCTGTGCACAGAGTTAACTGTTGATGCCTGCCCAGTGGGTTGGGTGTCATACTCACTCAAAATAATCCCAGTCATGACTCAGAGCAACATGTGACTGCACATGCGAGCAAGTGTCTCTCCGATATGACATGTGCATATTCACAGCTTGGAAAAGAGGACTTATTTGCTGCTTCCGTGATCGTGGAGCCAAGTTTGAGATGCCTTCCAGGGACTGGGCGGCCCATTTACCAATTAAATCCATTGAATTAGGAGGCACGTCAGCCTCCAACCAATCCAGCCAATTCAGCCTCTCCTAGATGCTAGGCTGCCCATTAACCAATGAGATTCATTGAATTAGGAGGCACGTCAGCCTCCAACCAATCCAGCTCCTCCTAGATGCAACCCAACAGGAAGAGGCCTTTCAAATCAACGCCCCTTCCTTAGTTCGCTCGCTCGTTCGCTCTCTCCGCCACTTGCAAGCAGACGCTTTCTGTGCGTCTTGCATTGTTGGACGAAGTAAAGTCACCAGCTAGCCGGCAGCCCGAAGTAAACTCGAGGTAAGGAGTACCTGTCTCCGCGTAACTGCGACTAGTCCCGCACGTAATCCTGTTTATCGCTGCATGTATTTGTTTCGACACGGTCCCAGGAAGTACTATTTATGCCTCTATTTGCCTTCTTTCCTCCCTCTCTGTTCAGAGGCAGCACATTTTGCTTTCCCCTCTGTAGGCAAGAGGCTATCTGCCCTTCGCAGGAAGCAACACAGCTAACCGCTAGCTGGATTCATCCCCTTTTCCCTTTAAGGTAGGCATATGCCATTTTTTCACTGGGACACGTAGCAGTTAAAAGGGGTTTTCTAAAACCATGCATATTTACATGCACATTTAATTTTTAGGTCAATTAATTTGATGTCAACTGACGGACCTTAAGAGTCATCCCAGGTACTCCACGGAACGCAACATTAGGAATCCATTCACTCCAGTGTTCCCTAAACACTTTTTTGAAAGGTAGTCACACACTTTTCAACAATATATTACCTGTTTAGCATCATTTATGCACCCTTGTTTCTGAAACTTCTTTTATTTAATTGCCAGAGAGCGTGTTTTCTCCGATGTGGCCCCTTGTCTTTTGATGCAGCCCTGCCGTGAGTCACCCCGCTTCCACCCATCCAGACACTCTGCGCTGGGATTCCTGGCTCACTACGCGCCTGGCTATCTCCACTCACCCACAGCAAATTGACTTGGTAATTTTTATGCCTTTGGGCGTTTGACTTTCTCTTTAAGCAATATGGGTAGTTGAATAGAAAGGGTTCATGTCTTTCATATTATTTACTTTGTTTATGTCTGCTTCCCCACAGGGTCCAGTTGTTGTATGGTATTTCGCCCTGAAGAAGGCAACTTTAACTATGTCATGGAACTATTGGCCAGACAGGTGGCACTTTTGCCGAAACGTGGTCTAATGATGTCAATTTAAATGTACTGTTTATGTCAGTAACTTTTGACACGCACACGTAGGCAGACCTGTCAACAAATCGTAGGACATAGAACAATTTTACTCCTGCCAACTCTTTTGAGAACAACTTGTGCCGTGGCCCAATATAAGCCATAAATATGAATATTGGCTGGGATCTAGGCCACCATACAGTTGGCAGTTTGTTGTCCTGTTTCTTTTAGAATTCTCTTTTGTCTACTTTGTTCAAAAGTTTGAAGAAAAACCTACATTTAAGTTTTTGTGTTTGGTGTCTCTTGACTATTAACCTTCCAACCATCGAACAAATGCATTTATATGTTTGTTATATTGCTTTATGTTTAGTTGTTTATGTATTATTTACACAACTATTTCTTTGTTAAATACATTTTTGTATGGTTTTTCAATCATCAGACTACCCTGTTTGCTTTCAGAGTCTGCTACAGCCTAGAAATTTGAGTGATACCCTTGTAGTACACCCTGACAAATAACTTGTTACTTGAAATAATTATTAATTAAACCCACAGCAGTGCGGGCCCTCTTGTTTTAGTCTAGTTCTTAATCCCCTTCCTCACTGCTTATGGGATAATTCCCCCCTTTTCTTTGTGTTAGTGGAAAAGAGGACTTAGCAGTGGTGCGGGCCTGCAAGCATTTTCACATGTTCCTCAGCATCAAACCCATCACCATAGTTACTGATTACCAGGCCCTTCACTATCTATGGTAGTTCAAAATGCAAGCGGCCCCGACGGATCAAGGAATGTGTTTGCGCCTACAAGAATGTGACTTCCGCATAGTTCAAAAACCCGGAAAGGAGTTCAATCCGGCAGACTTCATCTCCAGACACCTGTTGACCACTGACCATCGCTGGCAGAAATATACATCAATTTCCTAACATTGCCTTCAGGACTGGTATCACCATCTCTCATCACTGAACACACCCTCAAGGATCCCATGTGTGTAAAGTGAAGGAACTCATTTCTTCAAGAAGGTAGACTTTCATTTCGTTAGATGGCGATCTTGCTGAGTATGTCGTGCCTACTGACCTGCTTACCTTCAAACAAAGTTATCTGTGTCTTCGGAAGACATAACTGTGAGAGAACCATGCATGGCAATCCCATGCCACTGCAGCAAGACATCGTCTGCACGGTGCATGAAGGTCATAGAGGGGTGGTAGCCACCAAATGACAGATAAGAGACACCATGTGGTTCCCTGGTCTGATTCCATGGTGGAAAGCACAGTGAGTACTTGTCACCTGTGTCAATGAACAATAAGACCAAAGAAACCTGAACCGCTACAAATGTCTGCGTTGCCTGAGTCTGTGTGGAGTGCAGATGCAATTGACTTCTTTGGTACCCTGAAAAAGGGTAAATACCATCAGGTGCCGATAGAGGAATATTCCAGATTCCGCTTCGTCTATATGAAGTCATCAACATCAGCAGCATAATTCCCCAGATTCACAAATCAGATAAGGAACCCCCCTTTCAGTGGGGATACAGTTTGCTCAATGTGTGTGCTATACAGTCGTGGACCACCGAATGATAACTCCACTAAGGCCACAAGCGAATGGCATGGTCGAGAGATTTATGGGGAGCCTTAAGAACGTAATCCAGCAATGTGAACACGGACCCATATCCATGAATCAGGCAATGTTTACCCTGCTTCGAGACTATTGGAACTCGCCTCACAGCACGACAGGCAAGTGCCCAGCTGAACTGATGCTGGGAAGGAAGCCAAGGACAAGATTACCCCTGGTACCTATGAGGGATGCAGAGTATCACAAGGAGGTGTTAAATTGTGATCAACGTCCTCAGAGCAAGAAGAAAGAATAGTCAGATCGCTGGGGCCAGGCAAATCCTTCCCAATTGCAAGTAGGCGACTCTGTGATGGTATGACGGCGTCAGGACAGAAAATCAGACTCTTTCTTTGATCCGGTGCTTTTGACAATCACGCAGAAAGAATCCCCCATCGCGTCGTCACTAGAAATGTGCCTCACTTAATAAAATATCGGGGGATTGACCCTGATAATGAATCCCCGGTACAAACGACAGATAATTCACTGTTTTCTGCCAAGGAGCACAAGTGTGGGGAGACGAAGAGGTGCTCCAGCTCTCAAGACGCCCAATCATGATTCCTACCCGACTCATAGAAGAAATGTAATATCGTCTTATATAAGGTACTCTACTGAAGCCGGGGAAGATGTTGTGTCCCGCTACTAAAGGGTGCATCTTTTCTTGCAGTTGCAGGCGTGCAGTGTCAAAGGGGATTGGGGTGGAAGGATGCAAAGGAAGTGACGCAGGAGGGTCGTCACGACAGTGCACAGAAAAGAGATGAAGAAAAAGATGCTGTCACAAATGCGCTCTGTGCTTTTCTTCATTCCCTTTGTGCTCCCTCCGCTGAGGGCTCATCTCACTAAATCCTTGCAGTTGTTTGCAGACTCGATCACAACCATGGGGGCTGCCAGAAGCAGCTTCGATTTGCTAAATGTACAGGATATCTGGGGTGCTTGGATCCTCATCGGGAGACCCAGAGGTTGGTGAGGTTCGAATCCTCGTGTGATGCTTCTTGCAAAGGGAACGAGCATTGGCAATGCCAACAGTTTAGGCTTTTTTATAGACATGGGAAAGGCACTTGCCAGGCACTGCCGTAGTGCTATTAACTGGCCCTTGAAGGTAGCAGGTGAAAAATGGTGCGATTAAATGAGCAATTAGTAGCGGTGCGTGCCAAATGCCTAAAAAGTATACAGAAGCCAAAATGGTTTGCTTTGCCAATGTTCGTTTTTAACAGGACTTCAGTGAAGGACACCCATAGTGCTAATGAATAGAATGGCTGAAGCCAGACATGGTTAACACATCTTATTACGCCAGTAGCGTGTTTACAACCCCAATTTAGTCATTAACTCTCAGAAAACTGCTTTGGAAAAACACTAGTAGGCACTTCCAGTGCACAGTTTGATGGTAAACCTTGATCAGAGCAAGCTCAAAGAGTTCCCAAGAGGAGTTTTTTTGGGCGGGG